>NC_141002.1:99383649-99828649 GCF_052327205.1 Somniosus microcephalus | reverse complement strand
GAGGCATAGAGTACAAAAGCAAAGAAGTTATGCTAAATCACTGGTTAGGCCCCAGCTGAAGTATTGTGTTCAATTCTGGCCACCGCACTTTAGGAAGGATGTCAGGCCTTGGAGAGGGTGCAGAGGAGATTTACTAGAATGGTAGCAGGAGATGTGGGACTTCAGTTATGTGGAGAGACTGGAGAAGCTGGGGTTGTTCTCCTTAAAGCAGGGAAGATTAAGTGGAGATTTGATAGAGGTGTTCAACATCATGAACGGTTTTGGTAGAGTAAATAAGGAGAAGCTGTTTCCAGTGGCAGAAGGGTCGGTAACCAGAGGACACAGATTTAAGGTGATTGGCAAAAGAACCAAAGGCGACATGAGGAAACATTTTTACGCAGCGAGTTGTTATGATCTGGAATGCACTGCTTGAAAGGGCGGTGGAAGCAAATTCAATAATAACTTTCTAAAGGGAACTGGAGAAATACTTGAAATGGAAAAAAATTACATGACTATGGGGAAAGAGCAGGGGGGAGTGGGACTAATCGGAGAGCTCTTTCAAAGAGCCGGCACAGGCACGATGGGCCGAATGGCCTCCTTCTGTGCTGTATCATTCTATGACACTATTGCCTCTACCTTTGTAATTATTGACAAAGCAGCATTAGGATACTATGTCGTCCCCTCCCTAAAGGGGGAATTCCAGAGCAAGGGGTCAGAAAAAAACCCAATTAATGGGAGCTTCATGTCATTGGTGTTTGCAGGATCTCATTTTGTGCAACATGGCTCCTGCATTTATCTGCATAACGACAGCCACTGCTCTTTAAGGTAAATCATTTTGAGCGAAGTACTATGGGATCTTTCTGCGAGACACAATCAGGCGCTATATAAATACAAGCTCTTCCTTTGCCATGGTACGTGGAGAAGGTGTTTCCACTTGTGGGGGCAGGGGGTTGCAGGAGGGAGCCCAAAACTAGGGGCCATCAATATAGGATAGTCACTAATAAATCCAATAGGGAATTCAGGAGAAACTTCTTTACCCAGAGAGTGGTGAGAATGTGGAACTCGCTAGCGCAGGGAGTGGTTGAGGTGAATAGATTAGAGGCATTTAAGGGGAAGCTGGATAAACACATGAGGGAGAAAGGAATAGAAGGATATGCTGATGGGGTGAGATGAAGAGGGGTGGGAGGAGGCTCGGGTGGAGCATAAACACCGGCATGGACCAGTTGGGCCGAATGGCCTGATTCTGTGCTGTACATTCTATGTAATTTGTAAGCATTCAACTGTAAGATTCTCATCCTTGTGTTTAAAGCCCCTCATCAAAAAAAAATCAAAATCAAAAATCAAATCAACTTTTATTGTCGTTGTTAGTGCACAAGTGCAGTACAACGAAATGTAGGCTTGTGGCTCCCGAGAGTGTACATTTAGATTAAGACATTTAAACATTCAACATACATTTGGCTTGTAATACATTAACATAAACATAACCATAATAAAGTGCATTGGCAGATATGCAGGCTTTAGAGTTTATTTGTGGAGTTCAGTAGGATGACAGCCCTGGGAAAGAAGCTGTTCCTAAATCTGGTCGTACGGGTGCGAATGCATCTGTAGCGTCTCCCAGATGGCAGGAGGGTGAGCAGACTGTGGCTGGGGTGGGTAGGGTCTTTGATGATGGACCGTGACCTCCGTAAACAGCATTTCTGGTATATGTGCTCTATGGTCGGTAGCCGGGTGCCGGTAATGCGTTGGGCAGTTTTGACTACCCGCTGCAGGGCTTTCTGGTCATAGTAGCTACAGCTGCCATACCATACTGTGATACAGTTTGTCAGGATGCTCTCTATTGTGCAGCGGTAAAAGTTAGAGAGGATCAGGGGTGACAGGTTACATCCCTTCAGCCTCCGTAGGAAATATAGGCGCTGCTGGGCCTTCTTCACCAGAGAGGAGGTATTGAGGGACCAGGAGTGGTCTTCCGTGATGTGGACTCCGAGGAACTTAAAGCTGCCCACCCTTTCCACCACAGCCCCATTGATGTGGATGGGGGTGTGGTTGTCCCCTCCCTATTGCTGTAACCTCCTCCAGCCATACAACGTCCCCAACATCTTTGTTCCTCTGATAGATCTGGCCTGTTGAAAATCCCCTCTCGTTTCACCTGTGCTCTGAAATTACCCCCTTAAACTCTTCCGCCTCTCAATCTTCCACTCCTCTATTGAGACCCTCCTTAAAACTAACATCTCCAACCAAACTTCTGGCCATCCCTCCCTCCTAATATCTCCTTCCTTGGCTCCGTATCCATTTTTTGCCGTACACCTTTATGAAGCCCCTCGGGGTGCTCTTCCTTCATTTTATGCCACAACGGCCGCAAATTTCTTTGGGGCTGTGCGAGCTCTGCCGCGATAATTTCACTGGAAGCCCACTTACGAACGTGCATGGGGTTTACACTGCACCTACAGCAAAATTACAACCGTGGAGCAGGAGGAGCTCTGAGGAAACGCCACCTATATAAACGCCAGTTGTTACGCAGGAACCATAGGAACAGGAGGAGCTCTGAGGAAACGCCACCTATATAAACGCCAGTTGTTACGCAGGAACCATTGTATCAGGAGGAGCTCTGAGGAAACGCCACCTATATAAACGCCAGTTGTTACGCAGGAACCATAGGAACAGGAGGAGCTCTGAGGAAACGCCACCTATATAAACGTCAGTTGTTACGCAGGAACCATAGGAACAGGAGGAGGCCATTCAGCCCCTCGAGCCTGTTCCGCCATCCAACTAGATCACGGCTGATCTGTATCGCAACTCTATTTACCCGCCTTTGCTCCATATTACTTGATACCCTTACCCAACAAAAATCTATCGATCTCAGTCAAACATTTCAATTGTCTCCCAGCATCCATACAGCCTTTGGGTGGAGAATGTTTGACTACCCTTTGTGTGAAGAAGTGCTTCCTGATTTCGTCCCTGAACAGCCTGGCTCTAATTTTGAGGTGATGCCCCCTTGTTCTGGACTCCCCCCCACACAGGAGGAAATAGTTTCTCTCTATCTACCCTAACCAATCCCTTCATCATTTTAAACACCTCAATTGGATCACCCCCTCGATCTTCTGTGGAGGCTGGGTCATTGAATATATTTAAGATGGATATTGACAGATTTATGAATGGTAAGGGAGTCAAGGGTTATGGGGAGCGGGCAGGGAAGTGGGGTTGAGGCTAAGATCAGATCGGCCATGATCTTATTGAATGGCGGAGCAGGCTCGAGGGGCCAAATGACCTACTCCTGCTCCTATATCTTATGTCTTATAATATCTTCTAAACTCAAGGGAATACAAGCCAAATCTATGCAACCTGTCCTCATAATTGAACCCTTTAAGCCCCGGTATTATTCTGGCGAATCTGCGCTGCACCCACTTTCAAGGCTTTCCTGAGGTTCGGCGCCCAGAACTGAACACAGGACTGCAGGTGGGCTCTGACCAGAGCTCTGTACAACTGAAGCGTCACTTCCTCACTTCTGAATTCCAATGCCCTTGGGATGAAGGCCAACCAACATTGCAGTAGCCTTTTCGGTTACTTTTCTCTGTTTAGTCTTTCCCGGATCCACAATGGATGACCAGACACTTCCCCACATTGAACTCCATCTGCCATAGTTTTGTCTATGTCCCTTTGTGACTTCCTGTTCCCATCCACACAACACACTGGGCCTCCTGTTGTTGTTGTTTTTTACATGGTAAGACATCAGTTGACTGCAGATATGCATCAGTCTCTCCTCTGGCTGCTCGCCAGAGTGTAAGCGGCCACGGAGACCAGGAACCAACAGTCATTTTCCTGTTTGGTTGTGAAAATCTATCTGCTAAGTAACATTGCCAAGCCTCTAATACGATAGCAAAATACTGCAGATGCTGGAAATCCAAAATAACAACAGGAAATGCTGGAAAAACTCAGCAGGCCAGGCAACATCTGTGGAGAGAGAAATAGAGTCAACTTTTCGGGTTGAAACCCTTCTACAGAACTGTAGTTCTACAGTTCTGTAGAAGGGTTTCGACCTGAAGCGTTGACTCTGTTTCTCTCTCCACGGATGTTGCCTGGCCTGCTGAGTTTTTCCGGCATTTTCTGTTGTTATTGCCAAGCCTCTGTTGACTACCAGGACAGAAATGAAATGGGAGTCATTTTCAACAGTGTGCAGCCACCAATGCTCCCTCTAAATATCACCGTGGGCGCGCGGCCTGTTTATTTAAATGTGCGGTGCCTTAAATCCCGTGAGTGGCCTGTGCGGTACCTTCACAGGTCACTGTGCGGTCGAGCACCCCTGCAGCTTACGGGGAACATTGATTACCGCCTATTATTAGTTCTCAGTTTCAAAGTGGCAGGAGGGCCGGTAACCAGGGGACACCTATTTAAGGTCATTGGCAAAAGGACCGGAGGGTGAGAGGAGGAGATTTCTTTTTTCTACACAGCGAGTTGCTGTGATCTGGACTGAAACTGCCTGAAAGGGCAGCGGGAGCTGATTCAATACTAACCGTCAGAGGGGAATAGGAAACGGGAACAGAAAAATTGCAGGGCTATGGGGAAAGAGCAGGGGGGAGTGGGACTGATTGGACAGCTCTACCAAAGAGCCGGCACAGACACGAGGGGCCGAATGGCCTCCTCCTGCTCCTATCTTCTATGTTTCTATGTCTATGTTTCTATGACAGCTCTACCAAAGAGCCGGCACAGACTCGATGGGCCGAATGGCCTCCTCCTGCGCTGTCTAATTCTATGAACGTTAACGGATTCTTCCAGTGTAGCTATAATCCCCCTTGGATTAACTGAGTTTCTCCGTGACTGAATGTACAACCGTTGTAGGCTTCTTCAGTGCTCATCCTGAGCGTGCTGCACACTGGTTCGTAAAGGCCCGACCTGGGCAGAGAAGGACGAGTTGCCGGCTTGAGCCTTTCGGAATCCGAGGACCCATTGACCGCTTGAGCACTACAAGAGTGACGCATCGAGCCAGCTTGGACAGCTTCTGCCAACATGCGGCCTCCCTTAATATAGCCCTCTCATTGGCTGCAACCAATTCCAGCAAAAGCTCTGTCCTTTAAAAAAAAACTTATAACAATATTTACAACAACAACAACAACTTGTATTTATATAGCACCTTTAACGTAGCAAGGCGCTGCACAGGAGAGTTATCAAAGAAAATCTGACACCGAGCCACATAAGGAGAAATTAGGGCAGGTGACCAAAAGCTTGGTCAAAGAGGTAGGTTTTAAGGAGGAGAGAGAGGCGGAGAGGTTTAAGGGAGGGAATTCCAGAACTTGGGGCCCAGGCAGCTGAAGGCACGGCCGCCAATGGTGGAGCGATGAAGAATCAGGGAGGTTCAAGAAGCCAGAAGCAAACAAAAAAAAAAACTCAGCCAAGCGTGGAACCGTGATTCTGACTGCATTGGGAACAATTTAAATCTTCTTTCCCCTGACAGCAGCTCTCCATTAGAAACAGAGACACAGAGAATCGGGGCAGTTGCTTTCCTCGCTCATCACATTTTTGGCAATTGGGCATCTGAACGCAATCCATTTTATCGGAACAATAATTAGGCTTAGTGCCAGAGCTGGAGCTTTATTAAAGACATTAGTTCCGCTTAATTTAGATAATCACCTCCAAACGCTGATAGCTACACCACAGGTTAATGTTGCAGCTGCACGTACAGGGTGCAAACACTCTCCACAGGTTATGCTTCACAATGAGAGGTGCTCACTTAATCTACTCTGGTACTGGAACCAAACTCGAGCATCATAAAAAAATCTTCGCTAAAACATTAAGGGGGAAAAATTCAGTTGCTTTGCGCCTCCCGGGGGTGCCAACGGGGCGCAAAGCACCAAGCGCCTGGGAGCGACGCCGATAACGCCTACCGTGAAATTCAGTGGGAGGTTAGCGGCGGCGGTAGCCGGTAGCGCCCTGTGCCTCTGGCGATGATGTCATCACCACGCACCGCGCCCCCGCTCGCGCCCCAGCTGCAGACTTGGCTCGCGCCCCCTGACCTACCGCCGGACGCTCTGTCCGACAGGGTCAGGGTGGCGTTTTTGTGGCCGGGGCGGCGCAAATTAAAGGGCAGGTGCCCGGCGGCCATTTTTTTTGGGCCGCCTGCCAGCACCTGCCCCCCTCGCCTCCGCGATTGGGAAGCCCGGCACTTCTCTTGAGTGCCGGGCTCTTTTGCCAGCACCTCGCTCCCCGGTGGTCCAGCAGGGCCCCGGCTAGGCCCCTCCCCTTTAATCGGGGGAGGCCTGCAGTACTGCGGCGCTACATGGCGACGCGCGTGGCGCTGCAGCGCGTAGCGCCGCGATATTCAATGGGAACGCCCCAGGAGTGCGGGGGAGCGCTTCCAGTAGTGCCCCGCCTCCTGCTTGGGGCGCTACCATTCAATTTCGGGCACGGGGGTGCTAACTTTTTCGAGGCGCTAAAAGTAACGCCCCGGCGAAGTTAGTGGCCCAAAGGGGGTGCGAGCCAATTTTTCCCCATAAATGGTTTCATTCCCTGGATTTCTGTGATCCCAGTTAAAGTGGGTCCAAAGCACATGGGTGGGGGGAATTGCACCACATGTTGCGACAGAAGTTCTACTCTCTATTTGGAATAGATTACAGGGGAAGAAAAGAAAATCTCCAGTGAGCTTGACCTGCAGCAATACTCGTCACGTGAGTGCAAATTCCACCATAGGAGCAGCTTTTAAAGGGCTGCAGTGCACCATTCAATGGGCAGGCTGCGGCGGTGGCAGGTAAGTGTATCAATTGTTAACAATAGCACAAGGAGACATGTGGGCAATACTGGTCCCCTTGATTCTGAAGAGTTGGAGATCCTACGGTAGGAGATGCACCAAAGGGGGGTGGTCTGTAGCTCCAAATAGGACCACCCTCCTTAAATGGAGGGGAGTAGCTGACAGTCAATACAGTCACCCAGCCCCTTGTACCCTGGCTGCAAGTGAGGAAGGAAAGTGCTACTAGCAGGAGCAGGGAAGAGACGCGTCTACTCCTTGCTTTCTGCGCATTTATATAGCATCCTTCACAACCTCAGGATGTCCGAAGTACAGCCAATTAAGTACTTTTGGAGTGTAGTCAATGTGGGAAGTGCAGCAGCCAATTTTCACACAGCAAGGTCCGACAAACAGCAATAAAATAAATGTTTGTGTTTTAAATCATCTGTTGGACGAGGGAGAACTATCGGCCAGGACACTGGGGAGAACTCCCCTGCTTTTCTTCGAAATAGTACCACAGGATCTGACATAAGAAAACTACTAGGCACTTGGTCTAAGCGTTAAACAAAGCTTTAATCAACAGTTTTTCAACATGGAGGTCTAGTTGTGTCCTTCACTAGTTCCTGTTAAGAATGTCCTGCGCAAGCTGGGCCCGTGCCCGAGTATTTATACTCTCCCTGGACAGCGCCACCCGCAGGCCGCTCAGTATTATTTCATAAGTCTTTCTTTCATGAATGACTGGATCTTTTACACCCACTGAGGGAACAGAGGGGGTGAAGTTGGGATAACTTTTAAAAGTTTGGAAAATTAGTGGCAGGCGCTGCGTTTTTCAAAGTTTTAAAAAATTTGGGTTTTTTTCGCTCCAAGAGGGAGGTGGAGTGCCAGCAGTGCTCCACTTCCCTCTTGGAGCGCGAGCGGCAGCAGGCGGGGCGGTGAGTTCTGCAGCGTTGAACACTGGGCCGTGCAGCGCTGCCGCGTTGGAAGTCTTCTTGCCTCCCTGAAAGGGAAGGGCCATCGCTGCAGGCTCTGCAAAAGAAAGGGCGCCGAGCTAGACCACCGAGCGGCGAACCCGCGTGATCAGCCCGGCACTCACTCAGAGATCGATCGTGGGCAGGAACCCGCAAAAAAAAAGGTACTTTTTTATTTACTTCCCTCGGCCACCTCGCCTTTAAGCATCGCTCCCGAAGCGACCGGTCGCCCGATGCATGTCCCCTGAAGCTGGCGTTGTTTTCGCTCGGCGATGCTCCAGAGGGCGTAAATGAATTTCGGGTCCGGGGCGCTACAAGGGCGATGTGCAGCCGGAGGATGTCACGATCTCCAACCGCGGCGATAGGAGTTACAGCTGCCGCAAACTGGCAGGTGAATTTCGTGGCTGGCGGTAACATCTCCACGCCCAGGCGATAAGACCTTAGCACCCGTTATCATCACCCCCCCCCCCCCACCAAGAGGTGATAAGGCACCAAATTTCTATCCCAGAGGGCAGAGGGTTTAATGTCTCATCTGAACAAAGGCACCTCCAACAGTGCAGCACTCCCTCAGTACTGCACTGGGGAGTGTCAGCCTAGACTTTTGTGCTCCAGTCTCTTGGGTAGGACTTGAACCCACGACCTTCTGACTCAGTGGTGAGAGTGCTGCCCACTGAGCCACAGCTGACACCTTGACTCACAGCCACACGCCTCTGTACTAAAGTAAGCCTCTCTTATAATAGTCGAAACCCCCCCTGCACCCGCCCAAAAAAGGGCAGTCAAAAAGAATTCCTGTGCATTTTGGTCGAGCCCTTTCATGCCTAAACTGCCTTCTCTTCCCTGCAGCTAACCTGGTTTCCTGGCATTGGCAAACGTCATAGATTGATGGCTAGATGATTCACTATTGCCTGACCTCGGGTGACAACAGAGGGCCATGAGAACAGCTGCCTCGGCATTTCTTCTCTCTTGAATTTTGGTCATTTCTTTGAAAAAAACATAGCAACGTAAGAGAGGCCCTCAGGTGGATTGAGCCAAGTGCTCAAAAAAAACGGATTTGATTTAAGCTCTCTTCCTGTGCTCTTCAGTTCTTAAGCTTTGTCCTCGAGTCAAAGTCATCAATGTATTAACTTATCTTCAACTTTTTGGGGGTGAAATTCCTCAGAACTTCTCCCGCTCCGGGATATCTAGCCGACCTTCCATGGCAGAGCAGGAGAAGCTTTGAGGTCGTTTCACCTTACATAGAATTACATAGAATACGCAGCACAGAAACAGGCCATTCGGCCCAACCAGTCCATGCCGGCATTTACGCTCCACTCGAGCCTCCTCCCGTCTTTCCTCATCTAACTCTATCAGCATAACCCTCTATTCCCTTCTCCCTCATATGCTTATCTATTGGGAAGACCGAAGCCATTGTTTTCAGTCCCCACCACAAACTCCGTTCCCTAGCCACTGACTCCATCCCTCTCCCTAACATCTGTCTGAGGCTTGACTATTCCAACGCACTCCTGGCCGGCCTCCCACATTCTACCCTACGTAAACTTGAGGTGATCCAAACCTCGGCTGCCCTGTGTCCTAACTCGCATCAAGTTCCGTTCACCCATCATCCCTCTGCTCGCTGACCTACATTGGCTCCCGGTTAAGCAATGCCTCGATTTCAAAATTCTATTCCCTTCTTCCCCACATCTAGTCTCCCCATAAATGTATCTATACTGTTCGCTTCAACCACTCCCTGTTCCACATTCTCACCACTCTCTGCGTAAAGAAGTTTCTTCTGAGTTCCCTATTTGATTTCTTGGTGACTATCTTATATTGATGGCCTCTGGTTTTGCTCTTCCCCACAAGTGGAAACACTGTCTCTGTGTCTACTCTATCAAAACCTTTCATAATTTTACAGACCTCTATAAGCTCATCTTCTATGTGCTTTACGAATATTTCCTCTTTGAGTTCCCGTCAATCTAATGGGGACTGGTTCGAGGCAGTGGTGCCAGTGGGGGGAGCCTTGTCTACTGGGCACACAGGTCAGGAAATCATGGGTAGCCTGCCCACGACTAGAGAAGCTGGGATCATTCTCCTTAGAACAGAAAAGGTTAAGGGGAGATTTAAATAGAGTTGTTCAAAATTATGAGAGGTTTTGATAGAGTAAATAAGGAGAAACTGTTTCCAGTGGCAGGAGGGTCAGTAACCAGAGGACACAGATTTAAAAAAATTGGCATAAGAACCAGAGGGGAGATGAGGAGAATTTTTTTTACGCAGCATGTTGTTATGATCTGGAACACGCTGCCTGAAAGGGCAGTGGAAACTAGACTAGTGACTAGTGACTAGTGGATCGTGAGTGGAGTTCGGGACCAGGGATCGCGAGATTATCAGTGCTAATTTGATCCTGTGAGAGACAACATCATTCATGTCCGAGGCCGGGACCCAGGAGCGAGGACGAGCCCAGCAGCGAGGTCAAGGCCCAGGAGTGGCGCAGCGTGGACCAGCAGCGGGATCGGGGCCCAGGGAAGGTGCGGCACGGGCCAACAGCGAGGTTGGGAGGACCACAATGCATCCTACAAAACCCAGGCAGAGAGGACCTGCGGGAAGGAGGGAGGAGGACAGTAGCAGTATGTCTGTGTGTGTGTGTGTGTGTGTGCTAGCCCGATGTAGCAGAGCCTGGTCTCCAATTGTCTTGGATCCCCTTGCCATTGGACCAAGACCTTGCTCTGTCAAGCCCCATGTGGTAGCTGGTGTGCAACGGCCACCCCACGTTAAACGAATTCATGCACAGGCATCTTCCACCCTTTAAAATGAAGTCGGGACCTGGAACGTCAGGACCCTCATGGACAACCCCAACAGACTGGAACGCCGTACTGCTATCGTTGCCCGGGAGCTCAGACGTTTCGACATTGACATCGCCGCCCTAAGTGAGACCCGGCGGGCAGGGGAAGGCCAGCTCAAGGAGCAAGGCGGTGGCTACACCTTCTTCTGGAAAGGCAACAACCACCGTCTGCCCCACCTGTGACAGAGACTGTAGGTCCCGCATTGGACTCATCAGTCACCTGAGAACTCATATTTTTAATGTGGAAGCAAGTCATCCTCGGTTCCAAGGGACTGCCTGAGAGAGAAGATGAAGCAGATTCAATAGTAACTTTCAAAAGGGAATCTGATGCATACTTGAAGGGGGAAATTTGCAGGGCTACGGGGAAAGAGCAGGGGAAGTGGAACTAATTGGATCGCTCTTTCAAAGAGCCGGCACAGGCACGATGGGCTGAATGGCCTCCTGCTGTGCTTCAAGATTCTATGATTCCATGACTTACTGGCATGGCAGCAAAATTCTACTGCCCGTGTGCTAACTCGCACCAAGTGCTGTTCACCCTGTGCTCATTGACCTAAATTGGCTCCTGGTCCGGCCATGCCGTGAATTTAAAATTCTCATCCATGTGTTCAAATCCCACCATGGCCTTGCCCCCTCCCTATCTCTGCACCCTCCTCCAGCCCTACAACCCTCCGAGATCTCTGCGCGCCTCCAATTCTGGCCGCTTGTGCATCCCCCATTTCTTTTGCCCCATCATTGGCGGCCATGCCTTCAGGTGCCTCCTCCTTAAACCTCTCCGCCTCTCTATCTCCTTAAGACCTACCTCTTTGCCCAAGCTTTCGGTTGCCTGTCCTAATATCTCCTTATGTTGGCTCGGTGTCAAATTTTGTCTGATAACCGCTCCTGTGAAGATCCTTGGGATGTTTTACCAGGTTAAAGTCGCTATATAAATGCAAGTAGTTCGTTGTTGTCATGGGTCACGTGCCCACGACTTACTGGCTCCACTTTTCTTACCTTCTCTTCAGGTGATGTTTGAAGAGGCTGATCGGATGCCAGCGCAATTCCACAGATGCCAGCAGCAACATCAGTTTCTCACCTGACGTTCTATTTACATAGAATTACGTGGTATTTACAGTACAGAAACAGGCCATTCGGCCCAACTGGTCCATGTCAGTGTTCATGCTCCACACGAGCCCCCTCCTACCCCTCTTCAGCTCACCCTATCAGACAAGAAGACATTAGAAAACTTGCAGACTGGGCTGTTAAGTGGCAAATGAAGTTTAACAGAGATAAATGTGAGGCGATGCACTTTGGTAGGAAAAATAGAAACATTAGAAAGTAAGAAACTGAATGAGGTAGAAGAGCAAACGGGTTTAGGGATACAGGTGAACAGATCATTAAAACTGGGATTTAATTTTAGGGGTATAGAATTCAAAAGTTATGTTAAACTTGTCCAGGGCCCTGGTCAGGCCGCACTTAAAATACCGTGCGCAGTTCTGGTCTCCATACGATAAAAAGAACATAAAAGCACTGGAGAAAGTACTAAAAAGATAAACAAGGATGGTACCAGAACTGAGAGATCACAGCTATCGGGAACGATTGAACAGGTTGGGGCTTTTTTTTCTTTAGAAAAGAGAAGACTTAGAGGAGAGGTCTTTAAAGTTACGAATGGTTTGGACAGGGTAGATGTGGAGAGAATGTTTACAGTTGTGACAGAATCCAAAACTAGGGGCCATAAACAATGTTCCCCGCAAATTTTTTTTTCGTGCGTGGGCCCTTTAACTGGCAGCGCGGCCCATTCAAATTTTCGTGCACATGTGGTTATTTCCATTGAAAAGCCGGTGAGCAGCCTGCGTGACCGCGCAGCTTAGCTGGAACGTTGGCGCATAAATACAAGATGGCAGGCGGGCGGGTTGAATTCGGGGCAGAACCTAATTCCGCCAAGTTAACGCCCCCTTCTTGCCACTCCAGGAAATTCTGACGGAGGCGCACAGACGCTTCCTCCTCCCGCCTCCTTCCCACAACGTGACATCACATCAGGCTCCTCCGGACATCAGTGCCAGCTCTGCCCTGGGCACAGCCAAGGTAAAGTACGCCTACATTACCTGGCACAGGTCTTGCTTCCTGCAGTACCACTGAAAGTGTAGCACGCTGTAGTTGGGCTGCATCTGAAGAACGATCTTTAAGCTGTCGGTTTGGACAGGCTGGATGGGGCGAGTGTCTCACCTCCTGACTCCCCAAAGCTTTCCACCATCTACAAGGCACAAGTCAGGAGTGTGATGGAATACTCTCCACTTGCCTGGATGAGTGCAGCTCCAACAACACTCAAGAAGCTCAACACCATCCAGGACAAAGCAGTCCGCTTGATTGGCACCCCATCCACCACCTTAAACATTCACTCCCTCCACCACCGGCGCACCGTGGCTGCAGTGTGTACCATCTACAAGATGCACTGCAGTAACTCACCAAAGCTTCTTCGACAGCACCTCCCAAACCCGTGACCTCTTCCGCCTAGAAGGACAAGGGCAGCAGGCGCATGGGAACACCACCACCTCCAAGTCCCCCTCCAAGTCACGCACCATCCTGACCACTCTTCCCTCTGAGGTGTGAGCCTGCGCAGCCATGCACACATTCTGAAGCTCGCGCACACACTTCAAATTAAATGCCGCACAGAGAGCTGGACAGTAGCTGGGGCAGGGGAGGGGCCCAATACCCAGTGGCCCCGGGAATCCAGACAGACTCGGTTATGAGTCTTGTAACCTCAGAGCCGATCGGCATTGCAGCTCTGGAAGTGTGTGCTCCGATGGTTGATCGGTTGCTGTGTAACGCCGGGAGGGGTTTGGATTTCTCCCTTGAACTCTGACCTTTCAGCAGGCCAGCGGGAGGATCCCCCACGCTCTGATTCTTTGCCTTTCAGCCTTCAGCGCTGGCTCACGGTATACTGGAGCCATGCGTTGGGCCACGCTTTCGTTGGCTCCATGCAGAGGTCAGAGGAGCTGTTGGTGGCCGGGGGGGGCGGGGGGGAAGATCAAGGATCGAAAGGGGAGAGAGAGGGAATCAGAGGGGAGAGAGAGAGACTGGGAGAGAGAGAGACTGGGGAGAAAGAGACCGGGAGAGAGAGAGACTGGGGAGAGAGCGACTGGGAGAGAGAGAGACTGGGGAGAGAGGGATGGAAAGCGAGTCAGAGGGAGAGAGGGACAGAGAGAGGGAGAGGGGGATGGAGGGAGAGAGAGGGGGATGGAGGGAGAGAGAGGGAGACGGAGGAAGAGAGAGAGAGGGAGACAGAGAGAGAGAGAAGTAGATGGAGGGAGAGAGAGAGAGAGAGAGATGGAGAGAGGGAGATGGAGGGAGAGAAAGAGAGGGAGATGGAGGGAGAGAGAGGGACAGAGAGAGGGGTGAGGGTCCAGACGCGTGTATTCTGTTCCCGGGGACTGAGCGGCGGCTGCACTTTGGAACAACAGGTGGAGGTGCAGCACATGTACAATGGCCACTGGAAGAAGGCTAACGCAAACACGGTTTAGGCCCCCGGCGAAACAAAAATGAGAATTTATTTTAAAAAATTCAGAAAATTGTTTAGTATGAGAAAGTGATGTTGAATGTCCCGTGGTATGTTCCAGTTAAATCTTGCCAGGCGTTGTCCCCTTTTTGAAAGAGTCTATCAGGGTTATTTAAATCATGTTATGGGGAAAAAGTTTGTGCCCCTGTTTGTACCTCAGAGTCTGTGAGAGACGGAGGGAACGGCAGCAGAAAAAGAGGAAACAACTTCTCCAAATCTGATCCCAACTCATCGCCAAGGCTGGGGATCGAGAACCTCACCGCCTTCCTAGGAAGTTTAACCACTTTATTCACTTTCTTATTTGAGCTCCGTTTGGAATTAGAGTTTATTTTATTATTTTTTGTTGTATGTTTAACAACAGTGTTGAAGAGGAAAAGAGAAACTTGGAGCAACTTTTTCTGTCAAAGCTGCAACGAGACTTGAAAGAATTTAGAGAGTTTTAATGAACTTTTCACAAAAAATGAATGTTAAAAACACTTTCACCCCCCCCCCCCAAGTTTCGAATATGATTTTGGAAGAAACAGAAACAAAAATCAATTTTCCCCTCATCTAAACAAGTTTCAACCAGGTCTTGAAGTCCAAACGCTTTTAAAGAGGTTCTGAAATGCTTAAAACATTTTAAAATTGAAATTTCTCAATATTTGATTTTGAATGATCGACTGAAGTGAGTAGCTTTACACAGACATGCAACCACACTGTTGAGGACAGGGAGGGCGGGGGAGGATTTGTAGGAGTTACATATAACTTTTCATTTACTTTTTAAAATATCATTAAGACGTTTAGGAAAAGAACCAAAAAAGGGGAAAAACACAAACCATGTTATTTCGTCTGTCGTTCTATAGTCCTAACAAGTCCCAGGAATAATGTAAATATAGATTTCCTCGTAAACGTTTAGTAGAGTGTTAACAGTAACATGAGTTATGTAATTATGTATAAAAATTGCAGGAAGCTACCTTAGAAGAAACTACTATTTGTTTATTGAGAAAGACACGGAAAATACTTAGATTAAACTGATAATGTACGATTTTGATTTGGTATAAATGTTTGAAATAGGAGGCTAAAAATTGAGAGTACAATGAATTTTGTTTCCCACTACTTAATTGGGAAGTACCTAAAATAATTCAACACTTTTTGTTATAAGAGCAGGGATTAATATTGTGGAGAATGTTTGAGAGAAGTGAAATTCGTAAATTAACATCTTTACATCAACATATTAGTAAACATTTCCAAGTCAGTCTGATTGGTTCTCCTGTCCATGAAGAAAGATGAATGTTTATTTCTGTTAAATCATAGCTTTTCTTGCTTTTTGTGTTTAATTTGGTGACGCAAATTGTGTGTTTTTTTCTGCACTTGTGAATAAGTGCTGCATTTCTGACATGGTCCATGGGGGGGCGCTGGTTCAATAACACAACATTTATTAGTGGAAGTGATTGAAGTTGGAAATACGGATACCTGTTTTTGTTCAATTCTTTTTAATACTGTGAACTAAAGAACTGCAGCACTTTATATTTGTTGGTCGTCTGGTTGCATTGTGATTAATATTCTAATGACTTATGTGGACGTCCAGCCCGTCAGCGCCACAGGAAAGCCACTGCTCCTGCTGCTTGTGCAGCCACTGCTATAGTGACGTGAGGGATGGGCTAATACGTTGAAAACTTTAAAATTAACACAAATTGCACGAACAGATATGCCTCTTTCAGCTCACCTTGGGCTTTCGGATTGTTTGTCGATGCATAACCGTGTAACTGAGTGACGTTTCTGAAGTGTTAATGCATTATTATGCAGTTTTTATATCCCAATCATTGCTCACACGTAACTTTTTATTAAATAGAGTTTGTACACGACGAACTAAAAACTGTTCATTAATTCTACCGTAAACAAACTTGCAGAATGGGCATGTAAATGACAAATGAATTTCAATGTCGATAAGTGTGAGGTGGTGCTTTGTGGAGGAGGAATAAGGAGGCGACCCACTCCTTGGAAAATCAGAGTCTAAACGGAGCAGAGGTGAGAAGGGATTGAGGGGTATAGATTCCCAAATCATTAAAAGTAGCACCGCAGGCTAAAAAAACCATAAAAGTGCAAATAAAGCACCTGGGTTCATTTCTAGAGAATGGAATTAAAAAGCAGAGAAATTATGTTAAACTTGTATAGAACCTTGCCTGATTGTCTCATGATTTGAGATGGTGGGGTGGCAATATGGCATTACTGTATATATGCTTTTAAGTGGTGGCTGTTGCTGTAAAGGTTGTTGTTTTCAAATTTGCACACGGACAAAAAGGTCGCACTCAAAGGAGTTCGTGGCCCGCTCAGTACTAAAAAAAATAGAGGGAACATTGATCCTGACTTGGAAATATATCGGCCGTTCCTTCATCGTCGCTGGGTCAAAATCCTGGAACTCCCTCCCGAACAGCACTGTGGGAGTACCTTCACCACACAGGACTGCAGCGGTTCAAGATGGCGGCTCACCGCCACCTTCTCAAGAATAATTAGGAATGGGCAATAAATGCCAGCGACGCCCACATCTCAGGAACGAATAAAAAAAAGTTTCCAAAAAAAATTGCTTTTGTTACTTTACTATTAAAATATGGCAATGATTACCTGCGGCTAAATTGCATTAAACTGCAGGTGCCAGCTTAGCTCAATGGTAATACTCCAGGCTCCAAGTTGGAAGATTGTGTGTTCTTGAGAATCGCTCCCAGACTTGAACACATAAATCTAAGCTGACCCTTCAGTGCATTATTGAGGGAGTGCTATATTATAGAAAGGATATAGAGGCACTGGAGAGGGTGCAGAGAAGATTTACAAGGATGATACCAGAAATGCGAGGGTGTACCTATCAGGAAAGGATGAACAGGCTGGGTCTCTTTTCTCTTGAAAAGAGAAGGCTGAGGGGTGACCTAATAGAGGTCTTTAAAATTATGAAAGGTTTTGCTAGAGTGGATACAGAGAGAATGTTTCCACTTGTGGGGAAGAGCAAAACTAGAGGCCATCAACATAAGATAGTCACCAAGAAATCCAATAGGGAATTCAGAAGAAACTTCTTTACCCAGAGAGTGGTGAGAATGTGGAACTCGCTACCACAGGGAGTGGTTGAAGCGAATAGTGTAGATACATTTAAGGGGAGGCTGGATAAGCATAGGAGGGAGAAGAGAATAGAGGGTTACGCTGATAGATTTAGATGAGGAAAGACGGGAGGAGGCTCGAGTGGAGCATAAACACCGGCATGGGCTGGTTGGGCCGAATGGCCTGTTTCTGTGCCGTATATCCTATGTAATCCTATGCTGCACTGTTGGAGGTGCCGTCTTTTGAGTTGCATGTTCAGCTGAGGCCTTGCCCGGCGGTGATGAAAGATCCCATGCCATTTCTTTAAAGAAGAGCAGGGAGGTCTCCCAGTGACCTGGTCAACACTTATCACTCAACCAGAAGCACCAGAATAGACTATCTTGTCATTCATTACATTGCTGTTTGTGGGAGCTTGCTGTGTGCAAATTGGCTGCCATGTTGCCTAGATTACAACAGTGACTACACTTCAAAAGTACTTTGTTGGCTGTAAAGTGCCGTGAGGCGTCCTGATGTCGTGAAAGGCGCTATAGAAATGCAAGTTCTTGCTTTCTTTCTTTTATTAAATACATAAAACACAACAAATTTGTTCATTTCACAGGGAAACCAACAGCTGTGACTTGGCCTTCAGAATCCAGCCAGAATTGGAGACCACAGTTCAGTGGACCAATTGCTCATGGAATGTATTAATGGACGTAAATGTCATATCTACCATGTGTCAGCCTTGTCTCAGTCGGTAGCACACTCGCCTCTGCATCAGAAGATCATGGGCCCAGAAATTCGGGTCGGGGGCTTCCCGCAGGTGCAAGCCCCCAACCTGCACTAACCTAGCGCGCCGGCCGTTGAGCTGTGGGCCCGCGTGGGATTCTGATCCTGGGCCTCCTCCAACTGCCGGCGCGCAGTGCTTGCGTATCCCAGGGGCGCAGTTAGTTCGATGCGTCCCCTGGGATCACGTTGGCCACGGAGATGACTGGAAGCCTGTGTCCAGTGGGGTACCGCAGGGATCGGTGCTGGGTCCCTTGCTGTTTGTAGTGTACATTAATGATTTAGATATGAATGTAAAAGGTATGATCAGTAAGTTCGCAGATGACACGAAAATTGGTGGGGTGCTAAATAGCGAGGCGGGAAGCCTCAGGCTACAGGACGATATAGATGGGTTGGTCAGATGGGCGGAACAGTGGCAAATGGAATTTAACCCTGAAAAGTGTGAGGTGATGCATTTTGGACGGACTAACAAGGCAAGGGAATACACAATGAATGGTAAGACCCTAAGAAAGACAGAGGATCAGAGGGACCTTGGTGTGCATGTACATAGATCCCTGAAGGCAGCAGAACAGGTGGATAAGGTGTTAAAAAGGCATATGGGATTTTTGCCTTCATTAGCCGAGGCATAGAATATAAGAGCAGGGAGGTTATGATGGAGCTGTACAAAACGCTGGTAAGGCCACAGCTGGAGTACTGTGTACAGTTCTGGTCACCACACTATAGGAAGGATGTGATTGCTTTGGAGAGGGTGCAGAGGAGATTTACCAGGATGTTACCTGGGCTGGAGCGCTTCAGCTATGAAGAAAGACTGGACAGGCTGGGGTTGTTTTCCTTGGAGCAGAGAAGGCTGAGGGGGGACCTGATTGAGGTGTACAAAATTATAAGGGGCATAGATAGGGTGGATAGAAAGGAACTTTTCCCCTTAGTAGAGGGGTCAATAACAAGGGGGCATAGTTTCAAGGTAAGGGGCAGGAGGTTTAGAGGGGATTTGAGGAAAACCTTTTTCACCCAGGGGGTGGTTGGAATCTGGAACTCACTGCCTGAAAGGGTGGTAGAGGCAGGAACCCTCACAACATTCAAGAAGCATTTAGATGAGCACTTGAAACACCATAGCATACAAGGCTACGGACCAAGTGCTGGAAAATGGGATTAGAATAGACAGGGCTTGATGGCCGGCGCGGACACGATGGGCCGAAGGGCCTCTTTCTGTGCTGTATAAGTCTATGACTCTATGGTAGCAGGGAATCTCCATTCATAGATTTGGCAGGAAGACCTGTCAAATCTATGAATACAATTCAGCCCCAAAACATAATTAAAACTTAAATAAAAAAATTTTTAAAATCATATTTTTAAAATAACTATAAATGACATAAAATAACTATTTTAAACAATAATTTAAATTTTTGAAAAAATTAATTACAGTTTTTAACAGGGCTAAAAATAAACTTACCTTTCTTTAAAGTATTTAAAAATAATAAACCAGTGGAAAAAATGTTTTAATTTTACTTAATTCACCACTTAACTTGTTAAAAGCAGGCCTGCTTTTTAAACGCGCAGCTGCTGGAGACTTACCCTCCCGGAGAAACCTGCAAAAAAAACGGAAGTTCGATGCGCACGCACTGCCTCTCCGGCGCACGCGTTCCATCTGTGAACCCCTTCCTTCAAAGGAATGGAAGTTCCGGTTTCCCGCGCCTGCGCAGTGATATACCTATCAATTCATTCCATGAAAAGCGACGAGTTAAGATAGTAACTATAGGTTTTTATTGGCTAAATAACAGAGCGACGAGTTAAGATAGTAACTATAGGTTTTTATTGGCTAAATAACAGAGCCCACCCTCGTGGGTGATCGGTTCCAGCAAGGAAGAATACTAGCCAAGCAATCACCTTTATACCTGGGCAAGCAGGCGGAGCCACGGGCGGAGTCAGCTGAGGTATGCCTAGGTATAACAGCGTGCGAGGCAAGAGGTAACCTTGTGTAGGTGATAACAACAGTGTAACAATAACAGTGGTTTACCACACGCAGTGCATGCACGAAACCGGCACTTTTGTTGGGCCTACGCGTGAGTACCCAGCGCGTACTCACCCGTGGGGACCTGAAGTTCTGGCCCCATGGGTTCAAGCACCACTCCAGGGCGTGAGCACATAATCTAGGCGGACTCTCCAGTGCAGCATTGAAGGAGTGCTGCAGTGTCAGAGGTGTAGTAACCCGAGGTCCCCTCTGCTTGTTCAGGTTGATATTGTAGATCCGATAACATTATTCCAATAACAGAAAGGAGTTCTTCCAACGTCCTGACCAGCATTCGCCCCAACAATGAACACCACCAAAAAACAGATGAAATGTTCATTCATTCGCTTGTGGGACCTTGCTGTGCAGAAGATGCCTGCCATATTTGCCTGGAGAACTGCATTTTGAAAGTAATCGATGGGTTGGGAAGTCCTTTGGGATATCTTGAGGTTCTGACGAGATTCTACATAAATGCAAGTTCTCCTTCTAAAGAAAACTTGCTACGGTGCAAACTCTAGAATTATTTACCACCAGTAACTAATATACTAGGGGGGGAAAGTTGGCTCACGTCCCTTTGGGGCGCGCCCAAAATTGAATGGTAGCGCCCCACGCAGGAGGCAGGGCTACTGGAAGTGCTCCCCCTCCCTCTTGGGGGGCTCCCACTGAATATCGCGGTGCTACGTGCAGCAGTGCCACGCGTGTTGGTACGTAGCACCGCTAAACTGCAGGCTTCCCTCCCCTGATTAAAGGGGAGGGGCCTAGCACAGCGCACACTGGGGCTGTGCTGGGCCACCGGGGAGCGGGGTGTCGGCAAAAGAGCCCGGCACTCTCTAGAGGAGTGCCGGGCTGCCCGATCGCGGCCGGCACCCCACGGGAGGGGCAGGTGCTCGCAGGCAGCCCAAAGAAAAGGGCCAACCTGGCACCTTGCCCTTTAATTTGCGCCGCCGTGGCCACTGAAACGCCACCCTGACCCTGTCGGACGTAGTAGCGTCCGGCGGTAGGTCAGGGGGCGTGAGCCAAGTTTGTGGCCGGGTCGCGAGAGGCACGCTGCACACGGCGATGATGTCATCGCCGGAGGCGCAGCGCCACGGGACGCTACCGGCTACCGCCACCGCTAACCTCATGCTAAATTTCACAGGAGGCGTTAGCGGCACCACGCCCGGGTGCTCGGGGCACTAACGGGTGCCGCAAAGCAACCCAATTTTTCCCCATAGATTGCTAAAATCAGCAGAGAATCCGTTAGTTATCTTCAAAATTGCTTTTTGAACAATTTTTTTGTGTGGAGAATGTTTTATACCATTCAAGATGGTGTTCATATGTGGTGGACAGGACAAATTCCAACTGGTGACACCCAATGGCCACATCAAGAACTGCAAGATGATTTTCATCCCATCAAAAGGGCTGGATTTTAACACGGCTATTTTTCCTGGGTTATTTTTCCGGCTCTGGGATTTTCTGAAACTATTCCCAAAGTTTGCACTTTTCCTGGAGACCCAAGATTTCTGTTGCGAAAGGAGAACGCAACAGATTCCACAGACCATGCCTTCATTACACAGCTCGCCAGGAAAAGTGCAAACTTTCGGAATAATTTCAGAAAATCCCAGAGCTGGAAAAATAACCCCCCCAAAAAAACCAGTCAATGTGAAAGAGCACTGATTGGACATGTTCTACTGAATCAGAAAAGGTTAAGAGAGGATAGAATCATACAGCACAGCTCTTTGAAACAGCTCTCCAATTAGTCCCACTCCCCCCTCGCTCTTTCCCCCATAACCCTACAAATTCTGCCTTTTCTAATAGAGGTTTTCAAAAACTATGAAAGGTTATGATAGAGTGAACACAGAGAGAGTGTTTCCACTTGTGGAGAAGAGCAAAACTAGAGGCCATCAGTAGAAGATAGTCACCAAGAAATCCAACTGGGAATTCAGAAGAAACTTCTTCACCCAGAGAGCGGTGAGAATGTGGAACTCGCTGCCACAGGAAGTGGTTGAAGCAAATAGTATAGATGCATTTAAGGGGAGGCTAGATAAGTATATGAGGGAGAAGGGAATAGAGGGTTACGCTGATAGATTCAGATGAGGAAAGGCGGGAGGAGGCGCGAGTGGAGCATAAACACCGGCATGACCGAATGGTCTGTTTCTGTGCGGTATATTGCATGCAATTGTCATAAAATCCTGCCTTGATCACTAATGACCTTTAGGGAAGAAATCTGCTACCTCTACCTGGTCCGGCCTACACGTGACTCCAGTCCCACACTATGTGGTTGACTGTTAATGCCCTCAGGGGCACATAGGGATGGGTAATAAATAACACCTCATCCACAGCCCAGGGGCAAAAAAAAAGTTTTTTACAAATTGCCACCTTGAGCCATAATGTAACACACCAGTTTCAAAGTACCCGGTGATTGAAAATATAATATCGGCTGCAGTACTGAGGGAGTGCTGCTCTGCCAGCGGTGTTTCCCGTCAGGTGAGCTGTTAAACCAAGACCCTGGCTCCCTGTTCCACTGGTTCACATTTTATTTTTAATTCATGCACGGGATGTGGGCGTCGCTGGCAAGCCCGGCATTTATTGCCCATCCCTAGTTGCCCCTGAGAAGGTGGTGGTGAGCCGGCTTCTTGAACAGCTGCAGTCCGTGTGGTGAAGGTGCTCCCACAGTGCTGTTAGGGAGGGAGTTCCAGGATTTTGACCCAGCGACGATGAAGGAACGGCCGATATATTTCCAAGTCAGGACGGTGTGTGACTTGGAGGGGAACTTGGAGGTGGTGGTGTTCCCACGCGCCTGCTGCCCTTGTCCTTCTGGGTGGAGGAAGTTGCGGGATTGGGAGGTGCTGCCGAAGAAACCTTGGCGAGTTGCTGCAGTGCATCTTCTGGATGTATGTTGAAGATCCCATGATACAATTTGAAGAAGAGCAGGGAAGATTTGCTGGTGTTCTGGCCAACATTTCTAAATCAACCAGCCTCAGTAGAATCTGAGATTCACTCATTTGCTGTTTCTGGGATTTATCTGATGCTGTGTTTGCCTACATAACCGCAATCACTACCTTCCAAAGGTAAAGCAGTGTGAGGTGCTTGCAGCCATGTCAAAGATAAGAAGCTTTTAGGCTAATGTAAAGGCAAATATTTCCCCTCAACTCAAAGGTCCCACTTATAACCACAGTCTGCTTTCTGTTATCAAACTAATTTGCTGAACACTTTGCATGTTCCCGGTTGATCCCCGGGCCATTTCCTTTGTGTAGTTCTCCTTGTGTAGATGTCAGCTGTGTCTCAGTGGGTAGCACTCTCGTCTCAGGGTCAGAAGGTCGTGAGTTTCAAGCTCCCACTCCATGGGACTTGAGCACAAAAATCCAGGCTGACACTCCCAGCGCAGTACTGAGTGAGTGCTGCACTGTCGGAGGGGCAGTACTGAGGGAGTGCTGCACTGTCGGAGGGGCAGTACTGAGGGAGTGCTGCACTGTCGGAGGGGCAGTACTGAGGGAGTGCTGCACTGTCGGAGGGGCAGTACTGAGTGAGTGCTGCACTGTCGGAGGGGCAGTACTGAGTGAGTGCTGCACTGTTGGAGGGGCAGTACTGAGGGAGTGCTGCACTGTCGGAGGGGCAGTACTGAGGGAGCATCGCACTGTCGGAGGGGCAGTACTGAGGGAGTGCTGCACTGTCGGAGGGGCAGTACTGAGGGAGTGCTGCACTGTCGGAGGGGCAGTACTGAGGGAGTGCTGCACTGTCGGAGGGGCAGTACTGAGGGAGTGCTGCACTGTCGGAGGGGCAGTACTGAGGGAGTGCTGCACTGTCGGAGGGGCAGTACTGAGGGAGTGCTGCACTGTCGGAGGGACAGTACTGAGGGAGTGCTGCACTGTCGGAGGGGCAGTACTGAGGGAGTGCTGCACTGTCGGAGGGGCAGTACTGAGGGAGTGCTGCACTGTCGGAGGGGCAGTACTGAGGGAGCATCGCACTGTCGGAGGGGCAGTACTGAGGGAGTGCTGCACTGTTGGAGGGGCAGTACTGAGGGAGCGCCGCACTGTTGGAGGGGCAGTACTGAGGGAGCGCTGCACTGTCGGAGGAGCAGTACTGAGGGAGTGCTGCACTGTCGGAGGGGCAGTACTGAGGGAGTGCCGCACTGTTGGAGGGGCAGTACTGAGGGAGCGCTGCACTGTTGGAGGAGCAATACTGAGGGAGTGCTGCACTGTCAGAGGGGCTCGTGAGTGACTTACTCAGTTGACAGTTTTGGGGAGTAATTGTAACATAGCTCGCTGGGCGGGAAACCAATGGGATTGTGTGGAACTCCAGTTTTACACCCCGCCCAATATTAATCTCCGAATCGGGTGCGAGGTGTAAAACCAGTGTTGCACCCGATCCCGTCAGTTTTCTGACGGGCAGATTAGGTTAAAAGTACCCCATTGATTTCTACCTAGGGCAAATCAGGAGCTTGAATGAGGGTCAGTTTGCCCCATGTGCACAGATTTCCAGAACCTGTAGAGTTATTGTGCTGCACTGTATTTTAACTTTTTTTTTCATTCACGGGATGTCGGCATTGCTGGCAAGGCCCGGCATTTATTGGCCACCCCTAGTTGCCCCTTGAGAAGGTGGTGGTGAGCCGCCTTCTTGAACCGCTGCAGTCCGTGTGGTGAAGGTGCTCCCACAGTGCTGTAGGGAGGGAGTTCCAGGATTTTGACCCAGCGACGATGAAGGAACGGCCGATATATTTCCAAGTCAGGATGGTGTGTGTGACTTGGAGGGGAACTTGGAGGTGGTGGTGTTCCCATGTGCCTGCTGCCCTTGTCCTTCCAGGTGGTAGAGGTCGTGGGTTTGGGAGGTGCTGCCGAAGAAGCCTTGGCGAGTTATACGGTAGATTTACTGAATTCTTCTTCTTAGGCAGTCCCTCGGGAACCGAGGATGACTTGCTTCCACATTAAAAATGAGTTCGCAGGTGACTGATGAGTCCAATGCGGGACCTACAGGCTCTGTCACAGGTGGGGCAGACGGTGGTTGAAGGGGCGGGTGGGTGGGGTGCTTGGGTTGACGTGCGCGCCTTCCGCTGCCTGCGCTTGGCTTCCGCTTGCTCCCGGCAAAGAGACTCAAGGTGTTCGGCGCCTTCCCGGATGCTTCTCCTTCACTTTATGCGGTCTTGGGCCAGGGATTCCCAGGTGTCGGTGGGGGATGTTGCACATTTTCAAGGAGGCTTTGAGGGTGTCCTTGAAGCATTTCCTCTGCCCATCTGGGGCTCTCTTGCCGTGCCGGAGCTCCGAGTAGAGTGCTAGTTTTGGGAGTCTCGTATCGGGCGATGTGATGCGTCCATCGGAGCTGATCGAGCGTGGTCAAAGCTTCGATACTGGGGATGTTGGCCTGAGCGAGAACACTGACGGTGGTGCGCCTATCCTGCCAATGGATTTGCAGGATCTTGCGGAGGCAACGTTGGTGGTACCTCTCCAGTGCTTTGAGGTGCCTGCTGTACATGGTCCACATCTCTGAGGCATACAGCAGGACGGGTATCACTATTGCTCTGTAAACCATGAGCTTAGTGCCGGGTTTGAGGTCCTGGTCTTCAAACACTCTCTTCCTCAGCAATCTTTCCATGGGATCTTTTTAACGCTCCTATCTCAGAGTATTGTGTGAATTCAAGCCCCGAGGTCAGCACGACCAGCGTGATTTTCAATCCATTTCCACTCCCGTCACACAAGGCTCAGCACCTTGTGTGCTAATTTGTAAAAATCTGCCCCTAGTATCCTTTGCTGCTGTGAATCTTCTAATCTATATCTATCTATCTATATATATATAATAAAGGAATCGATCTGTCTGTCTGTCCTTCTGTCTGTCTGTCCTCGGGTGTGCGTCTGTCCGGCTATGCGCTCGAACGTTATACGGCGTACCTACGCGCGCGTTACCTCCGAAGAAAGCTTACGCTTCCGGGACGCTGGTAAGCATATTTACTTTTCGGTCGGACGAAAATTGTTCGCGCCTTATGCAAAAAACCTTCAAAATTAAACTCATTATCTGCTAGCATTGATTGACTGACGTCAAGGTTCGACCAATCCTGTGCCGTCACGATTGACCAATCCTACAGTACGGTCCCCTGATGGTTGGCCAATCGGTGTGTGTGTGTGTGGGCGGGACTAATCGTTTTCATCTCGGCGATCTGGCAGCCATTGTTTCAGTGCCATGACTTCAGCTTCCAGCTCAAACTACTTTGAAAGTTAGTATCTCTTTTAAAAATAACATAAGATTTACCAAAAACGTTTTATAAGTACTTTCACTTTCATCTTTCAAGGTATTAAGTGTGTGTGTGGGCGGGACTAATCGTTTTCATCTCAGGGATCTGCCAGCCATTGTTTCACAAAGGGACACAGACAGGGCCCCAAAGCCTGGCACTCGATTTAAACCGCCCGGCCCAAAACAGCCCTGGCAAAGCCGGGCTCCCCCCAGCTATTGTATATAAATTTGACCACTGCTATTAGCCTGTACAACGTGATTCTTTGTGTTTTAGGTTTTCCAATCTTTTGCATCAACAGGAGATGTGGTGGGAAACCTACGTGAAATCCAGGAAGCAACTTACAGTGATCGGGCTTAAGTTGTTACTCTCGAGTTACGCTAACTCGGTACGGTACACGGTCTACTGCATCATGCAGCCATTTTATTCAAGTAACGAGTAACATCTTAAGATCTTTAACTGGAGTTTCCAACTGTCACACCAGCGCTCACCTAAGCTACAATGTTAAGCAGTGTTACAACTAAGCAAGAAAGAAAGATTTGCATTTACATAGCGCCTTTCACGACCACCGGACGTCCCAAAGCGCTTCACAGCCAATGAAGTGCTTTTTATTTTGAAATGTAGTCACTGTTGTAATGTTGGAAACGCAGCAACCAATTTGCACACAGCAAGCTCCCACAAAGAGCAACGTGATAATGGCCAGATAATCTGCTTTAGTGATGTTGACTGAAGGATAAATATTGGCCAGGACACCGGGGAGAACTCCCCTGCTCTTCTTCGAAATAGTGCCACGGGATCTTTTATGTCCAACCGACAGCGCAGACGGGGCCACACTTTAACGTCTCATCTGAAAGACGGCACCTCCGACAGTGCGGTGCTCCCTCAGCACTGCCCCTCCGACAGTGCAGCAATCCCTCAGCACTGCCCCTCCGACAGTGCAGCGATCCCTCAGCACTGCCCCTCCTACAGTGCTGCACTCCCTCAGTACTGCCCCTCCGACAGTGCAGCGATCCCTTAGCACTGCCCCTCTGACAGTGCTGCACTCCCTCAGTACTGCCCCTCCAACAGTGCTGCACTCCCTCAGTACTGCCCCTCCGACAGTGCTACATTCCCTCAGTACTGCCCCTCCGACTGTGCGGCGCTCCCTCAGTACTGCCCCTCCCACAGTGCGGCACTCCCTCAGTACTGCCCCTCCGACAGTGCTGCACTCCTTCAGTACTGCCCCTCTGACAGTGCTGCTCTCCCTCAGTACTGCCCCTCCGACAGTGCTGCACTCCCTCAGTACTGCCCCTCCGACAGTGCGGCGCTCCCTCAGTACTGCCCCTCTGACAGTGCAGCATTCCCTCAGTACTGCAGTGGAGTGTCTCAGACTAGACAAGGCCAGTGGATTTCTGGCACAATTTTAGGTTGCACAGTTTATGCTTTGTTAAAACAAAAATAACGAAACGGCATCTCATTATAAAGTGGAATTGGGATTTATATCTCCTCACTCACAAACATGCTCAATGTTGAGTGGAAAGGACTTTCTGTGATCAGCTTCATTTCAACTACAACAACAATTTATATTTATATAGCACCTTTAACGTAGGGCCCAGGCAACAGAAGGCACGGCCACCAAAAGTTGAGCGATTATAATCAGGGATGCTCAAGAGGGCAGAATTAGAGGAGCGCAGATATCTCGGGGGGCTGAAGGAGATTACAGAGATAGGGAGGGGCGAGGCCCTGGAGGGATTTGAAAACAAGGATGAGAATTTTGAAATCGAGGCGCTGCTTAACCGGGAGCCAGTGTAGGTCAGCGAGCACAGGGGGTGATGGGCGAACGGGACTTGGTGCGAGTTCGGACACGGGCAGCGGAGGAGTTAAGAGTTTACATAAAACTACAGAAATGCGTTATCGGCATAACACACAAGTGGAACTATGGTGTCTCTTTGCCTCCAGACCTAACGAGTTATGGTTGTCTGGAATTGTAAAAGCTAGTTGATGCTCCTTAGGCAAAGGTGCCAAGATAATCATAAATCACAAATGTTGGGCTGCATTCAAGGCCCTGCGATGATCTGCGAGTATATGTTTATAAAGCAAAGCCAATTCTAAAACCAGGCTCGTTTATCAGAGGCATAATTTTTCTTGTAAACTTGTATCCAACCTTGGTTAGACCACACTTGGAGCACTGTGCACAGGTCTGGTCTCCACGCTACGAAAAGCATATAGAGGCATTGGAAAAGGAGCAAAAAAGATTTACAAGGATGATAGCAGAACTGAGAAGTTATACCTATCAGGAAAGATTTTGCTGGGGCTCTTTTCTCTAGAAAAAAGACTGAGGGGTGACCTGATAGAGGTCTTTAAAATTACAAAGGCTTGGATTGGGTAGACGTAGAGAAGATGCCTTCTTGAACCGCTGCAGCCCGTGTGGTGAAGGTACTCTCACAGTGCTGTTAGGGAAGGAGTTCCAGGATCCGGTGATAATGATCCTGGTGGCATGTGACTTGGAGGTGGTGGTGTTCCCATGCGCCTGCTGCCCTTTGTCCTTCCAGGTGGTAGAGGTCGCGGTTTTGGGGGGCGCTGCCGAAAACTGAGTGAGAGGACAGTTGGAATTCAATGTGGGGAAGAGTGATGTCATCCACGTTGGATCCAAGAAAGACACATCAAAATATTTTCAGAATGGAGTGAGACTCCAAGTTGCGGAGGAGCAAAGGGTTTTAGGTGTCAGTGATCAAAAAAGGCTCATGGAACATTGGCCTTCATCTCAAGAGGGTTGGAATTCAAAGAGGAGGAAGTTATGCTTCCCACCATGGCAAGTCTCCAGGCTGGAAGGTTCCAATTCAGATGACAAGTGCTGATATGACGGGGGGATCAGCTCCCTTTTCCGAACTGGATACCCATCTCAGCACTCCAGCACCATTAAGGATTGGCCGGAGGTGAACTTTGAAACTATGCTGGAATACCAGGGCTCTTCTCCCCGATGCTGAGACCCATTGCACTTTAGGCCGTGGGCTTGATTAAAATCGGGGCGATGGCGAGAACTGTTTGTTTTCTTTGATGGCTGTGAAGGATTCCAGGAGAACAGTCTCAGTCTCAGTCTGTTTGCCAGTGATTGCACGGGCTAAAAAAAAAACCCGAAAGCAGCTCTTGTTCAACTTAACACTGCAAGCCTACAAAGAACTGAAGCAGTAATTCATTCCAGATACTCCCACTGCAGCTCTGAAACTAATCCAGATTCAGTGTTCAAGGAATGCGGCGCAGATTCACCAAAATGGTACTGGGGCTAAAATGGTTAAATTATGCGGACAGATCGCATAGACTAGGCTTGCGTACAGAAGCAAATGCCAGATCAAAATAACTTGCTGTGTAAAAAATAAATGCCTCCTCTCCCCTCTGGTTCTTTTGCCAATCACCTTAAATCTGTGTCCTCTGGTTACTGACCCTTCTGCCAGTAGAAATAGTTTCTCCTTATTTACTCTATCAAAACCCTTCATGCTGCGAAAAGAAAGGGCAGGTTAAGGCGTAACATCTGTCCTCAGAATGGACTTCATGGGTCTTTTCTATTATCAGGTGCTGAGCGTTCACGTCGAGCCCCCTGTCAGGCTTTTTGCCTGCAAATTCTTCTACAACGTTACAACGGTACATCAAGTGCTGTCCAATCTGTTGTACGTTTCTAGCATTTTTAATTATTTCTGATTTCCAGCTTAAAATTTTTTTTTAAATGTGGGACATAAGAACATAAGAAATAGGAGCAGGAGGAGGCCATCTGGCCCCTCGAGCCTGCCCCGCCATTCAATAAGATCACGGCTGATCTTCTACCTCATCTCCACTTTCCTGCACTATCCCCATATCCCTTGATTCCCTTAATATCCAAAAGTCTATCGATCTCTGTCTTGAATATACTCAACGACTGAGCCTCCACAGCCCTCTGGGGCAGAGAATTCCAAAGATTCACCACCCTCTGAGTGAAGAAATTTCTCCTCATCTCAGTCCTAAATGGCCGACCCCTTATTCTGAGACTGTGACCCCTGGTTCTAGACCCCCCAGCCAGGGGAAACATCCTCCCTGCATCTAGTCTGTCAAACCCTGTAAGAATTTTGTAAGTTTCAATGAGATCACCTCTCATTCTTCTAAACTCTAGCAAATATAGGACTAGTCTACTCAATCTCTCCTCATAGGACATAGGAATCAGTCTGGTGAACCTTCGTTGCACTCCCTCTATGGCAAGTATATCCTTCCTTAGGTAAGGAGACCAAAACTGTCCACAATACTCCAGGTGTGGTCTCACCAGGGCCCTATATAATTGCAGTAAGACGTCTTTACTCTTATACTCAAATCCTCTTGTAATAAAGGCCAACATATCATTTGCTTTCCTAATTGCTTGCTGTACCTGCATGTTAACTTTCAGTGATTCGTGTACAAGGACACCCAGGTCCCTGTGAACACCAACATTTCCCAATCTCTCACCATTTAAAAAATACTCTGCTTTTCTATTTTTCCTACCAAAGTGGATAACTTCACATTTCTCCACATTATATTCCATTTGCCATGTTCTTGCCCACTCACTTAGCCTGTCTATATCCCCTTGAAGCCTCCTTGCATCCTCCTCACAACTTACATTCCCACCCAGCTTTGTATCATCAGCAAACTTGGATATATTACATTTGGTCCCCTCATCCAAATCATCGATATAGATTGTGAATAGCTGAGGCCCAAGCACTGATCCTTGCGGTACCCCACTAGTTACAGCCTGCCAACCCGAAAATGACCCGTTTATTCCTACTCTCTGTTTTCTGTCCGTTAACCAATCCTCAATCCATGCTAGTATATTACCCCCAATCCCATGAGCCCTAATTTTGTTTAATAACCTCTTGTGTGGCACCTTATCGAATGCCTTCTGAAAATCCAAATACACCACATCCACTGGTTCCCCCTTATCTATTCTGCTGGTTGCAACCTCAAAAAACTCTAACAGATTCATCAAACACGATTTCCCTTTCATAAATCCGTGTTGACTCTGCCCAATCCTATTATTATTTTCTAAGTGCCCTGTTACCACGTCCTTAATAATAGAATCTAGCATTTCCCCTACTACTGATGTCAGGCTAACTGGTCTGTAGTTCCCTGTTTTCTCTCTCCCTCCTTTCTTAAATAGTGGGGTTACATTTGCTACCTTCCAATCCGCGGGAACCATTCTAGAATCTATAGAATTTTGGAAAATCACAACCAATGCATCCACTATCTCAATAGCCACCTCTTTCAAAACCCTAGGATGTAGGCCATCAGGTCCAGGGGATTTATTGGCTTTCAGTCCCATTAATTTCTCCAGTACTTTTTTTTACTAATACTAATTTCTTTCAGTTCCTCATTCTTGTTAGACCCTTGGTTCTCCACTATTTCCGGGAGGTTTTTTGCATCTTCTTCCGTGAAGACAGACATTATTTCTCTGCCATTTCCTTATTCCCCATTACAATTTCTCCTGTCTCAGCCTGTAAGGGACCCACTTTCGTGAATCTTTTCCTTTTTACATTCCTATAGAAGCTTTTACAGTCTGTTTTTATGTCTCTTGCTAGTTTACTCTCATATTCTATTTTCCCTTTCTTTATCAATTTCTTGGTCCTACTTTGCTGAATTCTAAAATCCTCCCAATTCTCAAGCTCACTACCATTTTTGGCAACATTATAAGCCTCTTCCTTTGATCTAATACTATCTTTAACTTCTCTTGTAGGCACAGGTTGGACCACTTTTCCTGCAGGATTTTTGTGCCTTAAAGGAATGTATATTTGTTGTAAATGATGTCCCGTAAAATGCCACTGGAGACCGGGAAACGCTGAGCAGGGCATATGCTCCACCTGGTTGAATTTGGAGCGGGGTTCTAATAACAGGCCCCGATTTGCACAGTCAAGGCATCCTGGACACTTGGAAGTCCCATTGCTTCCAATTTGGCACTGGTGCACTTCTGGGGAGGTGAGAAAACACGGCCCGAAATCCCCCCAAATGCAAACCTTCCCCCCCCCTTCCCCCCCAAAAATTGGACGTGACAAGGACCAATTTCTCCCCCTTCCTGTTCTAAATAGAGGAACTTTTCACTGACAGTGTTGCACATTAGGCATGTCAACAAAGACGCAGCAGCACCTTGATCTGACTCATAATGACATTATCATTGAGATGAGTCATACACTGGTCACCAGGTCGATGACTCAGAGCTAGATGTTGTAATATTATATCCTTATGGTAATGAATTGCTAATAACCAGCTGACTGATGCCTGCCCCGGGTAATTAGGCCTGTAGCCGAGATAAACAATGGTAGCGTCAGAAGCCAAACAGAAAAGCACTGCTGCTGCCCTCTTACAAAATCTTACAGCACAGAACGAGGCCATTCGGCCCATCGTGTCTATGCTGGCTCTTTGAAAGAACTCTCCAATTAGTCCCATTCGCCGCCCCCCTGCTCTTTCCCCACAGCCCTGCAAATTTTTCCTTTTTAATTATTTATCCAATTCCCTTGAGAAAGTCACTATTGAATCTGCTTCCTCCAGGCTTTCAGGCAGCGCATTAGAAACATAGAAGATAGGAGCAGGAGTAGGCCATTTGGCCCCTCGAGCCTGCTCCGCCATTCAATGAGATCATGGCTGATCATCCAAATTCAGTACCCTGTCCCTGCTTTCTCCCCATATCCCTTGATCCCCTTAGCCTTAAGAAATATATCCAACTCCTTCTTGAATATATTTAATGAATTGGCCTCTACTGCCTTCTGTGGTAGAGAATTCCACAGGTTCACCACTCTCTGGGTGAAGAGATTCCTCCTCATCTCAGTCCTAAATGGCTTACCCCTTATCCTTAGACTGTGACCTCTGGTTCTGCACTCCCCGCCATCAGGAACATCCTTCCTGCATCTAGTCTGTCTAGTCCTGTTAGAATTTTATAAGTTTCAATGAGATCCCCTCTCATTCTTCTAAACTCCAGCGAATATAAGCCCAATCAACCCAATCTCTCCTCATACGTCATTCCTGCCATCCCAAGTATCAGTCTGGTGAATCTTCGCTGCACTCCTTCCATGGCAAGAACATCCTTCCTCAGATAAGGCAACCAAAACTGCACACAATACTCAAGGTGTGGTCTCACCAAGGCCCTGTACAACTGCAGCAAGACATCCTTGCTCCTGTACTCGAATCCTCTCGCTATGAAGGCCAACATACCATTTGCCTTCTTAACCGCCTGCTGCACCTGCATGCTTACCTTCAGCGACTGGTGCACAAGGTCACAACATTCCAGATCACAACAACTGGCTGCGTAAAAAAAAATTCTCCTCATCTCCCCCTCTGGTTCTTTTGCCAATGATGTTGAATCTGTGCCCTCTGGTTACTGACCCTCCTGCCAGTGGGACTAGTTTCTCCCTATCTAGTCTATCATAACCCTTCATGGTTTGGAATACCTCTATTAAATCTCCCCATTAACCTTCAGTGCTCTAAGGAGAACAATCCCAGCTTTTCCAATCTCTCCACGTAACTGAAGTCCCACCTCTCTGGTATCATTCTAGTAAATCAGCACAGAAACAAGGCTATTCAGCCCAACTGGCCCATGTGATGTTTATGCTCCACATGAGCCTCCTCCCGCCCTATTTCATCTAATCCCAGCAATGTAACTTTCTATTCCTTTTCCCCTTCATGTGTTTATCTAGCTTCCCCTTGAATGCATCTATACTATTCGCCTCAACCACTCCCTGTGGTAGCAAGTTCCACATTCTCACCACTCTCTGGGTGAAGAAGTTTCTCCTGAATTCCCTGTTGGATTTATTAGTGTCTATCTTATATTTATCTCCCCCTAGTTCTGGTCTCCCCCACAAGTGGAAACATCTTCTCTACATTTACCCTGTCAAACCTTTCATAATTTTAAAGACCTCTATCAGGTCACCCCTCGTCCTTCTCTTTTCTAGATAGGTATAACCTTTCTAATTCTTTCCTGATAGGTATATCCACTCAGTTCTGGGATAATTCTTGTAAATCTTTTTTGCACCTTCTCCAGTGCCCCTATATCTTTTTTATAATATGGAGACCAGAAATGTGCACAGTTCTCCAAATGTGGTCTAACCAAGGTTCGATACAAGTTTAACATCACTTCACTGCTTTATAATTCTATCCCTCTAGAAATGAACCCCAGTGCTTTGTTTGCTTTTTAAATGGCCTTATTAACCTGCGTTGCTACTTTTAGGGATTTGTGTATCTGTGCCCCTCGATCCCTAGTCTAAAGTGAAATACCGCTCCAGGATAAGAGGAATGACAAAATTACTCCTTGTGTATATATGATTACTATAAATGAACCAACAGCCATGGGTAGCAACCTCGCCTCGGAGTCAGAAGGTTGTGGGTTCAAGTCCCACTCCAGACACTTGAGCACAAAAATCTAGGCTGACACTCCCAGTGCAGTACTGAGGGAGCGCTATTTCGAAGAAGAGCAGGAGAGTCCTGGGCCAATATTTATCCCTCAATCAACATAACAAAAACAGATGATCTGGTCGTTATCACATTGCTGTTTGTGGGAGCTTGCTGTGCGCAAATTGGCCGCCGCGTTTCCTACATTACAACAGTGACTACACTTCAAAAAGTACTGCATCGGCTGTAAAGCACTTTGGGACGTCCTGAAAGGAGCTATAGAAATGCAAGTCTTGCTTTCTAACATAGTTAAGAGGGTTCTACTTGTTGAAAGTAAATGCACAGCTCTCGCTGCTCCATAAATCTCACTCTGGTACCAGTAGATCTTTGGCGTTACCAAAGAAGCTCACTGCCAAACACTGTGCTGGCAGTGTTATAGCTCTCTGCTGCAAAGACCTGATAAATTCCCCTTTCCAGTTTCTAGTGAGTCTCTTGTTTAGTCTTCCAGCAATTGTCGGCTCTTAGACTCAACAGTATTTCTGCTGTTGCCTCAACTTTAGGAGATTTTTTTTTTTTTAATTCATTAACATCATTTCTGCCGCCTGAATAGGGCGTGGCTCGTTCAAGAGAATGTAATTACCTAAAACATTTCAGTTGGTTAAAGAAACAGTTCAGGTTTTTTGGAAGTATACAGATTTTGAAATTATTGCTCTTCATCGTGACAGGGACACTTCCTACTCTGCACCTGGCTTATCTGTGTACTAGCAGATATTCTGTGGGATTGCTCACGGTGAGTCACAGGATAATACTGGTTTAGAACAAGTCAGTGTGAGCAAGGAAGTGTGACAGGCAACGAGTGACAGGCAACGTGTGACAGGCAAAGTGTGACAGCCAATGATCGACAGGCAATGATGGGCAGCCAATGAGTGACAGCCAATGAGGGACAGGCAAAGTGTAACAGGCAAAGTGTGACAGGCAATGAGTGACAGCCAATGATGGGCAGCCAATGAGTGTCAGCCAATGAGTGACAGGCAACGAGTGACAGCCAACGAGTGACAGGCAAAGTGTGACAGCCAATGAGTGACAGCCAATGAGTGACAGGCAAAGTGTGATGGGCAATGAGTGACAGCCAATGAGTGACAGCCAATGAGTGACAGGCAAAGTGTGACAGGCAATGAGTTACAGGAAAATTGTGACAGGCAAAGTGTGACAGCCAATGAGTGACAGCCAATGAGTGACAGCCAATGAGTGACAGGCAATGAGTGCTAGCCAATGAGTGACAGGCAATGAGTGGCAGGCAATGAATGACTGCCTGCTACTCATTGCCTGTCATTCATTGCCTGCTACTCATTGCCTATGAGTGGCAGGCAATGAGTAGCAGGCAATGAGTGGCAGGCAATGAGTGACAGGCAATGAGTGGGAGCAGGTTCTAACACACCTGGAGCCCAGAGTGGGCAGGCAGAGAGCAAACAAATATGCTAAAAATGAATGGGCCAAGATAAGATGTCAGCTGAAGACTCAAAGCTCTGTTTTTATCCCCTGCGCTTAACTACATTTCAGTCGACCTCACTTCCTTCAGGCATTTCCTTGTGCCAGTTTGCTAAATCCGAATAATCTTCTAAAATCAGGTCAGCAGACATTGTTATCATTAGATTTAACAGGACGGCCGAGTTCAGTATTCCCCATTTATCCCAATCTTCCGCTTGACTTGTCACCATCGCAATTCTCCCTTTATGCTCGAACTATTAATCTAATTACAGATAGTTAGGAGTGTGTGTTGTAGATAGAATTTAATCAAATAATTAACATGATGCCATAAACCACAAGAGCTTAGCTCCTGGGGTTTGGAATATCAGAAAAATGTAATTAAATTACTGAATAGACCCAGTTTCCACCTACATTCTATTGTCCCAATAAAGTAAAACAATTCTAATGGCTGTTAGAAGGTAGTGACATTCCTACTTAGATTTTCATACTGCAAATGATTCACAAGAGGTTGTAACACAGCGAAATTACAGGGCATTTTATACCTCATCAAATCACACTTAAAGGGAAATTCAAAACACTCCACACCTTCAAGCATGTTAAGGGTTTACAGAACCAAGGCGGGTAGACGGAGTTGAGATACAGATCAGCCATGATCTCATTGAATGGTGGAACAGGCTCGAGGGGCTGAATGGCCTCCTCCTGCTCCTACGAACTTTCCAAACCTATAGATTGTGTAATAAGGCAGATGAATTCAAGGGATATAGCAAGAAAAGAAAGACTTGCATTTATATAGCACCTTTCGCGACCACCGGACGTCCCAAAGCACTTTACAGCCAATTAAGTACTTTTTGAAGTGTGGTCACTATTGTAATGTGCGAAACACGGCAGCCAATTTGCGACCAGCAAGCTCCCACAAACAGCATTGTGATAAATGACCAGATCATCTGTTTTTAGGTAGGAAACATATTGGCCCCAGGACACTGGGGAGAACTCCCCTGCTCTTCTTCAAAATAGCACCATGGGATCTTGTACGTCCACCTGAGAGAGCAGACGGGGCCTCGGTTTAATGTCTCATCCAAAAAACGGCACCTCTGACAGTGCAGCGCTCCCTCAGGATTGTAACTGCAGTGTCAGGCTAGATTCTGTGCTCAAGTCTCTGGAGTAGGACCTGAACCCATAACCTTCATGACTCAGAGGCGAGGGTGCAACCCTCTGAACCACAGCTGACACTTAGGGCAGTGCTATTGCAAGTGGATCATAAGCACAAGGTCTGGTTAAGCACAAGCAACAATTCACAAACCACTCAGAATCGTAAAATCACAGAAGGAGGTCATTCAGCTCAACGTGTCTGTACCAGTTCTCTGAATGAGATATCCACTCAGTCCCATTCTTTCCTCAGGCTCTTCTAGATTATTTTCTTCTTAAAATATTTATCTGTTTCTCTTTTTAAAACTATTTTGGAGTCTGCTTCAGTTTCTGGTCAAACATTCCGTGTCTTAACAACCCTCTGTGTTAAAAAACAATTCTCCTAACCTCTCTCATCATTGCTTTGGCGAAGATCTTAAATTTACGCCCTCAAGTTACTGACTTACGACCAGTGAAAATAGTTTTCCTCGATTTCATTAAAAAAAAATCCAGTATCTTAGACAAGTCTATCAGATCTCGCACAAGCAGGTAAAATAAAATCGTGCACTTACCTAACACCTAGTCACATTGAAACACCATCACATTTGGAGTGCAGTGACTGGTCACAGTCATAGGGTCATAATGGCACAGAAGGAGGCCATTCGGCCCATCGAGTCCATGTTACGAATTTGAAGCAAACTCGTCCTAATCAGGTACCGAAGTCAGGGGCCATCACAGGTGCTCAACGCAAGCTCGAGGAACAGCACCTCATCTTCCCATTGGATACTTTACAGCCTTCTGGCCTCAACATCGAGTTCAACAACTTTAGATCATAACCACCGCTCCCATTTTTTCGGACAGCGGGTGTTGGTAATGATTCTGCTGTTGCCATTTACACCTCCTCTAGATCCATCTTTTGTTTCTTTACTTGTCCCATTGCCAGCCCCCTTTTGCCTTGCACCGTCATCCCTTTTTGTCATTTAATCACTCCTGCCTTCCACCCTATCACAGACCTTCCCCTTTTCTCCCCACCTGCACCCCACTTTCCCTGACACTGTACTTGCTTAAAAACTATTAAAATCTCCAACTTTTTCCAGTTCTGATGAAAGGCCATCGACCTGAAACGTTAACTCTGTTTCTCTCTCCACAGATGCTGCCTGACCTACTGAGTGTTTGCAGCGTTACTGGTTTTATGCCATCAGAGTGCGTCATTTAAAACGTACAAACCACATCGCAGCCCCTTACAAAAGGAACTACTTAACTTGACTGAAACAACAGCATAAAGTGTCAATTCATAGGGCTTTGGTAAGACCACACCTGGAGTACTGTGTACAGTTTTGGTCTCCTTACCTAAGGAAGGATATACTTGCCATAGAGGGGGTGCAACGAAGGTTCACTGGATTGAGATATGAGGAGAGATTGAGTACAATGGGCCTACGTTCTCTGGCATTTAGAAGAATGAGAAATGATCTCATTGAAACATATAAATTCTTAGAGGACTCCAAGTCATTCCCCTCCAAGTCACACACCATCCTGACTTGGAAATATATCATGGTTGGGTCAAAATCCTGGAACTCCCTCCCTAACAGCACCGTGGGAGCACCTTCACCGCACGGACTGCAGCGGTTCAAGAAGGCGGCCCACCACCACCTTCTCGAGGGCAACTAGGGATGGGCAATAAATGCTGGGCCTTACCAGCGACGCCCACATCCCATAAACAAATTTAAAAAAGCTTGACAGGGCAGATACTGGGAGGATGTTTCCCCTGGATGTGGAGTCTAGAACTAGGGGCCATAGACTCAGGATAAGGAGTCGGTCACTTAGGACTGGGATGAGGAGAAATTTCTTCACTCAGAGGGTGGTGAATCTTTGGCATTGTCTATCCCAGATGGCTGTGGATGCTCAGTCGTTGAGTATATTCAAGGCTGAGATCGATAGATTTTTGAACATTAAGGGAATCAAGGGATATGGGGATAGGGCGGGAAAGTGGAGTTGTTGTAGAAAACCAGTCATGATCTTATTGAATGGCGGAGCAGGCTTGAGGGGCCGAATGGCCAACTCCTGCTTCTAATTATTATGTTCATGTAATTACTTTGTAGTCACCACTGGTCTCAATCAAGTACCAAAACAGACTGTCGATAGTGAATTGTTTAATTGCTCCTACTTAGCAAACAGTCCATTCAGCCATCAGACATAATGGAGGCTATCAGGACCCACAGGGGGTAGCTATTAAGTGGTCCAGAGTTCATGTCCTGCTTTGCAGTCCCTTGAAAATTATGCCATCATCTTTTATTGCCGAACACCCCAGGTGGAGTATACAGGAGCTCAGAGCTAGAGCAACAACAACAACTTGTATTTACATAGCACCTATAACGTAGTAAAATGTCCCAAGGCGCTTCACAGGAGTGTTATCAAACAAAAATTGACACCAAGCCATGTAAAGAGAGCGATGGAACCAAGGCGGGCAGATGGATAGTTCTGATACAGATCAGCCATGATCTCACTGAATGGCGGAACAGGCTCGAGGGGCTGAATGGCCTCCTCCTGTTCCTGTGTTGCAGTCACACTGAGAAAGTCTGCAATAGGTTCATTATGCTCTGCAAGGTTTTCTCTGAATGGAATGTAAGAAATTCCTGATCAATTTGATGAAATATTATTTCCACTCAGCTTTACACTTATCCTCAACCAGGGCCTGGTTCTGAGCTGTCATGGGTGATTCTAACAAATTATTTTCAAAAGCACTCAACCGCTGTGACAGAGTCTTGTTTCCAACTTCCTCGGGTCAAATTAACACTTCTGCAAATTCTTTTCTTGAATCCAAGACTTTCAGAATAATTTGCGTTCAAATGTACAATTGTTACCGGACACAGAACAATGAGACATAGCCTGATAGACAAGAATGCTTCACCCCAACAGAACTAGACAGCTGAAGGAACAAATTCTTCATATCAAAGCACCACTCGTGTCCCGTTAGTCAAATCGGGGCAAGGAACCATTTGATCTTTCGGGCAAGAGACGCAGTCTGAATGTTTGAAGGGCAGGAAATGATGAATTCGTGCATTTGCAACGTTGATCCTTAAAGAATCACGATGGGCTTCATGGGTGAGATAAGTTCAGTGGTGGTAGGAGGATGATGGAGGAGAAAGGAAGGGATGTTGAAGAGGGTGGGGCATGATTGGATGAGGTAGCAGTGTGATGGTGATCTCACATTAGAGCTGGTAAACCTGAGAACGCAACTGGTTCACTCATTTCCTTTAGGGAAGGAAATCTGCCACCCTTACCCGGTCTGGCCTATATGTGACTCCAGACCCACAGCAATGTGGTTGACTCTTAACTGCCCCCTGAAATGGCCCAGCAAGCCACTTATTCAAGAAGGCGGCTCACCACCACCTTCTCAAGGGCAATTAGGGATGGGTAATAAATACAGGCCTTGCCAGCGACGCCCACATCCCGTGAATGAATGAAAAAAAAGTTTCCTTCAGCTACTGTTAAACGTATTTGTGGTGTATGTAACTTGTTCCACCTTAAGAGAACTTAAACCTGTTCCACCTTAAGAGATGTACTACTTTCTCTGGCTGCTGTATACGGTAATACCGGTGGTGACCACACCGGTATATAAGTGCTGTGTAGTAATTTGCTGAGTAGTTCAGCCCTGACCTTCGACTAGTAAAGACCTGTTAAAGTTATTCTTGTGGTCTGTGTGCAGTGATTCATATTAACCATAACTGGAACACACAGACTTAACAGTGGCGACGAGTACGATCTTACCCTGCGGCAGAGATACATCCAAGGCAGTTTAACGGGCGTCGAGAAGAGGCATCCGCCCTCATCATCCTGCTGAGAAAAGACTCGGGTCTGAAGAGCAAAGGAAGAATCCTGACACGAAGCCTTCCATCAGCGACAGGCAGTGATCATCCCTTCTACCACGGTGGTGGGTAAGCCGATCAGCGACGAGCAGCAAGTCGGCCACGTTGGCTGTGGAGTAGGGGAGGGAAAACGGAGGATATAAGGGCGGAGAACTCGACCACGGCCGGGGAAAAGAGCCGGACAGAAGTCGGGGCCAGAGGCGCTGAGACTGGGGCAGCGTAAGGCACGGGAGCCGCGGTGAATGCAAACGCAGCCAGTGTAAAAGACCGGGCTGCAAGCGGGCTGGGAGACGCAACAGCGTCGAGAGAGAGCTCGACCGCGACCGGTGAAAAAGGCCGGGCAGCTACCGAGGCCGCGAGGCGCAGCGACCGGGACAGTGTAAGGCGCGGGAGAAAATTTAAAAAAACGCGGAGAACTCAGCCGCAGCCGGTGGAAAGGACCGGACTGCAAGAGGGGCTGGGAGGCACGAATTGAGAACCGCTGGGGAGGCGCGAACGGCAGCAATATGGCAATCGCCATTACAGCCAGCGGGGGAGAAAGGCAAATGCGGGAAGCCGCCATTTTCGTAGGCGGGGGAAGAAGACAAGCGCGGGAAACCGCCATTTTAAAATAAAATTTAAAAGAAATTTTTTTTTTGTTTCTCAAGAAGATTGCAAGGATGCCTAAGCGTGGTAACATCAACGATTTCGATGCCGATGTTGAAGATTGGGCCAGGTATGTAGAACGCATAGAAGTTTATTGTAAAGCAAATAAGATATCAGATGAGGATAAAGCACTAACCTTATTAAACTTAATGGGTGCAAAGACATACGGGCAATTGAAACACCTTCTATCACCAGAGAAACCGGCGGATAAGACTTTCGCGGATATTGTTACCGTCCTGAAAAATCATTTAAGCCCCACGCCGCTGATGCTAGCGGAACAATTTAAATTTTACAGCAGAAAGCAGCTGAAAGATGAAAGCAATGCTGAATTTTTAATTGAATTGCGTAAGCTAGCAAAGTACTGCCAGTTTGGAACAGGACTAACAGATGCGCTAAGAGATAAATTTGTGTGTGGATTGTTAAAAGAAGAGACACAAAAGCGACTGCTTGAGGAGAATGAGCTGACGCTTGATAAAGCTGTCGCTATGGCAGCATCGCACGAAGCCGCAGCGAGAGGCACGGCGGTAATGCAGCTACGGTCACCGGAACTCAGCACAAATCAAATGGTCTTGGGTACAGTAAAATGTTATCGTTGTGGAAAGACAACGCACGATCAGAACCAGTGCTGGTTCAAAAATAAGGAATGCAGAAAATGTGGCAGGCTTGGTCATATAGCTAAAGTATGCCGGTCAGGAGAGAAGACCAGCAACAAAAAGTCACCGCAGGGAAAGCACAGAAAGGTACACAAGGTGACAGAGAACAGTTCGAACGAACAGAAGTCAGATTCAGACACCAGCAGTAATGAACTGGGTAGCTTAAGAGTACACAACGTTGGTAAGGAAGCAGACCTCCAGACAATTTGGGTCACACTTCAGATAGCAGGGGTCCAAGTGAAGATGGAATTGGACACTGGATCGGCACTGACGGTCATGAATAAGAAAGATTACAAAAGGTTATTCCAACATATTCCCCTACGGGATACGGAGATTGTATTAAAAACATACACGGGGCAAAGAGTATACCCCATCGGAAAGATAGAGGTAAAGGTGGTCCACAAGGGCAAAGAAAGCCGAGGAATGGACTTATATGTGCTACCTGAAGGAGGTCCACCACTACTGGGACGGGAGTGGATTAGAAAAATGAATATGGACTGGCATTCCTTAAAAGCACTAACGGTAGATGCCAGGGAAACAGATGTCAAACCTAAACGATTGTCCAGAATATTGGACGATGCTAAAGAGGTGTTCCAGCAGGGACTGGGAACACTGAGAGGAATTACGGCAAACATCAAGATTGAAGAACATGCACAACCAAAATTTTTCAAAGCCAGACCGGTACCCTATGCGATACGACCTGCTGTGGAAGCGGAGCTGAAAGCGCTAGAACGTTCAGGAGTACTGTCTAAGGTAGACTGGAGTGAGTGGGCTACGCCCATTATTCCCGTGATGAAACATCCTTCGAGCAACAAGCCGGGAGAACCAGGGAAGGTTCGCATCTGTGGAGATTTCAAGATCACTGTTAATCCGGTGCTTCACACGGTGCAGTATCCGCTTCCGCGGATTGAGGATATCTTCACTTCATTGTCGGGCGGGAAACACTTCACCAAGATAGACCTGGCGCAGGCGTACTTACAGATGGAAGTTGAGGAAGAGTCACGTCAGTACCTCACGATCAACACGCATAGAGGCTTGTACCGGTATAATAGACTGGTTTTTGGAGTGGCATCGGCTCCAGCAATTTGGCAGAGGGCCATGGAGCAGGTATTACAGGGAATTCCAGGCACACAATGTTACCTGGACGATATTCTGATTACAGGAGAGGGTGACGAGGAACACCTCGCAAATTTGGAACTGGTGCTCATCAGATTGAAAGAATATGGACTTCGAGTTAATCGGCAGAAATGTGAGTTCTTTCAGAAGCGGATCTCGTACTGTGGCCATGTCATTGACCAGGAGGGGCTTCATAAGTCTCCTGACAAGATCGAAGCGGTTGTGAAGGCTCCCGCTCCGGTTAATGTATCTCAGTTGAGGTCGTTCCTAGGATTGATTAACTATTACCATAAGTTTCTGCCAAATTTATCCACGGTACTGCACCCACTGAACGCTCTTTTGCAGAAGGGAGTACCATGGGAGTGGAGCGAGGACTGTAAGAAGGCCTTTCGCAAAAGCAAGGAATTGATAACCTCAGAGGAAGTGTTGGCTCACTTCAACCCAACACTGCCTATTCGTTTGGCTTGTGATGCTTCTCCATATGGTATTGGGGCAGTACTCTCACACAAGTTGCCAAATGGCACGGAAAGGCCAGTCGCATTCGCATCCAGATCATTGACCGCCGCTGAGCGCAACTATGCTCAGATAGATAGGGAGGCTCTCAGCCTTGTGTGGGGAGTAAAGAAGTTTAATCATTACCTGCAGGGCCAAAAGTTTACGCTTCTGACAGACCATCAGCCGTTGGTATCCATTTTTAACCCTAAGAAGGGTGTGTCGGTGATGACAGCACAGAGACTCCAGAGATGGTCCCTTTTCCTAGGGGCACATCAACATCAGGTAGAATTCAAAGGTACAAAGCAGCATGGTAATGCTGATGGGCTGTCGCGCCTGCCACTACCTGAAGAAGAGGAGACAACGAAGGTTGACCCTGTTGAGTTATTTCACTCGACCATCATCGAGTGTTTACCAGTCACCAATGCAAGTATTGAAAGAGAAACCAGGAACGACCCGACACTGTCCCGAGTCTACGAGGTGACAGTGAAGGGATGGCCAGCACATGGTGATTCTCTGTTACCGGCATTCTCGGCAAGACGAGACCAGCTGTCCGTCTGTCAAGGAACATTGATGTATGGAACGAGAGTGATTATTCCTCCTAAGTTAAGGGAAAGAGTTCTAAAGGAACTGCATGAAGGTCATCTGGGGGGAATCAAGATGAAAAGCCTTGCTAGGGCTTATGTGTGGTGGCCGGGTATCGACCAACAGATAGAGGAGCTGACGAAAAGCTGCTCAGGGTGCCAAAAAGTGCAAAATGCACCTCCGATTGCACCGCTGTATCCATGGGAATGGCCTTCAGCCCCATGGCAACGCGTACATATTGACTTTGCTGGTCCATTCACGGACTCCATGTTTCTAATTGCGGTGGACGCACATTCTAAATGGCCAGAAGTGATCAAGATGACTACCACTACTTCAGAAAAGACAATTGCGGTGTTAAGAACGATATTCGCAAGGAACGGATTGCCAGAACAAATATGTTCCGACAACGGACCACAGTTCGTGTCAGAAGAATTCCAAAAATTCTTAAAGAAGAATGGGGTGAAACATTATACCTCTGCCCCATATCATCCGGCTACAAATGGGTTGGCCGAGAGATTTGTACAAACATTCAAAAAGGCAATAAAGGCCATGAGCGAAGATCAGATTCCACTACAACATAAGGTGGACAAGTTTCTACTGGCATATCGAAACGCCGCTCATGCAGTGACAAACCAAAGTCCTGCCATGATGTTTTATAACAGGAGGTTGCGGTCCAGGTTGGACTTGTTAAAACCAAATGTGCGGAGGGAAGTTGAAAACAAACAGTTCCAGCATATAAATAACAAGACCACTCGGAGTTTCGAGGTAGGACAACCAGTGTTGGCCAGGGGCTATGGAAACGAGAAATGGCAATCCGGAACAATTCGGGCCAGACAAGGACCCCTGATGTACACGGTAGATGTTGGTAAAAATGTAATACGGCGTCATGCTGACCAACTGGTGGAATCGAGAACAAGGGTCGAACCCATGGTTACGACAGAGACAACCGTGGAAGAAGTTAGTGAACCTGAAGCATCTACCTCGGCAGTGAATGTACCTGATGATGATGTCCAAGACATAAGAGACCAACTAGAGGAGTCACCTCAGCAACGAGAATCAGAGACCCCTGAAAGGCGTTATCCAACTCGAATCAGGAGGCCTCCTGAGAGACTGAACCTTTGAACTGTTTCTACATGAAGTTGTATATGTATATATGTTATTATGTTATGTTAAATGGGGATATAACTGTTAAGCTAAAAAGGGAGGATTGTGGTGTATGTAACTTGTTCTACCTTAAGAGAACTTAAACCTGTTCCACCTTAAGAGATGTACTACTTTCTCTGGCTGCTGTATACGGTAATACCGGTGGTGACCACACCGGTATATAAGTGCTGTGTAGTAATTTGCTGAGTAGTTCAGCCCTGACCTTCGACTAGTAAAGGCCTGTTAAAGTTATTCTTGTGGTCTGTGTGCAGTGATTCATATTAACCATAACTGGAACACACAGACTTAACAGTATTTCTGTAACAAGCAGGAGATATAAAAAAAAGACAAAGGGGATGAATTTCCCAGGATATTTTCCCGGTCTGCCGTTGTTTTCGGCGGGAGTGCGGAAGTGGAGCAGGAGAAGCTCCGAGGAAATTCCTGGTCCATGTAGGGTCCTAAGGTGGAAGTAATACCTACTTCACTAAATCCTTTCATATGACCAAGGAAGGAATGATAAAAATGGAAATAAGTTTGAAGAAAATTGAAATGGTTGCTTAAAGCCTGTCCTTTTTCCCTCATGGGGAGAAACAGGGGGGCATCCAACCCAGGGTTGCCAACCCTTCAGGATTGTCCTGGAGTCTCCTGAAATTAGAGGTGATCCTGCAGAATCTGTGTCAGCTGTGGCTCAGTGGGTAGCATCCTCGCCTACTATGCCAGAGGGCTCCAGCTTCAAGTCCCACTCCAGACACTTAAAACACAAAAATCTAGGCTGACACTCCAGTCCAGTGCAGTGCTGAGGGAGTGCTGCACTGTCAGAGGTGCCGTCTTTCGGATGAGACATTAAACCGAGGCCCCGTCTGCTCTCTCAAGTGGACATAAAAGATCTAATAGCACTATTTCGAAGAAGAGCAGGGGAGTTCTCCCCGGTGTCCTGGCACACTATTTATCCCTCAATCAACATCACTAAAACAGATGATCTGGTCATTATCACATTGCTGTTTGTGAGATCTTGCTGTGTGTAAATCAGGTGCCGCATTTCCTCCATTACAACATTGACTACACTTCACTGACTGTAAAGCGCTTTGTGATGTCCTAGGGTCGTGAAAGGCGCTATATAAATGCAAATCTTTCTTTAGGCAAAGGTTTGCAGGAAAGTCAAAGTGTTCTTGTCAAACAATGATGGCAGTGTGACATTCGATGGGCTGGATTTATACAACTGTGTCGTGAGTTTAAAGAAAAGGTTTAACGCTCTTCCAACCCAGACAGTTACATTCTGAAGACAAGAGTAGCCGGGTGAAATTTCCGTCCAGTTGTGACAGTCCTGAGCAGCTGGCATGTGGGAAGTGACGCTCTGACTCCTCACACCTCGCAGGAAGCAGAGGTGAAAGTTCTGTATATAAGGCAAAATTTAGAAGATTCTGTGAAGAGACAGACAGAGAGAGAAAGAGAGAGAGAGAGAGACAGAGAAAGAAAGAGATAGAGAGACAGACAGAGAGAGAAAGAGAGAGAGAGAGAGAGGCAGAGAAAGAAAGAGATAGAGAGACAGACAGAGAGAGAAAGAGAGAGAGGCAGAGAAAGAAAGAGATAGAGGCAGACAGAGAGAAACAGAACGAGAGAGGCAGAGAAAGAAATAGATTCAGAGAGAGAGAGACAGACAGAGAGAGAAAGAGAGAGAGAGAGAGAGGCAGAGAAAGAAAGAGATAGAGGCAGACAGAGAGAAACAGAACGAGAGAGGCAGAGAAAGAAATAGATTCAGAGAGAGAGAGACAGACAGAATGGCAGAGAAAAGAGAAAGAGAAAAACAGGCAGAGAGAAAGAGAGAGAAAGAGAAAGGCAGAGAGAGACAGAGGAAAAAGAGAAAGACAGGCAGAGAGAGAGAGAGAGAGATGAGGGCACTATGCTGTTGCAGTTGTTGATATATTATTACTGGTTATTATTAAGTACACCCTGTTCTATATACATAGCCATGTTAGGACTTTTGGAAGAAATGGAAAACTGTTATGCAGTGGGTCTTCACATTGGGCCAATTAACATACTGCTTCGCTTTAATCCGAGTCCACTTTTCCAGACATTTAAAATGTTGTAAAAATTACATTCGGGGCATTTGGCACAGCACGGAAATGACAGTGCCAAGAATTTGATTTCTGTTTCCTACAGTCAAATGGGAATCCCAAAACGTACAGGAAAGTTAAGAAGTTTTTTTTTTAAACGTGCAAGACAAGAAGTATCATTCTTCAAAGCTCCAAACAGGGTTACAAACCCAAAGTAAACAACTCATGCTGTAGTCTCAGCTGTGGCTCAGTGGGAAGCACACTCTCCTCTGGGTCAGAAGGTTGTGGGTTCAATTGGGATTACGGAGACATGGCTCCAGGGTGACCAAGACTGGGTATTCAATATTTAGGAAGGACAGGAAAAAAGGAAAAGGAGGTGGGGTAGCATTGCTGGTTAAAGAGGAGATTAACACAGTAGTAAGGAAGGATAGCTCTGATGATGTGGAATCTGTATGGGTAGAGCTGAGAAATACCAAGGGGCAGAAAACGTTAGTGGGAGTTGTATACAGACCCCCAAACAGTAATGCTGAGGTTGGGGATGGCATTAAATGGGAAATTAGAGATGCGTGCAATAAGGGCACAGCAGTTATCATGGGTGACTTTAATCTACATATAGATTGGACTAACCAAATTAGTAACAATACTGTGGAGGAGGAATTCCTAGAGTGTATTTGGGATGGTTTCCTGGACCAATATGTTGAGGAACCAACTAGAGATCAGGCCATCTTAGACTGGGTATTATGTAATGAGAAAGGATTAATCAGCAATCTTGTTGTGCGAGGCCCCTTGGGGAGGAGCGATCAAAATATGATAGAATTCTTCATTAAAATGGAGAGTGAAGTAGTTGACTCAGAGACTAGGGTCCTAAATTTAAATAAAAGATACTATGATGGTATGAGGCACGAGTTGGCTAGGATGGATTGGGGAATGTTACTTAAAGGGTTGGCGGTGGATAGACAATGGCAAACATTTAAAGATCGCATGGATGAACTACAGAATTTGTTCATCCCTGTTTGGCATAAAAATAAAACAAAAAAGGTGACTCAACCGTGGCTAATAAGAGAAATTAGGGATAGCATAAGATCCAAGGAGAGGACATATAACTTGGCCAGAAAAAGCAGCAAACCTGAGGATTGGGAGCAGTTTAGGATTCAGCAAAGGAGGACAAAGGGACTAATTAAGAGGGGGAAAATAGATTATGAGAGTAAGCTTGCACGGAACATAAAAACTGACTATAAAAGCTTCTATAGATCTGTGAAGAGAAAAAGATTGGTGAAGTCAAGTGTAGGTCCTTTGCAGTCAGAATCAGGGGAATTTATAATGGGGAACAAAGAAATGGCAGACCAATTAAATACATACTTTGGTTCTGTCTTCACAAAGGAGGACACAAATAACCTCCCACAGATGTCGGGGAACATAGGGTCTAATGAGAGGGAGGAATTGAATGAAATCAGTATTTGTAGGGAAATGGTGTTAGGGAAATTGACGGAATTGAAGGATGATAAATCCCCAGGGCCTGATAATCTACATCCTAGGGTACTTAAGGAAGTGGCCCTAGAAATAGTAGATGCATTGCTGGTCATCTTCCAAAAAATTCTATAGACTCTGGAACAGTTCCCATGGATTGGAGGATAGCTAATGTAACCCCACTATTTAAAAAGGGTGGTAGAGAAAAAACGGGGAATTATAGACCGGTAAGCCTGACATCGGTAGTGGGGAAAATGCTAGAGTTCATTATAAAAGATGTAATAGCAGAGAACTTGGAAAACAGTGACAGAATTGGACAAAGTCAACATGGATTTACAAAAGGTAAATCATGCTTGACTAATCTACTGGAATTTTTTGAGGAGGTAACTGCTAGAATAGATAAGGGAGAACCAGTGGATGTGGTGTATTTGGACTTTCAGAAGGCTTTCGATAAGGTCCCGCATAAGAGATTAGCGTGTAAAGTTAAAGCACATAGGATTGGGGGTAAGGTACTGTCTTGGATAGAGAACTGGTTGGCAGACAGGAAGCAAAGAGTTGGAATAAACAGATCTTTTTCCGAGTGGCAGGCAGTGACTAGTGGGGTACCGCAGGGATAGGTGCTAGGACCCCAGCTATTCAAAATATATATAAATGATCTAGACAAAGGAACTAGATGTAATTTCTCCAAGTTTGCAGATGACACAAAGCTGGGTGGGCGTGTGTGCTGTGAGGAGGATGCAGAGAAACTCCAATACGATTTGGACAGGTTGGGTGATTGGGCAGATGCATGGCAAATGCAGTATAATGTGGATAAATGCGAGGTTATCCACTTCGGTGGCAAAAACAGGAAGACAGATTATTATCTGAACGGCAATAGATTGGGAGAAGGGGAAGTGCAACGAGACCTGGGTGTCCTTGTGCACCAGTTGCTGAAGGTAAGCGTGCAGGTGCAGCAGGCGGTTAAGAAAGCAAATGGTATGTTGACCTTCATAGCGAGAGGGTTCGAATACAGGAGCAAGGATGTCTTGCTGCAGTTGTACAGGGCCTTGGTGAGACCACACCTTGAGTATTGTGTGCAGTTTTGGTCGCCTTATCTAAGGAAGGATGTTCTTGCCATGGAGGGAGTGCAGCAAAGATTCACCAGGCTGATACCTGGGATGGCAGGAATGACGTATGAGGAGAGATTGGGTCGATTAGGCTTATACTCACTGGAGTTTAGAAGAATGAGAGGGGATCTCATTGAAACTTATAAAATTCTCACAGGATTAGACAGACTAGATGCAGGAAGGATGTTCCCGATGGCCGGGGAGTCCAGAACCAGGGGTCACAGTCTAAGGATAAGGGGTAAGCCATTTAGGACTGAGATGAGGAGAAATTTCTTCACCCAGAGTGGTGAACCTGTGGAATTGTCTACCACAGAAGGCAGTAGAGGCCAATTCATTAAATATATTCAAGAAGGAGTTGGATATATTTCTTAAGGCTAAAGGGATCAAGGGATATGGGGAGAAGGCAGGGACAGGGTACTGAATTTGGATGATCAGCCATGATCGCATTGAATGGCGGAGCAGGCTCGAGGGGCCGAATGGCCTACTCCTGCTCCTATCTTCTATGTTTCTATGTTTCTATAACTCTTTATGTGGCTCGGTGTCAATTTTTGTCTGACACCTTGGGACATTTGCTACGTTCAAGGCGCGATATAAATGCAAGTTGTTGTTGCTGATTACTGTCCACGGAGGGCACCTCACAACGTAGTGTAAGTAATACAAACAAAGGCGAGTGCAGCAGTTTCTAAACCCGTAGATAGCCGAGGCCCAAAATTCCGCTGAGCCACTCCCGCAGTGGGAGAGCGGTGGAGCTGAGGGAATGCTGCACTGTCAGAGGTGTCGTCTTTCGGATGGGATCAGCTCTCTCAGGTGGACGTAAGAGATCCCATGGCCACTATTTTGAAGAAGAGCAGCGGAGTTATCCCCTGGTATCCTGGCCAATATTTATCCCTCAACCAACATCAAAAACAGATATGGGGTCATTTACCTCACTGCTGTTTGTGGGATCTTGCTGTGTGCAAATTGGCTGCCGTGCTTCCCTATATTATAACAGTAACCACGCTTCATTGGCTGTAAAGCACATTGTGACATCCTGAGGTTGTGAAAGGCGCCGTATAAATGTAAACTTTCTTCTATCATTCATTCTTTCTTCAGAAGGGCACGAGTGGACTTCACCATTTGAGACCTCTGATAGTGAAGCACAATGGGGGGAACAATTGGCACAAAACAACTGGTGCCTCCCGCGAAATTTAGCGGCGGTGCTAACCGGTGCTGCGATGACGTCATCGCCATGCGTAGCGCCCCGGCCGCGATCTTCGGGAGCACCCCCCTGACTCAGGGAGGGCCTACCTGCGGCCGGGGAGGCGCAATTTAAAGGTGCGGGGCGGCCATTTACGTTGCTGGCTGCCTGCGCTCCTGCCCATCCCCTGCCTCCAGAACGGCCTGCCCACCGCGGAGTGCCGGCTGCGCTCCAAGAGCCCGGCGCTTCTCTTGAGTGCCGGGCTCTTTTGCCAGCACTCCCGATCCCCGCAAGGCCTTTAAGAAGGGGAGGAAGGCCTGCAATACCGCGGCACGTAGCGCTGCAGCACGTAACGCCACGATATTGACTCACAGCGCCCCAAGAGGGTTGCGGGGCGCTTCCGGTAGCTTCCCTCTTGGGGTGCAGCCACACAATTTCCGGCGCGGGGATGCTAATTTTTCCGGGGCGCTAAAAGATATTTTTTAGCCCAATATCTTTTAAAAAACTCGGCAAGGGGATTTTTCAGGGGCCAAGCAACTCAAACGTTGCAACATGCCGCCCTTGGAACATTCCTGAAGGGGTTAAAAGATGTGGTGCTCACGGTGACGGTGTCAAAGGTCGAGCTGCCCTACGTGGCGTGAGTGGAGTGGTCGGATGGACACCATCTTCAGATGTTGATTCATCAACTTGAAGAGATCCCGCTGAGTCAAGCGCTCAATTAGTGTGCCTGGCAGCACTGAGGTATCAAGGCAGAACACAAACACTTCAGAAGTGGAAACAATTTCACTGACACATACATGAATGATGCATGAAGCATAAGAATTCATCTCGGTGATGTGATTCCTCAGTATACTGAATCCCAATGCAAAACACTCGACAGCTGATGGTTTAACACCTAAACCCCCCTCACAGCCGTGTACATGTGATGGCCCATGGTCCTGGCTCAGAGTTTTCTCCTGCTGCAGGGTGTGTTGCGATATTAAGATTCTGGCCTCTTGCGCATCCCCGATTTCCATCGCTCCACCATTGGCGGCCGTGCCTTCAGCTGCCTCGGCACTAAGCTCTGGAATTCCCTCCCTAAACCTCTCCCCGCCTCTCTACATCTTCTCTTCTCCTTAAAGACGCTCCTTAAGACCTACCTCTTCCACCAAGCTTTTGGTCATTGGTCCTAATATCTCCTTATGTGGCTCGGTGTCAAATTTTGTTTGATAATCGCTCCTGCAAAGTGTTATGGCCTCGCCCCTCCCTATCTCTGTAACTTCCTGCAGTCCTACAACCCTCAAGATCACTGCGTTACTTCAATTCTGGCCTCTTGAGCATCCCCGATTTACTACACCCCACCATTGGCGGCCGTGCCTTCAGCTGCCTGGGCCCTAAGCTCTGGAATTCCCTCCCTAAACTCCTCCACCTATTCACCTGTCCCTCTTCCTTTAAGACGCTCCCTTAAACCGTACCTCTTTGGCCAAGTATTTGGTCACCTGCCCTAATGTCTCCTTCTTTGGCTTGTTGTCAAATTTTGTTGGATAATCGCACCTGTGAAGCGCCTTGGGATGTTTTACTGCGTTAAAGGTGCTATATAAATGCAAGTTGTTGTTGTTGTTGATGTCCTCCAACCAAAATCGAGCTGGTTTTTCCTCACACTGAGCACAGCTGGAGCTCAGCGGCAGTGATTGCTCTGTCTTTTCCCTAAGTCCGACCAGGTTGGCACAGTATTGAGCCAGCAGCTGTGCAAAGTTTGCTTTATACTTTTCCCCCATTGTGCATTACCCCTCTGAATTATGTGATACAGGTTGCAAATTGTCGTAAACCTTCAAAGGTTTTCTACCCATCTGAGCACAGGTTAGCATCGGCAATCATCTGACTGAATTGGGGAACAGGCTCGAGGGGCTGAATGGCCTCCTCCTGGTTCCTGTGTCCCACTCACTGGGAGATAAATTCGGGAGCGCTCATTTGTGTCAAATGAAGTGCGAGAAGCCCTGAATTTTGGGCCCTGGACCTGACCATAATGAGGATGGCGCTGCAGTAGGAGCCCGCACAGGTAAGTGCTCCAATTTCCAGGTAAGTAGGAAAAATAAAAAAGCAGAGTATTTTTTAAAGGGTGAGAGATTGGGAACTGTTGGTGTTCGGAGGGACCTGGGTGTCCTTGTACACGAATCACTGAAAGTTAACCTGCAGGTACAGCAAGCAATTAGGAAAGCAAATGGTATGTTGGCCTTTATTACAAGAGGATTTGAGTATAAGAGTAAAGGGGGGTGAAATTGGGTGGAGCCGCAAACGGGGCGCCAAGCTCGCCTGGGCGCCAGATTTAGCGCTGCGATCGGAGCAGCAGCGATCGCCAGAAATTCAGCTTGAGCGCCCCAAGAGGGACACGGGGCGAGGCTCGAGGCGCTCCGCGTCCCTCTTAGGGCGCTGAAACTGAATATTGCAGCGCAACGTGCCGCAGCGCCACACGCTGAGGCGCGGCGCGCTGCGGTACTGCAGGCCTTCCTCCCATTCTTAAGGGGGAGGGGCCTGCACCAGCGCGATGAGCGATCGCGAGTGCCAGCAAAAGAGCCCGGCACCGAGGAGAAGTGCCGGGCTCTCGGAAAACAGCCGGCAATGCCGCGGGGGGGAGAACAGGAGGCCGGGGACGGAGGTGCTGGCAGGCGGCCGCCGAAAAAAACGGCCGCCCCGCACCTCCACCTTAATTTGCGCTACTGCAGCCACAGTTAGGCCCCGTGAACCGGGCGCAATTAGCGAGCGGCGCTACAGAGGCGGTCGCTGCCAAATATCGTGATCGGGGCGGTAGCGGGGCGCTGTGCACACCGATGACGTCATCGGTGGCGGCGCAGCGCAACAGGCTAACGCCGCCATTAGTGCCCCAGCTAAATATCGCGAGAGGCGTGGCCAGTGGCGCTAAAGCCACTGAGTGCCCTCTTTAGGTGTTAACTGGTGGTGCAGCCCACTGAATTTCTCCCCCAAGAAGTCTTACTGCAGTTATATAGGGCCCTGGTGAGACCACACCTGGAGTATTGTGCACAGTTTTAGTCTCCTTACCTAAGGAAGGATAAAGTTGCCATAGAGGGAGTGCAACGAAGGTTCACCAAACTGATTCCTGGGATGGGGGGATTGTCCTATGAGGACAGATTGAGTAGACTCGGCCTATATTCTCTAGAGTTTAGAAGAATGAGAGGTGATCTCATTGAAACATACAAAATTCTTACAGGGCTTAACAGGGTAGATGCAGGGAGGATGTTTCCCCCTGGCTGGGGAGTCTAGAACCAGGGGTCACAGTCTCAGAATAAAGGGTCGGCCATTTAGGACTGAGATGAGGAGAAATTTCTTCACTCAGAGGGTGGTGAATCTTTACCCCAGAGGGCTGTGGAGGCTCAGTCGTTGAGTATATTCAAGACAGAGAGCGATAGATTTCTGGATACTAAGGGAATCAAGGGATATGGGGATAGTGCGGGAAGATGGAGTTGAGGTCAAAGATCAGCCGTGATCTTATTGAATGGCGGAGCAGGCTCGAGGGGCCGAATGGCCGACTCCTGCTCCTATTTCTTATGTTCTTACATTAAGTGGTCAGGATGAGGAACGGATGGGTCTTGGAGTCCATGATCAGAGATCAGTGGGAGGTTGGGTAGGGAGATCGCCAGCCTTGGGTGTACTGTTGGTGGGTCGGGAGTGCTGTCGGGGGGTCGTGCCTGGAGGTCGGAGTCGGGACTGAGGTCCGAGACCTCGGAACAGGGAGTGGCCATGATTATGGTAAGAACTTACCTTTTCTTACCTACTTGGTGTTTAGAGATGGTTTTCCCGGAGGCGACCAGCACCCGCACTACCTTGGAGCAAACCAAAGTTGCAGCAGAGAGCAGAAGTAGGCGTTAGGCCCCTTATTTGCATATGCAAATGGCCTAACACCTGCTTCAGACGTGGGTGAAGGATGGCTCTTGTTTGTCCTTTACCAAGATGGCGTCCCGCGCACGTTCCATCAGATGTACGCGCGCGCATCTTGGACTCCAATTTCGATAGTTAGGGGGCTGCGTAAGTGCCTAAAAAAAGCTCAATTTCTCCCTCCCTGTCTTTACATATCTCTGCATTGCATAGCAAATTGCCAAACATCTTGTGCACAATTTCTTTAAGTCAATTCATGTCAAACTCTGCCTGTTCACTGGGTCTTTCTGCTTCTCTGCTCACCCCCACCTGCGATTATCTACCGGTTCATTCACTTCATGATGGAAATGTCACAGGCTGGGTAGCACAGAAGTGAAAAATGCCCCGTTATAACATTTAGCCAAGTAAAAATAAAGTTACGGGCCTGAATCTCCATTCCTGACAATTATTGTATATTCATGCACCTGGTCTCCTTAACAGTTGCCAACCCTTCAGGATTGCCCCGGCGTCTCCAGGAACTAATCTCCAGGGCACTGCAATGAAATAACAACAGAAAACGCTGGAAAAACTCCGCAGGCCCGGCAACATCCGTGGAGAGAGAAACAGAGTCAACGTTTCAGGTCGAAACCCTTCGTCAGGACTGAGAGAAAAAGGCAGGAAATGAAACAAAAGGCAGTTTAGGGGCTGGGAAATGGGGGAGGGGATGAAAGAAGAGACATTAAGAGATATTCAAGGTGAGACGAGATGGTAATAGGACAGGTAAAGAAACAAACAATGGCTCTAGATGAAGTGTGAAATGCTTTGGCAGAGTGAGAGACAGCTGCCATGTGGGAGAGAGAAAGAAATAAGGAAAAGTCACAAACCGAAAGTGTGGATAAAAAATATAAAAATGTAATAGGGGCCGAGGTTATGGTCTGAAATTGTTGAACTCGATATTGAGTCTGGAAGGCTGTAAAGTGCCTAATCGGAAGATGAGATGCTGTTCCTCGAGTTTACGCTGAGCTTCTGTGGAACAATACAAGAGGCCAAGGACGGTGAGGTCTGAGTGGGAATGGAGCGGTGAATTGAAATGACAGGCGACCGGAAGCTCGGGGTCACCCTTACGGACTGAACGGAGGTGTTCTGCAAAGCGGTCACCCAATCTGCGTTTGGTCTCCCCAATGGACAGGAGACTGCAATGAAAGCCTGTGGTGGATTGTAACTCTGGGTGACACAGCTTTGTTAGATGGTCTTTCTCAAATTACTGAGGGCAGGAAAAATCTAACAGTCAAAACACATTAATCTGCAAGAACAATGAATTTAGGCATTAGTTTTTTTATTAAATACTGTGTGAGCCAACTGATACTCGCCGGGGAGATTCTCTTCTTCGATTGGTCAAGGGAAAAAAACATCTCCCTAAAACTAGCAAGCATTTACAATGGCTTCCCCTTGGCGTTGCTGAGAGGAGCTTTGATTGAAGTATTTGTCCCACCCTCTACACAAACTCACACACTCACACACACACTCACACACACACTCACTCACACACTCACTCACACACTCACACACACACTCACACACAAACACACACTCACACTCACACGCACACACACAAACACACACTCACACACACACACACACTCTCACACACACTCACACTCACATACACACACACGCATGCACAGACACACACACGCATGCACGCACACACACACACGCACTCACACACACACACACTCACACACAAACACGCACACTCACACACACACTCACACACACACACTCACACTCACACCTCACACACTCACACCTCACACACACTCACACACTCACACGCGCGCGCGCACACACACACACACACACACACACACACACACACTCACACACACTCACACACGCACACACACACACACTCACACACACACACACTCACACACACACTCACACACACGCGCACACACACACACGCACACATACACACACTCACACTCTGCCACACAAACACAGACACACTCTCACACGCACTCACACACACACATACACACACACACACTATTACACAGGATATCCAGCACAGAAACAGGCCATTCGGCCCAACCAGTCCATGCTGGCGTTTATGCTCCACTCGAGCCTCCTCCCGTGTTTCCTCATCTAACTCTATCAGCAAACCCTCTATTCCCTTCTCCCTCATATGCTTGTCTAGCCTCCCCTTAAATGTATCTATACTATTCGCTTCAACCACTCCCTGTGGTAGCGAGTTCCACATTCTCACCACTCTCTGGGTAAAGAAGTTTCTCCTGAATTCCCTATTGGATTTCTTGCTGACTGTCTTATATTGATGGCCTCTAGTTTTGCTCTTCCCCACAAGTGGAAACACTCTCTCTGTATCCACTCTATCAAAACCTTTCATAATTTTAAAGACCTCTATTAGGTCACCCCTCAGCCTTATTTTTTCAAGAGAAAAGAGACCCAGCCTGTTCATCCTTTCCTGATATGTATACCCTCGCATTTCTGGTATCATCCTTGCAAATCTTCTCTGCACCCTCTCCAGTGCCTCTATATCCTTTTTATAATATGGCGACCAGAACTGTACGCAGTACTCCAAGTGTGGTCTAACCAAGGTTCGATACAGGTTTAGAAATAAACCCTAGTGCTTGGTTTGCTTTTTTTATGGCCTTGTTACCCTGTGTCGCAACTTTTAGTGATTTGTGTATTTGTACTCCGAGATCCCTTTGTTCCTCTACCCCACCTAGACTCGCTCCTTCCAAGTAATAAATGACCTCCCTATTCTTTCTACCAAAATGTAATACCTCACATTTATCTGTGTTGAATTTCATTTGCCAATTATATGCCCATTCTACAAGTTTACTAATGTCCTTCTGTAATTCGTTGCAGTCCTCCTCAGTATTGACTATCCCCCCCAATTTGATGTCATCTGCAAATTTACAAATTGTGTTTTTGATTCCAAAGTCTAAATCGTTAATGTAAATTGTGAACAGCAGTGGTCCCAGCACTGATCCTTGTGGAACACCACGACCCACCTTCTGCCACTGTGAATAGCTACCCTTTACTCCCACTCTCTGCTTTCTGTCCTGAAGTCAGCCAGCAATCCATTCTGCTACTTGTCCCCTGACTCCGCATTCTCTGACCTTGTTCATCAGTCTATTATGGGGTACCTTATTGAAGGCCTTTTGAAAATCTAGATAAATTACATCTACTGCAATCACACACACACAAACTCACACAAACACACACACACACACACACACACTCACACTCACACTCACACACACACTCACACACACACACACACACACTCACACACTCACACACTCACACACACACAAACACACACTCACACACAAACACACACACTCTCACTCACACACACTCTCATACACACACTCTCTCACACACATACACACACACACACTCACACACTCACACACACACTCACAAACACTCACACACACAAACACACACACTCACACTCACACTCTCTCACACACACACACTCACACAAACACACACTCACACACACTCTCACACTCACACACTCTCTCACACACACATGCACACTCACACACACAAGCACAAACACACATACACCCGCAGACTCTCACACTCACACACACTCACACACACTCTCTCTCACACTCACACACAGACACCCACACACACACACTCATTTCTTGGCTCAGTTTGCAAACAGCTGTCGTACATTGCCTGATCTACAGGCAGGTGGCAGTGCACAACCACAGTTGTTAAAACGAGGGACTGACTGACTGACGACACCTTCAGAAGGGCTGTTTCGAATATCAAACCTGAAGTCCTCAGTGAACCCAGAAATGATTTGCATAATTTTTATCCGCATGGTGTATTTTAATAAGGTAACTTGAATGAGAAGGTCTGCGACGACGCAATTCATTCTCATTTCAGAACTGTATCATTCCCACTACCTTCCCCATCGCCTCAATATCATCCGCGTCTCGATGGCGCTGCCATTAATTTTTATTTTTCATCACTCTACACTTTTCTGCTTCGCTGAATCTCCGCCGATCTAACTTCCTTCAAGCTTGCGTCTTTATCACAGAGATGCCGTAAAACTTGGGAGCCCGGACGGTGAGGCAGTTGCCATGACAACGGGTTGAGCCACAGACGGTAGGTAGGGCCTGGGTTGTGCCATTGATTTCCGGCGAGGCATGGTTCATAGTCTGATCCAGATCACAGGGGAGGAGGCAGGAGAAAGAGGGAGGGAGGGGACGGGGGGCGGGGGGGTGTGAGGGGGGGTTAGCGGAGACTAGCTCCTTACTAACTTGAAGGGAAGCAGAGCTAAAAAGCAGAGGTGGACTTTCCCAAACCGATAACTCAAAGTCACAAAGGGGCCTGGTCACTTGAATATAAAATCATAGAATGATAAAAAGAAAGAATTTATACAGCGCCTTTCACGACCACCGGACGTCTCAAAGCGCTTTACAGCCAATGAAGTACTTTTTGAAGTGGAGTCACTGTTGTAATGTGGGAAACGCGGCAGCCAATTTGCGCACAGCAAGCTCCCACAAACAGCAATGTGATAATGACCAGAGAATCTGTTTTAGTGATGTTGATTGAGGGATAAACATTGGCCCATCGTGCCTGTGCCGGCTCTTTGAAAGAGATCTCCAATTAGTCTCACTCCCCCCTGCTCTTTCCCCAGAGCCCTACAACTTTTTCCCCTTCGAGTATTTATCCGATTCACCTTTTGAAAGTTACTGTTGAATCTGCTTCCACCGCCCTTTCAGGCAGCGCGTTCCAGATCACAACAACTCGCTGCGTAAAAAAAAATTCAATGAGATCATGGCGGAGCAGGCTCGAGGGGCCAAATGGCTGACTCCTGCTCCTAGTTCTTATGTTCTTATGAAGGTGGGAAAGGAAGAAAGAAGGAAATAAGTAAGAAAAGGGGAAAGAAAGAAAGAGAGAAAGAAAGAGAGAAAGAAAGAGGAAAAGAAAGTAGAATGGGGAAAAAGGGGCAAAAGGGAAAGAATAAAAAGGGTAAATAAAGGAGGAAGTGAGAGGGAAAAAGGGATGAAAAAAAAGGAAATAGAACCAAATACATCCAACATTAAGGAACTTGCTGCTTCCCAGCGCAGTCAGTGTTCACTGCTTGCCCCTGTATTAAGATTGCCTTACACCTGGCCTATGCCGTAGGATACCGGCGTTCTGATCCTCTCCACTGAGCTGGGCACAGCACCTTTGGGAACAATCGACACCTCCCGATCGTGACAGGGAGTCGAGTGCTGGCGCGGGAGGGTGTGGAGCAGCCTGCGGCCTACAGCGTCTTCCCTCGCCGGCCGGCAGGGAGGTCGGGAGCCGTGAGCAGCTTTCCAAAACGGCAAAAGCAATAAGAAAGGGGGCGTCGAAACCATTGTTCACGACAGTTACAAAGTACAATGAAACGTCGCGACTCGAGGTGTGGAGCTGGTCAAGCGGGTGTGTGTGTGTCTGCCCCCTATCTTTTTTTTCTGCCCCTATCTTCTTTTCCCATTTTTTTTCTCTCTCCCACATGGCAGCTGTCGATCATCCTGCCATCGCCATTTACACTTCATCTAGAGCCATCTTTTGATTCTTGTCCCATTACCATCTCCTTTTGCCTCACACCTTTTTTGTCTCTTAATCTCTCCTGCCTTCCGTCCAATCACAGACCTTCCCTTTTGTTCTTTCCTCCCCTCCCCCCTCTCCCTGTCCCTGCTCTTGCCTAAAAACCTGTTCCATCTCCAGCTTTTTTCCAGTTCTGATGAAGGGTCGTTGACCTGAAACGTTAACTCTGTTTCTCTCTCCACAGACGCTGCCTGACCTGCTGAGTATTTCCAGCATCTTCTCTTTTTATTTCAGATTTCCAGCATCTGCCGTATTTTGCTTTTGTATTGTGTGTGTGTGTGTGTCTTTTTTTTAAAAACAGTGCGTTTGTAGAGTAGTTCCCTATACACCATTTTAATCTGTGGCTTCTCTATCGACTCTCCCCCTCCCCCCAGTCCTTACACAACGCAAACATGCTGCTTAGTGGCAACTGGTACAATTAAAATGAGAAGGTCAAAAAATTACGATTGAATCGTCAATAACCCGCGCCACTAATTGGGTTTCTACTGGTCTAATATAAGAAAGCTTCCCATCATCCCAGCACTCTTTGACCTCTTTATAGCTGTCTGTGATCACCTTTCCCTGTCGCCCAATAAATTACTGCCAGCCAGCCGCGTTGGAACTGATCTTAAACATTTCACCTAAACCCCGACGAAAGGGCTTTTGATCTCTGCTCGCCGCTCCCTAAAGTAATTTATACCCCAAAAACGGTAAGCACGCAGGCACCTCTGTTTTAAAGTGTCGCGTGGCAATTCCGTGCCGGGCCCAAAGAATTCTAAAGACGGGAGGGTTCGCAAACAAATGCAACAATGTAAAGCGAAGATTTACAACAGCTTTTCCCCTGCCCTTTCCATACAAAAAAAATGGATTAATGTTTCCACTCGTGATAATCCAATTACACAGATTTAAACATGTCTGAACATCCCTCAGCAGTCTAATACGGTTATTCAAATTCCGATTTAACTCAATCTGCAGGATCGAGTCCTAAATTTTTAAAAAAAAATACAATTCCCTGCTGCGCATCAGACGGTAAGCAGCACAGTGTGGTGCGGCGACAAAACAAGGCCCCAGGAGATAGTGCACGTTCCAGCAATAGGGGCCACGCTGATCGAAATTAAATTGAGATCTAGTTTTAAAAGGAATTATGGCATCGTAGAATTTTACAACACAGAAGGCGGCTGTTCTACTAAAAGCCAGTAGACGGGTTCAAAAAAGCAATCAAAAATGCGAATGGTTCGTTGGTCTTTATCTCAGGAGGGGTGGGATACAAAGGGGTGGAAGTTATGTTACAGCTGCACAGAGCTCGGGTTAGACCACATCGGGAGTGACTGCGTTCAGTCCTGGGCCCCGCACCTCAAGTAGGATATATTGGCCTTGGGTGGGTGGGGGGGGTGGGTGCAGATTCACCCGTGGCTCGGTGAGTAGCTCGCCCACCTCTGAGTCAGAAGGTCGTGGGTTCAAGTCCCACTCCATGAGACTTGAGCACCAAAATCTCGGCTGACACTCCCGGTGCACCTCCTGTCGGAGGGCGCCGCCTTTCGGACGGGACAATCATCCGAGGCCCCGTCTGCTCTCTCTCTCGGGTGGACGTAAAAGATCCCACGGCCACTATTTCAAAGAAAAGCCCCGGTGTCCTGGGGCCAATATCTTTCCCTCAATCAACATCACTAAAAAAACAGATTATCTGGTCATTATCACATTGCTGTTTGTGGGAGCTTGCTGTGCGCAAATTGGCTGCTGTGTTTCTAACATCACAACAGTGACTCCACTCCAAAAAGTACTTCGCTGGCTGTAAAGTGCTTTGGGACGTCTTTTTGACCAGAATGATACAGGGTCTTAAAGGGTTAAATCTCAAGGTCAACAGTGAGCGCCGCACTGTCGGAGGAGCAGTACTGAGGGAGCCCCGCACTGTCGGAGGGGCGGTACTGAGGGAGCGCCGCACTGTCGGAGGGGCTGTACTGAGGGAGCGCCGCACTGTCGGAGGGGCAGTACTGAGGGAGCGCCGCACTGTCGGAGGTGCAGTACTGAGGGAGCGCAGCACTGTCGGAGGGTCTGTACTGAGGGAGCGCCACACTGTCGGAGGGTCTGTACTGAGGGAGCGCCGCCTCGTCGGAGGGGCGGTACTGAGGGAGCGCCGCACTGTCAGAGGTGCAGTACTGAGGGAGCGCCGCACTGTCGGAGGGGCAGTAATGACGGAGCGCCGCACTGTCGGAGGGGCAGTACTGAGGGAGCGCCGCACTGTCGGAGGGGCGGTACTGAGGGAGCGCCGCACTGTCGGAGGGGCGGTACTGAGTGAGCGCCGCACTGTCAGATGGACAGTACTGAGGGCACGCCGCACTGTCGGAGGGGCAGTATTGAGGGACCGCCGCACTGTCGGAGGGGCTGTACTGAGCGAGTGCCGCACTGTCAGAGGGGCAATACTGAGGGAGTGCCGCACTGTCGGAGGGGCAGTGCTGAGGGAGCACCGCACTGTCGGAGGGGCAGTACTGAGGGAGCGCCGCACTGTCGGAGGGGCAGTACTGAGGGAGCGCCGCACTGTCGGAGGGGCTGTACTGAGGAAGCGCCACACTGTAGGAGGGGCAGTACTGAGGGAGCGCCGCACTGTTGGAGGGGCTGTACTGAGGGAGTGCTGCACTGTTGGAGGGGCAGTATTGAGGGAGCGCCACACTGTCGGAGGGGCAGTACTGAGGGAGTGCCGCACTGTCGGAGGGGCAGTACTGAGGAAGCACCACACTGTCGGAGGGGCGGTGCTGAGGGACTGGCGCACTGTCGGAAGGGCAGTACTGAGGGAGCACGGCACTGTTGCAGGTGCAGTGCTGAGGGAGCGCCGCACTGTCGGAGGGGCAGGACTGAGGGAGCGCCGCACTGTCGGAGGGGCAGTACTGAGGGAGCACTGCACTGTCGGAGGGGCAGTACTGAGGGAGCACCACACTGTCGGAGGGGCAGTACTGAGGGAGCACCGCACTGTCGGAGGGGCAGTACTGAGGGAGCACCGCACTGTCGGTGGGGCAGTACTGAGGGAGCGGCGCACTGTCGGAGGGGCGGTACTGAGGGAGCGCTGCACTGCCAGAGGGGCAGTACTGAGGGAGCGGCGCACTGTCGGAGGGGCAGTACTGAGGGAGCGCCGCACTGTCGGAGGAGCAGTACTGAGGGAGCGCCGCACTGTCGGATGGGGCAGTACTGAGAGAGCGCCGCACTTTCGGAGGGGCAGGATTGAGGGAGCGCCGCACTGTCGGAGGTGCAGTACTGAGGGAGCGCAGCACTGTCGGAGGGTCTGTACTGAGGGAGCGCCACACTGTCGGAGGGTCTGTACTGAGGGAGCGCCGCATCGTCGGAAGGGCGGTACTGAGGGAGCGCCGCACTGTCAGAGGTGCAGTACTGAGGGAGCGCCGCACTGTCGGAGGGTCTGTACTGAGGGAGTGCCGCATCGTCGGAGGGGCGGTACTGAGGGAGCGCCGCACTGTCAGGGGTGCAGTACTGAGGGAGCGCCGCACTGTCGGAGGGGCAGTAATGAGGGAGCGCCGCACTGTCGGAGGTGCAGTACTAGGCGGGGGGGGGGCAGTACTGAGGGAGTGCCACACTGTAGTAGGGGCAGTACTGAGTGAGCGCCGCACTGTCAGATGGACAGTACTGAGGGCACGCCGCACTGTCGGAGGGGCAGTATTGAGGGCGCGCCGGAATGTCGGAGGGGCTGTACTGAGCGAGTGCCGCACTGTCGGAGGGGCAATACTGAGGGAGTGCCGCACTGTCGGAGGGGCAGTACTGAGGGAGCACCGCACTGTCGGAGGGGCAGTACTGAGGGAGCGCCGCAATGTCGGAGGGGCAGTACTGAGGGAGCGCCGCACTGTCGGAGGGGCTGTACTGAGGAAGCGCCACACTGTAGGAGGGGCAGTACTGAGGGAGCGCCGCACTGTTGGAGGGGCTGTACTGAGGGAGTGCGGCACTGTTGGAGGGGCAGTATTGAGGGAGCGCTACACTGTCGGAGGGGCGGTACTGAGGGAGTGCCGCACTGTCGGAGGGGCAGTACTGAGGGAGCGCCGCACTGTCGGAGTGGCTGTACTGAGGAAGCGCCACACTGTAGGAGGGGCAGTACTGAGGGAGCGCCGCACTGTTGGAGGGGCTGTACTGAGGGAGTGCCGCACTGTTGGAGGGGCAGTATTGAGGGAGCGCCACACTGTCGGAGGGGCGGTACTGAGGGAGTGCCGCACTGTTGGAGGGGCAGTATTGAGGGAGCGCCACACTGTCGGAGGGGCGGTACTGAGGGAGTGCCGCACTGTCGGAGGGGCAGCACTGAGGAAGCACCACACTGTCGGAGGGGCGGTACGGAGGGACTGGCGCACTGTCGGAAGGGCAGTACTGAGGGAGCACCGCACTGTCGGAGGGGCAGTACTGAGGGAGCACCACACTGTCGGAGGAGCAGTCTGAGGGAGCACTGCACTGTCGGAGGGGCAGTACTGAGGGAGCACCGCACTGTCGGAGGGGCAGTACTGAGGGAGTGCCGCACTGTCGGAGGGGCAGTACCGAGGGAGTGCTGCACTGTCGAAGGGGCAGTATTGAGGGAGCGCCGCACTGTCGGAGGGGCAGTGCTGAGGCAGTGCCGCACTGTCGGAGGGGCAGTACTAAGCGAGTGCCGCACTGTCGGAGGGCAGTACTGAGGGAGCACCGCACTGTCGGCGGGGCGGTACTGAGGGAGCGCCGCACTGTCAGAGGGGCGGTCCTGAGGGAGCGCCGCACTGTCAGAGGGGCAGTACTGAGGGAGTGCCGCACTGTCGGAGGGGCAGTACTGAGGGAGCACTGCAATGTCAGTGGGGCAGTACTGAGGGAGCGCCGCACTGTCGGAGGGGCAGTACTGAGGGAGCACTGCACTGTCGGAGGGGCTGTACTGAGGGAGCGCCACACTGTCGGAGGGGCAGTACTGAGGGAGTGCCGCACTGTCGGAGGGGCAGTACTGAGGGAGTGCCGCACTGTCGGAGGGGCAGTACTGAGGGAGCACTGCAATGTCAGAGGGGCAGTACTGAGGGAGCGCCGCACTGTCGGAGGGTCAGTACTGAGGGAGCGCCGCACTGTCGGAGGGGCAGTACTGAGGGAGCGCCGCAATGTCGGAGGGGCAGTACTGAGGGAGCGCCGCACTGTCGGAGGGGCTGTACTGAGGAAGCGCCACACTGTAGGAGGGGCAGTACTGAGGGAGCGCCGCACGGTTGGAGGGGCTGTACTGAGGGAGTGCCGCACTGTTGGAGGGGCAGTATTGAGGGAGCGCCACACTGTCGGAGGGGCGGTACTGAGGGAGTGCCGCACTGTCGGAGGGGCAGCACTGAGGAAGCACCACACTGTCGGAGGGGCAGTACTGAGGGACTGGCGCACTGTCGGAAGGGCAGTACTGAGGAAGCACCACACTGTCGGAGGGGCGGTACGGAGGGACTGGCGCACTGTCGGAAGGGCAGTACTGAGGGAGCACCGCACTGTCGGAGGGGCAGTACTGAGGGAGCACCACACTGTCGGAGGGGCAGTGCTGAGGGAGCACTGCACTGTCGGAGGGGCAGTACTGAGGGAGCACCGCACTGTCGGAGGGGCAGTACTGAGGGAGTGCCACACTGTCGGAGGGGCAGTACCGAGGGAGTGCTGCACTGTCGAAGGGGCAGTATTGAGGGAGCGCCGCACTGTCGGAGGGGCAGTGCTGAGGCAGTGCCGCACTGTCGGAGGGGCAGTACTAAGCGAGTGCCGCACTGTCGGAGGGCAGTACTGAGGGAGCACCGCACTGTCGGCGGGGCGGTACTGAGGAAGCACCACACTGTCGGAGGGGCAGTACTGAGGGACTGGCGCACTGTCGGAAGGGCAGTACTGAGGGAGCACCGCACTGTCGGAGGGGCAGTACTGAGGGAGCACCACACTGTCGGAGGGGCAGTACTGAGGGAGCACCGCACTGTCGGAGGGGCAGTACTGAGGGAGCACCGCACTGTCGGAGGGGCAGTACTGAGGGAGTGCCGCACTGTCGGAGGGGCAGTACTGAGGGAGTGCCGCACTGTCAGAGGGGCAGTACTGAGGGAGCACTGCAATGTCAGAGGGGCAGTACTGAGGGAGCGCCGCACTGTCGGAGGGTCAGTACTGAAGGAGCGCCGCACTGTCGGAGGGGCAGTACTGAGGGAGCGCCGCACTGTCGGAGGGGCAGTACTGAGGGAGCGCCGCACTGTCGGAGGTGCAGTACTAAGGGGGGGGGCAGTACTGAGGGAGTGCCGCACTGTAGGAGAGGCAGTACTGAGGGAGCGCCGCACTGTCGGATGGGCAGTACTGAGGGAGCGCCGCACTGTCGGGGGGGCGGTACTGAGTGAGTGCTGCACTGTCGGAGGGGCAGTACTTCGGGAGTGCCGCACTGTCGGAGGGTCAGTACCGAGGGAGTGCTGCACTGTCGGAGGGGCAGTACTGAGGGAACGCCGCACTGTCGGAGGGGCAGTTCTGGGAGAGTGCTGCACTGTCGGAGGGGCGCTACTGAGGGAGCGGCGAACTGTCGGAAGGGGCGGCACAGAGTGAGCGCCGCACTGTCGGAGGCGCAGTACTGAGGGAGTGCCGCACTGTCGGAGGGGCATTACTGAGGAAGTGCCCCACTGTCGGAGGGGCAGTACTGAGGGAGTGCAGCACTGTCGGAGGGGCAGTACTGAGGGAACGCCGCACTGTCGGAGGGACAGTACTGAGGGAGTGCTGCACTGTCGGAGGGGCAGTACTGGGGGAGCGCCGCACTGTCGGAGGGGCAGTACTGAGGGAGTGCTGCACTGTCGGAGGGGCAGTAGTGAGGGAGCGGCGCACTGTCGGAGGGGCGGTACTGAGGGAGCGCTGCACTGTCAGAGGGGCAGTGCTGAGGGAGCGCCGCACTGTCGGAGGGGCAGTACTGAGGGAGCGCCGCACTGTCGGAGGGGCGGTACTGAGGGAGCGCCGCACTGTCGGAGGTGCAGTACTGAGGGAGCGCCGCACTGTTGGAGGGGCAGTACTGAGGGAGCGCCGCACTGTCGGAGGTGCAGTACTAAGCGGGGGGGGGAGCAGTACTGAGGGAGTGCCTCACTGTAGTAGGGGCAGTACTGAGGGAGCGCCGCACTGTCGGAGGGGCGGTACTGAGTGAGCGCCGCACTGTCGGAGTGGCGGTACTGAGGGAGCGCCGCACTGTCGGAGGGGCGGTACTGAGGGAGCGCCGCAATGTCGGAGGGGCAGTACTGAGGGAGCGCCGCACTGTCGGAGGGGCTGTACTGAGGAAGCGCCACACTGTAGGAGGGGCAGTACTGAGGGAGCGTCGCACGGTTGGAGGGGCTGTACTGAGGGAGTGCCGCACTGTTGGAGGGGCAGTATTGAGGGAGCGCCGCACTGTCGGAGGGGCAGTACTGAGGGAGCGCCGCACTGTTGGAGGGGCAGTACTGAGGGAGCGCCGCACTGTCGGAGGTGCAGTACTAAGGGGGGTGGGGGCAGTACTGAGGGAGTGCCACACTGTAGGAGGGGCAGTACTGAGGGAGCGCCGCACTGTCGGAGGGGCGGTACTGAGGGAGCGCCGCACTGTCGGAGGGGCGGTACTGAGTGAGTGCTGCACTGTCGGAGGGGCAGTACTTAGGGAGTGCCGCACTGTCGGAGGGTCAGTACCGAGGGAGTGCTGCACTGTCGAAGGGGCAGTACTGAGGGAGCCCCGCACTGTCGGAGGGGCAGTACTGAGGGAGCGCCACACTGTCGGAGGGGCAGTACTGAGGAAGCGCTGCACTGTTGGAGGGTCAGTACTGAGGGAGCGCCGCACTGTCGGAGGGGCAGTACTGAGGGAGCGCTGCACTGTTGGAGGGTCAGTACTGAGGGAGCGCCGCACTGTCGGAGGGGCAGTATTGAGGGAGCGCTGCACTGTTGGAGGGGCAACACTGAGGGAGCACTGCACTGTCGGAGGGGCAGTACTGAGGGAGCGCTGCACTTTCGGAGGGGCAGTACTGAGGGAGCACCGCACTGTCGGAGGGGCAGTACTGAGAGAGCACCGCACTGTTGGACGTGCGGTATTGAGGGAATGCTGCACTGTCGGAGGGGCAGCACTGAGGGAGCACTGCACTGTCGGAGGTGCTGTAGCGGTTCGTGTAGATCGCCACTAAATAAGAGAGTTTGACTTTGACGAACTATTAACAAGTTGTTTATTTACAGGAACAGACTAATTACATCAGGTAAGATGGCAGGTAAGATGGCTGACTATAGGAGCACCGTGGTATAGGTCTTGTCCCAGCGGGGACTCCACGAGGACTGAGTTCGCAGTCCTGTGGGGAGCGTGATGACGTCATCGCGTTTGTGTTGTGACGTCATCACGTTGTTCGCGTTTCCCGCGCTTAGGGCGTCATGTGATGCGCGTCGTTGCGTCGCTGGCCGTTGCGGCCGAAGTCGCGAGCACGGGAGCGGGAGGCCAGGCTGAGTTGGTGCTTGCCGCGGGAGCGGAAGATCGCGTCGCTCCCGTCGGCTGGCCGATGCGGCCGAAGACGCTAGGCCGGGCTGTCGGCAGCCGTCCTGGAAGGCCGAGTCGGGCCGGCAGCCGCCGCACGCACGTCACGTCGTATGTGACGTGACGTCAGCGGGCTACGGCGCGTCTTAAAGGGGCAATGGCCCCAACAGGTAAGTTAAAAGGGCAACGGCCCCAAAAGGTAAGTTAAAGGGAATTATGTGTCTTTATGTAAGGTACAACCGGTGGTACCGCCACATGGGCCCCCCTAGAATTCGCTTTAACGAAAGTCCAAGGATGCGATGGTCTGATGCTGGTGGTCTCGCGGTCGTGCTGTCTCGACTCGGCGAGCGAGTTCCGAAGATGCTGCTCGTGAGGGGATCAGTATGCGCGTTGTGCCGAATAAAGTGTGTCCATCAGGCGAAGGACCGTGGAGACGTGCGAAACAGCAGGCCTTGTCAGGGTGATGGGCAGGTTTGGCGGACGCGGGCGATGACTCTGTTGATGTTGGAACAATTCCTTGTTATAACGAACTCTGCAGGATCGCCAAACGAACGTTCCAGAAGGACTTGACAGGTGAGGTGAGTGAACTCGCCGACAGGTGAGCGAAACCTTCAGGAGGCTGGAACACGCAGAACGGTGCGTGCCATAGTGCTACGACGTTAACACAACAGAGGGTGAAGAGTTACTGCGTTAACCTGTGATCGGTGAGGCTAGCAACTTTCACGTGGCTGATCGCGGCCGCAGGATGCCCGTTGGACCCGTCCTCGATGTGTGCAGCTTCAGTAGACGTTTGCGTTTGTTAAAGGGAAAACTGGAGAAAGGGCGGCAACGGTCCGGGTTGTTGTTGCTTTCAGGAGGGGTTAACTCTGCCTGGAGGGTGGCAACACTTGTAACAGTTGTAGATTTAGGAGAAAACAGCCAGGAGGGCGGCACGCTTTTTGTTCACGCCGAATCGTGTAGTAGGTAACACAACCAGCAGGCTGAAGGGCTGGTGCGTCGTCAGCGGAGAAGGAGTCGTCGTTTTTCACGAGGGATGGGTCCTCGTGGTTCGCGAGGGATGGGTCCTCGTGCGCGAGGAGTGGGTCCTCGTGTTTCGCGGGGGTGAGTCCTCGTGGTATCCCCGCAGGGCGCGCTCCGATTTTCTGGGCCCGAACATGCTGTACCCCGCGCTTGGAGAGATTTATACTTGCTGTCGCTGTGGACGTAGAGGCGGACGATCCGTGTGGCGGTAGGAAAGATGAGTACGGGGACCATGAGCAAGTGCGTGGTCGGCGCCGCAGCAATGTTCTCGTCGAACGGGGCTTCTACCGGTATAAAGCACGAGGGAGACTGTGGCTCCCTAGATTGCGGTAGCGACAGCAAAACGGCTGGTGCTTCCATGGCGTGCTTCTTTTGTGAAAATTGCTCACAAAAAAATGAACGGGGTCTGGTTGAGGTTTGTCCGTGTCAAACGGGATCTGCTCCAGGCTGCGCTTACCTTGCAAATACGTTCGCAAAGACGAGGTCGCCTTTGGCGGAGTGAGGCGGTTGCTGTTCTGTGGTTGTTCGTCGGTTGTGCGTTGGTCATCTTGTGGGAAGACGAGGTTCAGGCGTGCGTTGCTACCGCGAAAATCATTCACGGATACGGGTTCACCAATTGTAGCGTTGGAATTGATGAGCTCCCGTACTCACGTCGTTGGGTCACCAATGTAGCGGTTCGTGTAGATCGCCACTAAATAAGAGAGTTTGACTTCGATGAACTATTAACAAGTTGTTTATTTACAGGAACAGACTAATTACATCAGGTAAGATGGCAGGTAAGATGGCTGACTGTAGGAGCACCGTGGTATAGGTCTTGTCCCAGCGGGGACTCCACGAGGACTGAGTTCGCAGTCCTGTGGGGAGCGTGATGACGTCATCACGTTTGTGTTGTGACGTCATCACGTTGTTCGCGTTTCCCACGCTTAGGGCGTCACGTGATGCGCATCGTTGCGTCGCTGGCCGTTGAGGCCGATGTCGCGAGCGCGGGAGCGGGAGCTGGAGGCCAAGCTGAGCCGGTGCTTGCCACGGGAGCAGAAGATCGTGTCGCTCCCGTCGGCTGGCCGATGCGGCCGAAGACGCTAGGCCGGGCTGTGCCGGCGGCCATCCTGGAAGGCCAAGTCGGGCCGGCAGCCGCTGCACGCACGTCACGTCGTACGTGACGTGACGTCAGCGCGCTAGGGCGTGTCTTAAAGGGGCAATGGCCCCAACAGGTAAGTTAAAAGGGCAACGGCCCCAAAAGGTAAGTTAAAGGGAATTATGTGTCTTTATGTAAGGTACAACCGGTGGTACTGCCACATGGGCCGTCTTTGCTGTGTGCGAACCAGCTGCTGCATTTCCCACATTAGAACAGTGACTAGGCTTCAATAGTACTTCATTGGCTGTAAAGTGCTTTAGGAAGCCCTGAGGTCGTTAGAGGTGTTATATAAATTCAAGTTCTTTCTTTCTTACTCTATTCATTTCTTCTTTTTCAATTATTTATCCACATCTCTTCTAAAGACTGTTACGGATGTTGCTCCCACCATTCTTTCTGATGTCCTCACAACCCACCGAGTTAAAAAAAAAATCTCCAAAACCTCTCCCTTCGTTCCTTTGGTGATGATCTTAAATTTCCCAACTCACCAACCAATGGAAATATTTTTCCCAGCTTACCTTTTATAACTTCCAGCATTCCCAGTTTCCCTCACACCCCTTCCTTTTTTATCTATAGTTGTTATACAAAGCCCTGGTTAGACCACACCTGGAGCACTGTGAGCCGTTCTGGGCACCGCACCTTCGGAAGGATATATTGGCCTTGGAGGGAGGGCAGCGTAGGTTTACCAGAATGATACCCGGACTTCAAGGGTTAAGTTACGAGGAGCGATTACACAAATTAGGGTTGTATTCCCTAGAATTTAGAAGGTTAAGGGGTGATCTAATCGAAGTTTTCAAGATATTAAGGGGAACAGATCGGGTAGAGAGAGAGAAACTATTTTCGCTGGTTGAGGATTCTAGGACTCGGGGGCAGAGTCTAAAAATTAGAGCCAGACCTTTCAGGAGTGAAACTAGGAAACAGTTCTACACACAAAGGGTGGTAGAAGTTTGGAACTCTCTTCCGCAAACGGCAATTGATGCTAGATCAATTGTTAATTTTAAATCGGAGATTAATAGATTTTTGTTAACCGAAGGTATTATCGGATACGGGGCAAAGGCGGGGAGCTGGAGTTAGGTCACAGATCAGCCATGATCTCATTGAATGGCGGAACTGGCTCGAGGGGCTGAACGGCCTCCTGCTGCTCCTACGTTCCTATGTCAGGGAGCATTTCACAGCGCACAGTGTTGACTTTTTTTTGTAACCTGCGGGTTTAGGTTTTCGGGGGGCGCGGGGACGGGGGGCGGCCTATTGTAAAAAGGACATTGCCCAGCATGCATTGCGAGCTCTGTTAATGTGTAAATAATGACCATTTGATGCAGAAAGCTTTAGCTCACCCAGTCCTGGGCTTTCAACAGATGAAGGTAGCTTGTCAGTCACCAAGATAAATCAATCGACTCGGAGCATGCCCATAATCAAATTGCACTCATTTTATCATCGCAGCAAACCTTGTAGAGCAAAAGGATTCAAATTGGGAGCAGCAGCATGCTCGAAAGGGCTAGTAAAGACACCATTTGACAGGCATGTACAATAAAACTTTGCATTTTCACTGTAATATAATTTCGGACTATTTGCAAGTGGCCCATTAAGCATTAGATTTTATTTATTCATAGAATTTTTACATTACCAGTGAATGTCACTGGCATTATATTAAGCTTGGGCAGAGGATCGAGAGGCTGATAGAGAACCATTTAGCAACAATTTCTTGTCCTAGATGATTTGATTCAGATCAATCACTGCTACAATCACTCATGTGCAATGAGGGCATCATAAAATAAATTGAAAAGCCAAGACAACTGGACCAGTGCCTCTGCTCCTCCCTCACAAAGCTCAATGTCAAAATAAAGGAAGCTAGGATATATGGGGCAGATTAAATGAAGCCTGTTATCAATGCTCTTAACTCATACATTGGTGAATGGTCACCTGACGAAAACACTTGCATTTCTATAGCGCCTTTCGCAACCTCAGGATATCCTGACGCGCTTTACAGCCAGTGAAGTATTTTTGCAGTGGCGCCACTGTTGCAATGTGGGGAACGCGGCAGCCAATTTGCGCACAGCAAGCTCCCACAAACGACGACGTGATAATGAGCAGATCGGCTGCTTTTAGGTGTTGGTTGAGGGATTTCTTTGCGTCTGATCCCACTCCTGTTCCGTCCACTTCTCCCACCGCTGTCGCGGGAGCTGCTATTCCACAACACAACTTGTCCTACACACGAAAAACAAAAAGCAAAAAATGCTTGCGGGTGTGGGAAATCTGAAATAAAAGCGGGAAAATCTGACGAAAGGTCATCGACCTGAAACGTTAACTGTTTCTCTCTCCACAGATGCTGCCTGACCTGTTTTTATTGTCCTACACGCTGTATTCTTCCTGCGGTTAAACAGCAGCCAATCCTCCGACACACACTGAGCAACTCCACGGGAGGTCTGCTTAGTAGTTTAAACAAAATAGACTGATTGGTAACAGATTTTAGATCATGACTAACCAATTAGAAACAAGGCTATCCGGAATAACTTTAAATTAAGGAGCTTTGTTGATTACTATTCAAGCAGAACAGAAATCTGTGCAACGTTACTGAATCATTCATAAGACAAGTACAATGATCCGATGAACATATCTCAAGCTCAGCACGAGAAGAGAACCACTCGCATCTTTAATAATGGATCCTAAACTTACGGCATCTTCAACATTTTTCAACTGCAAAAACCGACATGATAGCTCAAGTTTCAAAAGTGTGATTTTAAATACATTGGGCTGGATTTTCATTGAGGAGGCGGGTAGGAGGCGGGACTACAACTTTCGGGGTTGTAGTCCCGCCTCCATCGAGTTCTAGCCAACCCACACGATTTTGACTTGATTGACCTTGTTGAGCCCGCCCAGCGGACTCAGCAGGCCAATTAAGGGCCACCCGGTAACAGGCGACGTCACAGATTGATATTTCATCTGTCAAGGCCTTTTGACAGATGAAATATCAGCGTTTCACAGCTGTTTGAAGCTGTCAAACACTGACAATCAGTACTCCAGGTTAATTCCTTCCTCTCAGGATGATTTAGAGATCTCTCCAGAACAGAAAGCCGAAGGCTGCAATTTTTGACAGCTCGCGGCCATTCTGCTTTCTGTGCCGGTGAGATGAGGGACTCCCGAGACCTGAAGGAAGGAAGGCTGTAAAGGTAAGTAAAGGTATGTAAAACTTCTTTAAACACTTTACACACACCAAACACACTTACCTTTGCACTCATGCACCCATCACTCACCTGAACACCAGACATCTCGACCCCTCCAAGCCCTTCATCCCGACGGTCCGCCTCCTCTAACTTGGCGTGGTTTGGAGCCGTCGGGAATCCCAACATCAACAGGCAGTTAATTGGCACTAATCCCTTTCCTGCCTCGGGGAGGCGGGTCCCAGTGCGGGTCGGGTACCCGCCTCCTTTGAAACTGGCATGGAGACGAGTTGGGGGCGGGATGGTGTCGGGACCCCCGATTTCAGGATTTTAACCCCCCCACACGTCTCCAATCCCGCCTCCACGGCCCAATGAAAATCCTGCCCATTGGGTTCGGCCTCAACTGGAGTATTGTGTCCAATTCTGGGCACCGTACTTTAGGAAGGATGTGAAGGCCTTAGAGAGGGTGCAGAAAAGATCTACGAGAATGATTCCAGGGATGAGGGACTTCAGTTACGTTGATAGACTGGAGAAACTGCTCCTTAGAGCAGAGAATGTTGATAGGAGATTTGATAGAGGTGTTCAAAATCATGAGGGATCTAGACAGAGTAGATAGAGAGAAACTGTTCCCATTGGCAGAAGGGTCGAGAACTAGAGGACACAGATTTAAGGTGATTGGCAAAAGAACCAAAGGCGACATGAGGAAAAATTTTTACGCAGCAAGTGGTTAGGATCTGGAATGCACTGCCTGACAGGGCGGTGGAGGCAGATTCAATCGTGGCTTTCAAAAGGGAGTTGGACAAGTACCTGGAGCAAAATAATTTGCAGGGCTACGGGGAAAGGGCGGGGGAGTGGGACTAGCTGAAGTGCTCTTGCAGAGAGCCGGCACGGGCTCGACGGGCTGAATGGCCTCCGTCTGTGCTGTAACCATTCTATGATTCTATGGGGGAAATATTCAGTTGATTTGCGCCTCCCATTAGTGCCCTAAGAGGGCGCTAACGGGACACAAAGCAACTAGCGCCTGGGCGCGGCGCCACCAGCGCCTCCCGCGAAATTCAGCGGGAGGTTAGCGGCGGCGGTAACCATTAGCACCCCGCAGTGCTGCACCTCCGGCGATGACGTCATCACTGTGCGCAGCGCCCCGGCTGCGATCTTTGGTAGCGCCCCCCTGACTTACCGCCGGGCGCTATGTCCGACCGGGTCAGGGGGGCCTACCTGCAGCTAGGGCGGCGCTAAATAAAGGGGAGGTGCCGGGCTGACATTTTTGTTGTTGGCCGCCTGCCAGCGCCTGCCGTCCCTGGCCTCCTCTGCAGCCACCCCCCACGGGCGTGAGCCCGGCACTTCTCTTGAGTGCCGGGCTCTTTTGCCAGCACTCCGATCCCTGGTGGTCCAGCTGGGCCCCGGATCGCGCTGCGCTAGGCTCCTCCCCTTTAAGAAGGGGAGGGAGGCCTGCGGTACCCGCTGCGGCACGTAACGCCGCGATATTCCCTCGCAGCGCCCCAAGAGGGAGGCGGGGCGCTTCCAGTAGCACCCTACCTCCCTCTTGGTGCGTTACCAGAGAAATTCGGGCGCGGGGGTGCTAACTTTTTCGGGGTGCTAAAAGGAGCGCCCCGGCGAAGTTAGCGCCCCAAAGGGGGTGCGACCCAATTTTGCCCCCTCTCATTCTACTGAATTATCAGAATATTAAAGCTTGCTGAACTAGTCTTGGATGAGCTGCAATTTCCTCCAGCTGAAACAATGACTGAAGCCATTATCATTGGGCCCCACCACAAATCCCGTACCTTTGCCAACGACTCCAACCTCCTCCCCAGCCGCTGTGTCAGGTTGAAACAGACTGTTCACAATCTCGGTGTCCTGAGCTTCCGGCCCAAAAAAGCTGCCGTCTTTCGGATGAAACGTCAAACCGAGGCCCCATCGTTCCTCTCAGATGGACAAAAAAGATCCCACGGCCATGATTTTTTGAAGAAGAGCAGGGGAGTTATCGCCGATGTCCTGTCCAATATTTATCCCTCAACCAACACAGCTAGAACAGATTACGCTGTCCAATGTGATAATGACGAGTTAATCTGTTTTAGGTGTTGGTTGAGGGATAAATATTAGCCCCAGGACACCGGGGAGAACTCCCCCTGCTCTTCTTCGAAATAGTGGCCATGGGATCTTTTACATCCACCCGAGAGAGCAGGCGGGGCCTCGGTTTAACGTCTCATCCAAATTCCTACTCTAGAGCGGTCCCACAAAAAGCAATGCGATAATGACCAGATAATCTGGTTTTTTAGTGATGTTGGTTGAGGGATAAATGTTGGCCAGGACACCGGGGAGAACTCCCCTGCTATATTATCGTGTATACAATATAGTGCAGCAAATATTCCTCTCCCAGCTACACTATCTCTTCTTGAATTCACCAATCCTCTTATCCCATCCCCCATTCAGAGCTAGAAGCTATCGTATGGAGAAGTCATTGTGACATGCCATGATATTTAGGTTTCACTTGCTAACCCCACCTCCCTCCCCCCACACCTCCCCCAATCACCTTTAGGTCAAATAGGTTTATTACGAGGTATGCGATATGTTATGTTTGACAAGGCCTTCGATAAGGTCCCGCATAAGAGATTAGCGTGTAAAGTTAAGGCACATGGGATTGGGGGCAAGGTATTGACTTGGATAGAGAACTGGTTGGCAGACAGAAAGCAAAGAGTTGGAATAAACGGGTCTTTTTCCGAGTGGCAGGCAGTGACTAGTGGGGTACTGCAGGGATCGGTCCTTGGACCCCAGCTATTCACAATACAGGAAACTTTCTGGTATCCGGCACTGACGGGACCGAGCTGGTGCCGTACCACCAAAACTGCCGTAGAAACTAGCGCGAATGTTAAAACATACGGAGCTTTTGAGCTCCGTGTAAATCAACAAACCCTGTTGCTTAGCAACAGCTTCAAAACAGTCGGCCGCAGCTTAAAAGCATCTCTGTAGCTAAGCAACAGCTTCAGCTAGACCTTGCAGAGCCTGACTGGAAAAAAAAAAGCAACGAGAAGTAAAAAAACTTATAGGAAACGGCTCCTGAATTTTGCCGGTAGATAGAGCTTTCCGGACATTTAACCTCCGGTTAAACGAAAGTTTCCTGTATATATAAATGATCTGGACAAGGGAACTAGATGTAATATCTCTAAATTTGCAGACGACACAAAGCTGGGTGGGCATGTGTGCTGTGAGGAGGATGCCCAGAAACTCCAGTATGATTTGGACATGTTGGGTGATTGGGCAGAAGCATGGCAGATGCAATATAACGTGGATAAATGCGAGGTTATCCACTTTGGTGGCAAAAACAGGAAGGCAGATTATTATCTAAATGGCAATAGATTGGGAGAAGGGGAAGTGCAATGAGACCTGGGTGTCCTTGTGCACAAGTCGCTGAAGGTAAGCATGCAGGTGCAGCAGGCGGTTAAGAAGGCAAATGGTATGTTGGCCTTCGTAGCGAGAGGGTTTGAGTACAGGAACAAGGATGTCTTGCTGCAGTTGTACAGGGCCTTGGTGAGACCACATCTTGAGTATTGTGTGCAGTTTTGGTCGCCTTATCTGAGGAAGGATGTTCTTGCCATGGGAAGTGTTGTGTCTGTGTGTTGATCGAGACACTGAAGACAGGAGTTGGTTTCATAGGTGTTTACTAAACAAAGTCTGGAGGGGAACTAACTGATACAACACAATATACAGGCTTATATAGCCCGAGTGGCCATTACCGGCATTACAGTACACCTGGGGCTCTTAAAGGCACATACACTACAATTCCTCCCCTTTTAGCCAACCAGTACATAATATTTTAAGTAATTATTAATTACATGTTACAAGAAAAATAATCTACACATTGCTGCAGTTAATTAATTATAAGTCAGTCTCTCTGGAGGCTTCCTGACTCGGTCCGGATAACGCCTCGGTAGTGTAGTAGTTTCTGGTGGTGCAGTAGGTTCTTTTGGCAAGGCTGATTCGGCTTGCATGCCAGTGTCGGGTTCTTCGGGTTCCAGTATCACCGGATCGGAGGTAGATATGGGTATCTCTACTTCATCATTAGGCGTATAGAGTTGTGGTGTAGGTTGTCCCTTTTCGGATGACTCTATGATTTGGTCAGCATGGCGCCTTATTATGCTTTCTCCAATGTCCACGGTATACATCAGCGGTCCTAGTCGTGTGCAGATAGTTCCAGGCTGCCATTTCTCGGTACGGTAGTCCCGGGCCAAAACTTGTTGACCTATCTGGAAGGTTCTAGTTGGCCACTCATTCATGCCTTGAAATTGCCGGTTCTCCACGTCCCTTCTGATGTTGGGCTTGATCAAATCCAGCCGGCATCTTAGGCTTCTATTGAAGAACATCATGGCGGGAGTTTGGTTTGTAACCATATGTGTTGCATTCCTGTATGCGAACAAGAAGTTATCCACCTTGTGCTGAAGTTTTATGTCTTCATTACCCATGGCCTTTATGGCCTTCTTGAAGGTCTGGACAAACCTTTCAGCCAATCCATTGGTGGCGGGATGGTATGGGGCGGACGTGTAGTGCTTAACCCCATTGTTTTTTAAGAACTTTCTGAATTCTTCGGACACAAATTGCGGTCCATTATCAGAACAGATCTGTTCCGGCAGCCCATTCCTGGCAAATATGGCCCTTAATACTGTGATGGTTTTTTCCGTAGTGGTGGAGGACATCTTTATTACCTCCGGCCACTTGGAGTGTGCATCAACCGTGATTAAGAACATTGAGTCCATAAATGGACCAGCAAAGTCGATGTGTACCCTTTGCCAGGGAGATGAGGGCCACTCCCATGGATGTAGAGGGGCTTGGGGTGGAGCGTTTTGGACCTTCTGGCATCCTAGGCAGCTCTTGGTCATTTCTTCGATGTCTCCATCGGTACCTGGCCACCATACAAATGCCCTGGCTAGGTTCTTCATTTTCACTCCACCCAGATGCCCCTCGTGAAGCTCCTTTAGAACTTTATCCTGGAGTTTGGGTGGAATCACACATCAAGGCTCCTCGGCACACTGACAGCTGTTCTCTCCTTTGCGAGAATGCTGGCAGTGGTTCGCCATGTGCTGGCCATCCCTTCACTGTTAAATCGTAGACTCGTGAGAGAGTCGGGTCATTTCTAGTTTCCCTTTCAATGGCAGAATTTGTTACTGGTAGACATTCGACTATGGTAGAGTGGAAAATCTCCACTGGGTCTACGGTAGGTGCTTCTTCTACCGTTGGCAACGGTAGGCGCGATAACCCGTCAGCATTCCCATGCTGTTTTGATCCTTTGTATTCTATGTTGTATTGGTGTGCCCCTAGAAAAACGGACCACCTCTGTAGCCTTTGCGCTGTCATAATGGGAACACCCTTTTTAGGGTTGAATATGGAGATGAGGGGTTGATGGTCAGTCAACAAGGTAAATTTTTGTCCGTGTAGGTAATGGTTGAATTTCTTCACTCCCCATACCAGGCTGAGTGCTTCCCTGTCGATTTGGGCATAGTTATCGGCCGTTCCGAGCCATCAGGGAATTTATGCGATAATACTGCTCCTACGCCGTAAGGGGATGCATCGCACGCCAGTCTGATTGGCAGTGATGGGTTGTAATGAGCCAAAACTTCTTTGGACGTGATTAAGTCTTTGCATTTATGGAAGGCACGTTTACAGTCTTCGCTCCATTTCCAAATTACTCCTGTTTGTAGCAGTTCATTAAGAGGGTGTGGAAGAGTTGATAAGTTCGGTAAAAATTTATGATAGTAATTTATTAACCCCAGGAACAACCTTAATTGTGAAACATTTTCAGGTGCTGGGGCTTTTATGACCGCTTCAATTTTTTCAGGTGACTTATGCAACCCTTCCTTATTTATTATGTGGCCACAATATGATATTTGATTTTGGAAAAATTCGCATTTGGGGCGATTTGCTCGTAGGCCCCGTTCTCTCAGCCTAGTGAGCACCTGCTCCAAATTGGCAAGGTGCTCGTTGTCGTTTTCTCCTGTTACAAGGATGTCGTCTAGGTAGCATTGAGTCCCCGGAATCCCTTGGAGGACTTGCTCCATAGCTCTTTGCCAGATAGCTGGAGCGGATGCTACTCCGAAAACCAGTCGATTGTACTGGTACAGACCTTTGTGTGTATTTATCGTGAGATATTTTTTAGAGGCCTCTTCAACCTCCATCTGTAGATATGCCTGTGCCAAGTCAATTTTGGTGAAACGTTTCCCTCCGGATAGTGTGGCGAAAATATCTTCTATCCTCGGAAGAGGATACTGTACCATGTGAAGGATCGGGTTTACAGTCACTTTGAAGTCTCCACAGACACGAATTTTTCTCTGTTCTTCAGATTTATCATTATTCAATGCTTTCTTCATGACTGGAACGATGGGTGTTGCCCACTCGCTCCAATCTATTTTGGATAATACGCCTGCTTTTTCCAAATTCTCCAGCTCTGCCTCGACTGCTGGACGAATTGCGTGCAATGTGTCCAATCTTTCCGCATTGCCTGCATGCTTTGTCCTTGAACCAGCAGTCTCTCTGGTCATGGGTGGATCTGCCGCAGCGATAACATCTCTCGAAACCCTGTGTCATTTCATGGGTGCCGAAGTACTGTGTCTTTTGTTGTATCTCTGGAGCTCCTCTTGCGGCTGCTTCGTATGATACAGCCATACTGAAAGCCTTGTCCAGTGTTAAATCTTTTTCAGAAAGCAGCCTTTCCTGTGTTCCTTCACTTAAGAGACCGCAGACGAATTTGTCTCGAAGATAATCTGCTAGTCCTGCCGCAAATTGGCAGTGTTTTGATAGCTTTCTTAATTTGGTGAGGTAATCAGCGTTACTTTCATTCTTGTGTTGATTTCGCTTGAAGAATTTGAATCGTTCCGCTATCAGCAGCGGTGTTGGGTTTAAGTGCTCCTGTAGGGTCTCAACAATTTCTTTAAAATTCTTGTCCTTTGGTTTGGCTGGAGTGATTACATTTCGTAACAGCCCGTATGTCTTTGCGCCCATTAGATTTAGCAGTACTGAAGCTTTTTTTTCATCTTCTATTCCATTTGCGGTGCAATATACCTCCACTCTTTCCACATATGTGGTCCAATCCTCTATCTCGTTATCAAAAGCATCAATATTGCCAGACTTAGGCATCCTAGAAATAAAATGGCGCTTCCCGCGCTTTTCTTTCTTTTCTGCAGAAAAGATATGGCGCTTCCCCGCCGCTGCTGCCGATGACAACGCTGTTTCCCGCGGTTTCCGTTCTTTTTATTTATTTATTTACAGTTGGAGACTCGTTCCCGCCGGACTCTCTCTCTAGGTCTGAACGCCGACCTGCTTGCAGCGCCGGCCGTCTCCCGAGTGCTCCCTCCCCGTCTGTTACTGCTTGCCTCCGCTTTCGCTGCTTGGCCTAGCTGTACAGCCAGCCGCTGGAGCCCCAGCCCGACGCCCAGGAAGGATTATTGCAGTACCTGCCACCAGCTTGGCTAGCTGGTGAAACCACAGCTTTTTCTTTTTCTTGATTTTTCTTCAACTTTGGACGCCAGAGGAATCGATGTCCTTGAGGTGCTGCCGAATTGCAGGTAAGTCCGTTTCCAATTCGTCGCCACTGTTGTGTCTATGTGTTGATAGAGACACTGAAGACAGGAGTTGGTTTCATAGGTGTTTACTAAACAAAGTCTGGAGGGGAACTAACTGATACAACACAATATACAGGCTTATATAGCCCGAGTGGCCATTACCGGCATTACAGTACACCTGGGGCTCTTAAAGGCACATACACTACAGGAAGGAGTTCAGCGAAGATTCACCAGGCTGATAACTGGGATGGCAGGAATGACGTATGAGGAGAGATTAGGTCGATTGAGCTTGTACTCGCTGGAGTTTAGAAGAGTGAGAGGTGATCTCATTGAAACATAAAATTTTGACAGGACTGGACAGACTAGATGCAGGAAGGCTGTTCCCGATGGTCGGGGAGTCCAGAACCAGGGGACACACTCTAAGGATAAGGGGTAAGCCATTTAGGACAGAAATGAGGAGGAATTTCTTCACCAAAGAGTGGTGAACCTGTGGAACTCTCTACCACAGAAGGCGGTGGAGGCCAGTTCATTAAAAATATTCAAGAAGGAGTTGGACATATTTCTTAAGGCTAAAGGGATCAAGGGGAATGGGGAGAAAGCAGGGACCGGGTACTGAATTTGGATGATCAGCCATGATCGCATTGAATGGCGGAACAGGCTCGAGGGGCCGAATGGCCTACTCCTGCTCCTATCTTCTATGTTTCTATGTTGCTATGACAAGGTTGTTATCACAGAGTCTGATCATCGCAGTCAAACAACAGACAGTTTCAGGCATAACAACAGAAAAAACTGGAAAAACGCAACAGGCCAGGGCAGCATCCATGGAGAGAGAAACAGAGTTAACGTTTCAGGTCAATGACCCTTCGTCAGAACTGGAAAAAAGCAGGAAAGGGGGTAGATTTTAAAGTAAGTTTAGGGGCTGGGAAAAGGGGGAGGGGATGAAAGAACAAAAGGGAAGGTCAGTGATAGGATAGAAAGCAGGAGAGATAAAGGGATGAACAAGGTTGAAGAGACAAACGGAGATCCCGTCGGAGAGAAGAGCAGAACTTCTTCAAGGTGGGCATTCATTCATTCATTCATTCACCAAGAGAGGTGGCGGTGAACCAAACACAGAGTTCCAGGCTGTGGGGCGATTATGATAGTTTTAAAACCGTTCACGTCAAATTCTCAGCTTCTGAGCTAAAAATATCAACAGGGTGAAGAGTACAGGGTCAACAACAACAACAACTTCACTTATATAGCGCCTGTAAAGAAAACAGATTATCTGGTCATTATCACATTGCTGTTTGTGGGAGCTTGCTGTGCGCAAATTGGCTGTCACTTTTCCCACATTACAACAGTGACCACACTTCAAAAACACTTCATTGGCTGTAAAGTGCTTTGGGACGTCCGGTGGGCGTGAAAGGCGCTATAGAAATGCAAGTCTTTCTTTCTTAACGTAGTAGAACGTCCCAAGGCCCTTCGCCATCGGAGCTAGAGGTAATTACAAATTAATGTCATTCCTTAAGATCGAGCGATACAAGTCATTTGCCAGTCAAGATTGACAATCCAATTTCTTTGTCGAATAAAATAGTGGATTGTACTTCACAGGGCAATCGATTGGTACTTTGGGAATGGTATTAATTCCTTGAAGGTCAAAGCCAGAATACAAAATACAAAAGCTCTCATGAAAGGTCATCGAACTGAAACGCTAACTCAAGTTTCTCTTTCCACAGATGCTGCCGGACCCGTTGAGTATTTCCACCATTTTGGGTTTTTTTATGCCAAAATATAAAGGTCATTTCTACACTGGGCGAGTTTAAACCTTCACATGGCCGTGAGATCGGTAGAGCGTCCGCTACATGTTCAGCGGGAGGTCTGAGCCATTTGATAGAGGTTTTTAGGATTTTGAAAGGAATTGATGGGGGAGATCGAGAGAAACATCTTCCGCTGGTGGGGAGAGTCTAGGACAAGGGGACATAACCTTAAAATCAGAGACCAGGCCATTTAGGTGGTGGAAGTGTGGAACTCTCTCCCACAAAAAGCAGTCGATGCGAGCTCAATTATTAATTTTAAATCTGAGATCGATAGATTTTTGCTTGACAAGGGTATAAATGGATATGGAGCCAAGGCAGGTGGATGCAGTTAAGATGCAGATTAGCCATGATCTCACTGAATGGCAGAACAGACTCGAGGGGCTGAATGTTCCTATGTCTTCCTTCCTATGTCCTATTCTCAGATTATTTTTTTTAATTCACGGGATGTGGGCATTTATCGCCGTTTCCCAATTGCCCTTGAGAAGGTGGTGGTGAGCCGTCTTCTTCAACCGCTGCAGTCCCGTGTGGTGAAGATGCTCCCACAGTGCTGTTAGGGAGGGAGTTCCAGGAATCTCGTGAATGAATTAAAAAAAAACATGTCTCCGAACTGACTCGCGAATGAGCCCAAGGTGTTTGCTTCCCTTTCCCCAGTTTACCTGGCTCGACTGGTTTCAATCCACCTGCCTCTTCTCTGATTAAATCTTTGGCAGAAATTTTTGAACTGGCATAAACAGACCATCACGAATCAGAATCCAGTGTAATGTGGCACGAACTTGGCTTCAAAATTACTGCCAAGCAGAAAAAAATTAATTCCTACAACAGCCAAGGAAAATTAAATCTGTTCTCAGCAAACGCGGATCCTGACTGGACTCTATTTCAATTACTGGTTAACATCACAAACACTCACTTCCTCCACAGATGTTTGGACTCATTAAAATTTATTTATTCAAGCATTTGTGTACTAGTCAATGAAGATCACCTGGATGAATTAAATTGGCTAGCTTTAGAAACCTGGCACCTAAAAGTTTCCATTACATTTTCAAACATTCCGACTTGGGGCTGGCGGAGGGGGTGATTAAAAAGAGAATTGCTTCCATTGACATCCAACCTACCGTGTTGGGCAAGTTAAGCTTAAACACACAACTTAATCATCTGGATAATACGGAGACGATGGTACGAATTAAAATCGTTTCCCAAACACAAGAGATTTTTGAGGCAACGACAGAAACCTAAGGGCCTCAATACAAGCTGGTGCTTACTTAGTTTTAGTATTCATGTGAGTTTTGGTATGTTGGCCATCGTAGCGAGAGGGTTCGAGTACAGGAACAAGGATGTCTTGCTGCAGTTGCACAGGGCCTTGGTGAGACCATACCTTGAGCATTGTGTGCAGTTTTGGTCGCCTTATCTGAGGAAGGATAGAAACATAGAAGATAGGAGCAGGAGTAGGCCATTCGGCCCCTCAAGCCTGCTCTGCCATTCAATGCGATCATGGCTGATCATCCAAATTCAGTACCCTGTCCCTGCTTTCTCCCCATACACCTTGATCCCTTTAGCCTTAAGAGATATATCCAACTCCTTCTTATATTTAATGAATTGGCCTCTACTGCCTTCTGTGGTAGAGAATGCCACAGGTTCACCACTCTCTGGGTGAAGAAATTCCTCCTCATTTCTGTCCTAAATGGCTTACCCCTTATCCTTAGACTGTGACCCCTGGTTCTGGACTCCCCGACCATCGGGAACATCCTTCCTGCATCTAGTCTGTCCAGTCCTGTCAGAATTTTATAAGTTTCAATGAGATCCCCTCTCATTCTTCTAAACTCCAGCGAGTATAAGCCCAATCGACGCAATCTCTCCTCATACGTCATTCCTGCCATCCCAGGTATCAGCCTGGTGAATCTTCGTTGAACTCCTTCCATGGCAAGAACATCCTTCCTCAGATAAGGCGACCAAAACTGCACACAATACTCAAGATGTGGTCTCACCAAGGCCCTGTACAACTGCAGCAAGACATCCTTGTTCCTGTACTCAAACCCTCTCACTACGAAGGCCAACATACCATTTGCCTTCTTAACCGCCTGCTGCACCTGCATGCTTACCTTCAGCGACTGGTGCACAAGGACACCCAGGTCGCGTTGCACTTCCCCTTCTCCCAATCTATTGCCATTCAGATAATAATCTGCCTTCCTGTTTTTGCCACCAAAGTGGATAACCTCACATTTATCCACGTTATATTGCATCTGCCATGCTTCTGCTCAATCACCCAACCTGTCCAAATCATCCTGGAGTTTCGCGGCATCCTCCTCACAGCACAAACGCCCACCCAGCTTTGTGTCATCTGCAAACTTGGAGATATTACATCTAGTTCCCTTGCCTAGATCATTAATATATATTGTGAATAGCTGGGGCCCAAGCACTGATCCCTGTGATACCCCACTAGTCACTGCCTGCCACTCGGAAAAAGACCCGTTTATTCCAACTCTTTGCTTTCTGTCTGCCAACCAGTTCTCTATCCAAGTCAATACCTTGCCCCCAATCCCATGTGCCTTAACTTTACAAGCTAATCCCTTTTGCGGGACCTTATCGAAAGCCTTCTGAAAGTCCAAATACACCACATCCACTGGTTCTCCCATGTTCTTGCCATGGAGGGAGTGCAGCGAAGATTCACCAGACTGATACCTGGGATGGCAGGAATGATGTACGTGGAGAGATTGGGTCGATTGGGCTTATACTCGTGGAGTTTAGAAGAATGAGAGGGCATCTCATTGAAACTTATAAAATTTTAACAGGACTAGACAGACTAGATGCAGGAAGGATGTTCCCGATGGCCGGGGAGTCCAGAACCACAGGTCACAGTCTAAGGATAAGGGGTAAGCCATTTAGGATAGAGATGAGGAGGAGTTTCTTCACACAGAGAATGGTGAACCTGTGGAATTCTCTACCACAGAAGACAGTAGAGGCCAATTCATTAAATATATTCAAGAAGGAGTTAGATATATTTCTTAAGGCTAAAGGGATCAAGGGATATGGGGAGAAGGCAGGGACAGGGTACTGAATTTGAATGATCAGCCATGATCTCATTGAATGGCGGAGCAGGCTCAAGGGGCCGAATGGCCTACTCCTGCTCCTATCTTCTATGTTTCTATGTTTCTATGAGTTTTACTTGGCATCACAACAAGGACAGATGTACGTTGCCATCCAGCTGCTCCTTCCGTAGAACGTAAAGACATAAGAATTAGGAGCAGGAGTCGGCCATGCGGCCCCTCGAGCCTGCTCCGCCATTCAATAAGATCACGGCTGATCTGCAACCTCAACTCCACTTTCCCGCCCCATCCCCATATCCCTCGATTCCCCTAGAGTCCAAAAGCCGATGATGTGTTCCTCACAAACCCACAGTGGCTGACTGCCTCCATAGTTATTGTCTATTCTCAAATTTTACAAAGAGGGAATCCAACCAACACTGTCGATGGAACACTACTTTCGCCTCGTGACTTGGGTTCGAATCTAATCCTATAAATTGGCCGTAGTTTCTATAAAAGAAAAAAAGACTTGCATTTATATAGCACCTTTCACAGCCTCAGGACATCCCAAAGCAATTTACAGCTAATTTTGAAGTGTAGTCACTGTTGTAATGTAGGAAATGCGGCAGACAATTTGTACACAGCAAGCTCCCACAAACAGCAATGTGATAATGACCAGATAATTCGTTTTTAGTGATAAATATTGGCCAGGAATCTGGGGATAACTCCCCTGCTCTTCTTCAAAATAGTGCCATGGCATCTTTTACATTCACCTGAGAGAGAGCAGACAGGGCCTCAGTTTAACATCTCATCCAAAAGAAGGCTCCTCTGACAGTGCAGCACTCCCTAAGTACCGCACTGGGAGTGTCAGCCTGGATTTTTATGCTCAACTCTCTGGAGTGTGACTTGAACCCACAACCTTCTTACTCAGAGGCAAGAGTGCTGCCCACTGAGCCACGGATATCCCTTTTGAAATCTCACGTCGAAGATTTAATCAGGTTGGTCGGTGGGCAGTGAGTCTGACTGGGAAATGAATAATAAAACTCACTACACACTTAGTTTGAGTATAAAGCAAGGCTTTAATCAACTTGTTTCAAAACATGGAGGTCTAGTTATCTTTCACTAGTTCCTGTTTACAAAATGTCCTGGGAAAGCTGGGCCCACGCCCGAGTATTTATACTTCTTGGACGGCGCCACCAGCTGGCTGTCCAGTGTTATTTCATGAGTCTTTCTTCATGGATCATAAGATTCATAACAGGAAGGGCTTGTGTGGCAGGGACGGGTTGGTGGCCAGTGAGTCTGACTGGGAAGGGCTTGTGTGGAAGGGACGGGTTGGTGGCCAGTGAGTCTGACTGAGAAGGGCTTGTGTGGCAGGGACGGGTTGGTGGCCAGTGAGTCTGACTGGGAAGGGCTTGTGTGGCAGGGCCAGGTCGGTGGCCAGTGAGTCTGACTGGGAAGGGCTTGTGTGGCAAGGACGGGTTGGTGGCCAGTGAGTCTGACTGAGAAGGGCTTGTGTGGCAGGGACGGGTTGGTGGCCAGTGAGTCTGACTGGGAAGGGCTTGTGTGGCAGGGACAGGTCGGTGGCCAGTGAGTCTGACTGGGAAGGGCTTGTGTGGCAGGGACGGGTTGGTGGCCAGTGAGTCTGACTGAGAAGGGCTTGTGTGGCAGGGACGGGTTGGTGGCCAGTGAGTCTGACTGGGAAGGGCTTGTGTGGCAAGGACGGGTTGGTGGCCAGTGAGTCTGACTGGGAAGGGCTTGTGTGGCAGGGACAGATTGGTGGCCAGTGAGTCTGACTGGGAAGGGCTTGTGTGGCAGGGACGGGTTGGTGGCCAGTGAGCCTGACTGGGAAGGGCTTGTGTGGCAGGGACGGGTTGGTGGCCAGTGAGTCTGACTGGGAAGGGCTTGTGTGGCAAGGACGGGTTGGTGGCCAGTGAGTCTGACTGGGAAGGGCTTGTGTGGCAGGGACAGGTCGGTGGCCAGTGAGTCTGCCTAGGCAGCACCGTCTCCTCCTTTTTGCGGAGAAAAGCACACAGTGCAGAATTCACTTAGCAGCTTAATTAATTAATTTACTAACTGCTCCCGGTTAAGCAACGCCTTTTAAAAAAAAAATTCTCATCCCTGTTTTCAAATCCCTCCATGGCCTCAGCCCCTCCCTATCTCTGTAACCTCCTCCAGCCCTACAAACCCCCCTCCCAGATCTCTGCACTCCTCCAATTCCGGCCTCTTGAGCATCCCCCTGATTTTAATCGCGCCACCATTGGCGGCCGTGCCTTCAGCTGCCGAGGTCCTAAGCTCTGGAATTCCCTCCCTAAATGCCTCTGCCTTTGTACCTCTATTTCATCCTTTAACAAGCTCCTTAAAACCTACCTCATCTGCCCCAATATCTCCTTATGTGGCTTGGTGTCGAATTTTGTTTGATTACACTCCTGTGAAGTCCCTTGGGACGTTTACTGCTTTAAAGGCGCTATATAAATGCAAGTTGTTGCTGTTGGATGACCTCAATCTAACCCCAGTAGAACATGTCCAAAACTCATCGCCATTGGAACACTCAAAAGTGCTGCCAGGATGATTTTTTTTTATAATTGTAACTAAGAGTGCATTCAGACCGCGCGCGGGTTTGTATTGGTACAAAAGCAGGGTTACAGCTTTGTATGGGTGCCAAGCCAGTGTGGTGTAAAGGGGGTGACAAGGACTGAAATGGCTCAAACCGTGACTCTGGATTCAATGTCGAGTGAAACCACCTCGCATCCACACTACAAACTGTGGTATAAATGCACCCTTAAATCGATTTATTTTTATGTTGCAAAATGTCTTTCGGATGAGACGTTAAACCGAGGCCCCTGTCTGCCCTCTCAGGTGGACGTAAAAGATCCTTGTTATAAATCTCATCATCATAAAGAAACTACTCATGAAATAACGCTGGACGGCCAGCTGGTGGCGCCGTCCAAGGAGTATAAATACCCGGGCGTGGGCCCAGCTTGCCAGGGACATTCTGTAAGACAGGAACTAGTGAAGTACAACTTGTAAAGTCCGCGCCACAATAATACACGGACTTCGGGAGAACAGTTTAACAGGTACTTTACTGAACAAGAGGCAGCTTGAAACTGAAACTACAGAAGCCTGCTAGGGCCTTTTATACAGGGGTGGTCACTGCCGGTACTGCAGTCTAAGACCAGTTATTCCCTTAAAGGTACATACACAACACAACTAGACCTCCATATTTTGAAACAAGTTGATTAAAGCCTTGCTTTATACTCAAACCAAGTGTGTAGTGAGTTTTATTACGTCAGATCCCACGGCCACTATTTCGAAGAAGAGCAGGGGAGTCCAGGGGCCAATATTTATCCCTCAATCAACATCACTAAAACAGATTACACGAAACTCTTTGGTATCCGGCACCGACGGGACCGGGATGGTGCCAATTGATTAAAAATTCCGGATGACGGAGAGGGTTATCTACCGAGGCTATTTTTAACAAACAAAAATTAAAAAATCAAGTAATGTGCAGTATACAGTAATTGGGTACTCACCTACAGAATGTTGTGTTAAATGGATGGTGGAAGATGCTTGATTAAGTACAGTACTGCCAGTTGAGGGTAATCCATAACTCTTTAATCGGAAGGAACTACCGGCAGCGCGGGAGACACACAGAAAAATGGCGGATCGGAAGAGACTACCGGCAGCGCGGGAGAGTCAGACTCCTGTTATTGAGGTGTTCGGACTTCCGACAGCGCCAAGAAGCCGAGTAGTGGCAGTTTGGAGAACTACCCCCACTGACTAACTCGGCCACCGCGGGAGACTCGGACTTGGACTCGGACTCGGCAACATTGCCGGTTATTGAGGTGTTGTTTTCGGGGTATGAATTTTGCCGGTTAATAGAAAATTCCGGATATTTAGGTGCCGCTTAAACGAGAATTTTCTGTATCTGGTCATTATCACATTGTGGGAGTTTGCTGTGCGCAAATTGACTGCCGCGTTTACTACATTGCAACAGTGACTACACTCCAAAAAGTACTTCATTGGCTGTAAAGCGCTTTGGGATGTCCAGTGGTTGTGAAAGACGCTATATAAATGCAAGTTCTTTCTTTCTCTTTATGCTGAAATCAGTTTTTGTACGCTGAACATACGCTGAAGTACGGTAGTGCGGTGGTTATGTTACTGGACTAGTAATTCAGAGGCCTGGATTTATAATCCCAGCGACTTCAAATCCCAACACGGCAGTTTGAGAATTTGAATTCCGTTTTTTTTAAAATCTGAAAATAGAAAGCTGGTAAAAGTGAAGCTGTGGATTGCCGTAAAGAAAAAACCCCATCCGGTTCACGAATGTCCTTTAGGGGAAGGAAACCTGCCGTCCTTACCCAGTCTGGGCCTATACGTGACTCCAGTCCCACACCAACGTGACTGACTCTTAACTGCCCTCCAAAGTAGCCCAGCGAGACACTCAGTTGTATCAAACGTTGGGCAATGAGGAAATGGCAATAAATGCCGGCCTTGTCAAGCGAGGCCCACATCCCAAGAATTTTTTTTCCTAAAGCGCTTTGAATTAAATTATTTTTCTCATCTTTTCGAATAACAAGAACTGCAGGCGTTTCATTCTGAGAACTTCACCTCTGACCCGCCAGCAAGTCACTTCCCCAGTTCCAAATTTTCACTTCAGAATGACAAGGCCTTAAGGTGGGAGGTTGGGTGATAAATCTGGCAGCACTAATGAGAATTCAATCTGAACTTGAAAATTAATTCTGCACTTAGCTTGCAGTTTAATTTATTAAATTAACAGTCTTAGGCTGCCAGGCTATCAAAATGGAATGCATATATAATGAAACACGTGGGAAGGCAAGAGGAAGCAAAAAAGGATCGCTTGTGTATGGAGTCTGCCTCTGGTAAAGGATCTCAACGTGGAGATTGTAAAGTCTGTGGGTTGTTTAGTTAATTAATACACAGACTACCAGAGTAACTGGTGGCATAGTGGTTAGCACTGTTGTCTCACAGCACCAGAGACCCGGGTTCGAATCCGGCCTCGGGCGACTGTCTGTGTGGAGTTTGCACATTCTCCCTGTGTTTGCGTGGGTTTTCTCCGGGTGCTCTGGTTTCCTCCCACAGTCCAAAGATGTGCGGGTTAGGTTGATTGGCTATGATAAATTGACCCTTAGTGTTAGGGGGATTAAATACGTGGGGTTACAGGGATAGGGTGGGATATGTGTTGGTGTAGGGGTTACGGGGATCGGGTGGGATATGTGTCGATGCAGGCTCGATGGGCTGAAATGGCCTCTATCTGCACTGTGGGGTTTCTGTGAACTTAAAACAGGACTTTACTATTCGAAGGTCAGGGCGAATCTGCCAAATAAATCCTGACACAGCACTTATATACCGGTGTGGTCACCGTCGGTATTACAGTATACAGAAGCCAACAAAGTAGTGCCACACCTAAAATAGTTCTCTTAAAGGTGAACGGTTACATACAATGGTTTTCTTAAAGGTAGATGGATACATACACTACAATCCTCCCTTTTTAGCTTGCAACATACTTAGTCCCCCATTAAACATAACATATATTCAACTTCATGTAAAACAATTCACAGGTATAAACTATGCGGGAAACAGTTTACAGATTCAGTCTCTGCGGGAACAGTTCACAGATTCAGTCTCTGGTCTTGACTCGGTCCGAACAACATCTCTGTGGTGTAGCCGGTTCACATTGCTAGCGTGACTCATCCAATAGTCTTTCCCTTGACTTAACAGCTTGAACTTCCGTCCTGCTGAACCAGCAGTGCTGACTTTTACAAACAGCTGGACTGCCTTGGTAATTTTTCCTACTTGCCAACTGATTTGGCTCCCTTTGTAGGGCCCACGTACATGATCTGGTAGAAGTGATAATGATTTAGATGGTTATCACCTTCTGCTTCGTCTTTTTCTTTTCTGCTTCTTGGAGACTCTCGGGACTCCCTTATCAGCTGCCAGCTGTAGCGCCACCATCTCCCTATGTTCCTTAGACTTTAAGTGCTTCATCCTGATTTCTGCACTTTGGGAGTTTTCATCACAAGCTGGGCAGACCAAGTCCTCGTAATATTCCGTGTCACTCAACAGGTCATGGTAATATTCGGTGTCGTCCTGAACTAGTCTAGCGAGAGGGCCTGCTACTTCTTCCTTACCCAACTGGACGTTAGCCGACTGTTGTTCCCTCCCTAGACATCTTTCCTGAAGAGACTTCTTCATGCGTTCATATTCATCCCGCTCTTCCTGGGTTTCCTGCAAATCCTTCACGAATGACCTCATTTGTGATTTCAACACTTCCCCTTCCATCGGGGATTGATTGATCGGGCTATTCAATCCTTCTACTGGAGCAGCTGTTTCAACATTCTGTTGTTCGCATAGACGTGATTCAGCGTACTTTTGGCATCCCAGTAAAATCTGTGTTGCAACCTCAGCTATTTCCATAACTTTTGAGAGCTCCGAACTCCTTCCCTTTGAAGATTGAAGCTCGTGTTCAGATTGTTCCCATTGCAGAGTCTTGTCCCTCAGCATATGAAGGAGTTGGCTGACCGTTAACTCTTCCACGGGAACACTGTGGATCAGAGTCTTCTCCATTTCATCCACCTTTTCCTCCAATGCTTTCACCTTCTTTTCCTCTTGTACTTTGGCTTTCAGCGCTCGGAGAAGTTGCGCCTTGATGCTCTCTAGCTCATGTTCAGGGGCCATTCTTACAGTCTCTGTGTTTCTTACAGTTTCCTTTTCTTCCACTGAAAGGATTCCCAGTTGAATCTGTTCTTCAAGTTGTTGAACCTCGGTCATTGCCGCCTCATATTTGTCTTGGGTTTCCTTCAATATTTTTATGAGTTCTTGGACATCTTGTCTTTCATGTTCTGCCATGTCTTTCACCTCTAATTTCTCATCTATGGATGGAACTTCTACCGATGAGTCTGTCTTGGCCTTGAGCTCATCAAGAATTTCCTGCAGCCTTTGGACTTCTTGCTCATGTTCAACCTTTAGTTGCTCATATGCTTCTACTGAAACTAGCTTTTCGGAGGTTGCCGAGTTAATCCCCTCCAGGATTGTAGCCTGGGCCTGTTCATACTGTTCCTTCAACTTCTCAAACTCTGCTTGTAAGGAGTCGTAGAGAAGAACGGGAATAAAATCCTGGCTTCCTGAAGATTCCTCTTCATTTGCTCCGTCCTGCAAATATTCTAACTCCTGAACAGCATAAGGGAGATGTGATCGGTAATTGGTCACAATGGCTCTATGGTCGCTCTCTGCTTGAGCTAGCTGCTTCTGTTGTCTTTCCAGATTCTCCCATTCGGTGTCATAGAACTTTTTCATTGTTTTCATCTCTTGTTGGAGATGGTAACTCACTTGTTCTACTTGCTGTCGTAATTTGAAATAAAGTTGAGTCCGAGCTCGGTGTTCGTCAGTCATGGATATGTCCGTAAACTGAACAGACTCAGAATTCTCTGTCAAACTATGTTGTCGTTGTTCGGTGGAGTTCTGTTCTGAAACTTTGTTCTTCTCTGGAGCATAAGCCTTTATGCATGCCTTCGTTCTTCCAACCTTAGTCGGCAAGTCCATTTTAGCCTTCTCTTTCATATTTGGGTTGGTCTTATCGTCATCCGTTTCAGAATCTGAGCTGATTGTCTGCACCGAGTCCTCACTCGTTATGGCTTTTAGATAGTGCCATTCCATGTCTATTTTCTTGATCCACTCCCGTCCCAGAAGTGGTGGTCCTCCCTCAGGTAGTACGTATAAGTTCATTCTTGGGTGTTCTTTACCCCCATCTCTCACCTTGACTCTTATCTTCCCCATGGGGTATACTTTATGCCCCGTGTATGTCTGCAATACGAACTTGGTACCTCTTAAGGGTATATGTGAGAATAGCCGGTGGTAATCCCTTCGATTTATGACTGATAGAGCTGATCCAGTGTCCAACTCCATTTTCACTTGGACTCCAGCTATTTTTAGCATGACCCAGATAGTTTGTAGGTCAGCTTCCTTACTCACATTGTGAATTCTCAGACTGCCCAGCTCCTGGCCGTTTGGGTCTGAGTCCAAATTCTGTTCGTCTGAACTCTTCTCAGCCACCTTGTGTACCTTGTTGTACTTTTTCTGTGATGGCTTCCTTTGGTTGTTGGTCTTCTTCCCTGACCGGCATACCTTAGCTATGTGACCCAGTTTGCCACATTTCCTACATTCCTGGTTCTTAAACCAGCATTGGTTCTGGTCGTGTGTTGTCTTCCCACAACGATAGCATTTTGTTGTACTCGAGGTAATTTGATCCACACTGAGTGCCGCTGCCTTTAGCTGCATTTCCGCAGTTCCCTTCGCTGCGGCTTCGTGCGATGCTGCAATAAGGACAGCCCTGTCAAGTGTAAGGTCGTTCTCTTCGAGTAGTCGCTTTTGCATTCCTTCCTTTGACAACCCGCACACGAACTTGTCTCGCAATGCCTCTGTCAGATTCCCTCCAAACTGGCAGTGTTTCGCTAGTCTACGCAGTTCGACCAAGTATTCTGCGTTGCTTTCGTCTTTCCTTTGCGTTCTCGCATAGAATTTGAATCGTTCCGCCAACATCAACGGTGTGGGGTTCAAGTGATCCTTCAGAACAGTCACAATATCATCAAAAGTCTGATCCGCCGGTTTAGCTGGTGATAGTAGATGCTTCAAGAGCCCATATGTCTTCGCGCCCATCGAGTTTAGCAAGGTTATAGCTTTGTCATCTTCTTCTATTTTATTGGCCTCACAATAGATCTCAATGCGTTCCACATATGTGGCCCAGCCTTCTACCTCGGAATTAAAATCGTTGATGTTACCACGCTTAGGCATCTTCCTCTCTTCCTGATAACACCACGAATTATTTCTTTAAATTTTCTTTTCTTTTTTTTTCCAAGATGGCGGTTCCCGCGAAAATGGCGGTTTCCCGCGCTTATCTTCTCTCCCCGCCCACTTCAATGGCGGTTTCCCGCTTCTGTCTTCTTCCCCGCCTAATGGCGGCTTCCCGCGTTTCTTCCCTAGCGGGAGGGGTACACTTTCCCCACGGGCGACGGCCGCTGGCTTTCAGGTTCACAGCCTGCGCGTCGGCTTCAGGGCTTTCCCTTTTCTCGGCAGGGCAACCGGCGCTGGGTACACCCCGTTGACGGCGAACAGTTTCAGCCGCTGGGCTGGCTCTCGCTCGGTTCCCCCTTGGTCGGCTCTGCCTCTCCCGCTCACTCGGCTCCCAATCGCGCCTCCCAGCCCTCTCGCAGTCCGGTGCTTCCCTCCCCGGCTGCGGCTGAGTTTATCTCTTCCCGCGCCTACGCTCCCGGTCGCAGCGCTTCGTGGCTTCGGTCGCTGCCTGGCCTTTTTCGCCGGTCGCGGTCTAGCTGTCTCACGACGCCGTTGCGTCCCCCAGCCTGTCTGTACCGCGGCTTCCTTGCTCCACGCTGCCCCAGTCTCAGCGCCTCTGGACCCGACTTCTGTCCAGCTCCTTTCCCCCTCGACCGTGGTCGAGTGCACCGCCCTTATCCTCCGGTTATTCTTTTTACTTTCCCTTACTCACAGTCACCGTGGCCGCCTTGCTTCTCGTGCTGATCGGCTCACTCCTCACCGTGGCAGAAGGGACAGTCAGTGCCTGTTGCTGATGGAAGTCTTTGTCTCTGAATTCTTCCTCCTTTCCAGCTCTGCAGACTCGAGTTTTCTCCCAGCAGAATGACGAGGGCGGTTGCCTCTTCTCGACGCTCGTTAACTGCTTCGGAAGTATTGTTGCCGCAGGGTACGATCGGACTCGTCGCCACTGTAAAGTCTGTGGGTTGTTTAGTTAATTAATACACAGACTACCAGAGTAACTTAAAACAGGACTTTACTATTCGAAGGTCAGTGCGAATCTGCCAAATAAATCCTGACACAGCACTTATATACCAGTGTGGTCACCGTCGGTATTACAGTATACAGAAGCCAACAAAGTAGTGCCACACCTAAAATAGTTCTCTTAAAGGTGAACGGTTACATACAATGGTTTTCTTAAAGGTAGACGGATACATACACTACAGAGATCATTTAATAGGGAACAAAAAGTTGCAAAAACCTCATGAAAAGCGCCCCAACCTATCGTGAAATCTAGTGTCAAGTTCTCCTTCCTGTTTTTCAAGAACGAGGGCTCCTAAGAAAACCCATCATAGTCTCCTGGGAATCCTGGCCAACATTTATCCTTCAACCAACACCACTGTAAACAGATGATCTGGTCATTATCACACTACTGTTTGTGGGGGCTTGCTGTGCGCAAATTGGCTGCCGCGTTTCCTACATTACAACAGCGACTCCACTTCATTGGCTGTAAAGCGCTTTGGGGCGTCCTGAGGTTGTGAAAAGCGCTATAGAAATTCAAGTTCGTTCTTCCTTTCCTGCTGGTCTCCATGCCAACTACCTGTCAAGTGGATGCTCTTCATAGTCATAGAGTCATAACGGCACAGAAGGAGACCATTCGGCCCATCGAGTCTGTGCCGGCTCTCTGTAGGGCAATCCAGTCAGTCCTATTCCCCCGCTCTATCTCCGTAGCCCTGCAAGTTTATTTCCCTCAAGTGCCTATCCAGTCTCCCCTTGAAAACACTGAGTGTCTCCGCTTCCACAACTTCCGTTGGCAGCGAGTTCCAGGTCCTCACCACTCGCTGCATAAAAAAGTTTTTCCTCACATCCCCCCTGTATCTCTTGCCCAAAACCTTAAATCTGTGTCCCCTAGTCCTTGTACCATCAACTAGTGGGAACAGCCTTTCCCCGTCTAGCCTATCCAAACCCGTCCTAATCTTGTACACCTCTATCAAATCACCCCTCAACCTCCTTTGCTCTAATGAAAACAAATCCAGCTTCTCCAACTGTAAGGTTCGAAAATTTCTGCACAACCCCAGAACAGAAGGAAAACCTTATTTAAAATAATTTTGGAACATTACAGAAGAAATCTGTACAAAGGATAAAAGTGTCGTTGGGCCTAACAGAAGAATTCAAAGAGTTAAATTACACATTTTTTCTAAGTGTAAGGAAGGAAGAAATTTTGGACTGTTGTAAGGAGTTATTGGGCCAAAGGGGTATAAAATAAAAATCCCAGGAAGATTTGGCTGGTTTAAAAGACATGTTCAGGCTTGCAAAAGGCTGTGACACAGGGGAGGTGGGGTGGGCCCCCGAGTTTGGATATTGGACAGTCTGAGAATGTCCTGGGCCACCCCAGCTTTACATAAAGACAATGAAACCCATTCCCGCTGAGAATTCGCAGAGCCAGGTACATGAATAAACAGGGCATGTCCCCAGCAACACAAAGGAAAGAACATAGCCCTACAGGATACAACAATTAAAACAACAGTCCAAAACCAATCAAAGAGATTGACAAATGTTTTGCATTTTAAACTAGTTTCAAGGCAATCCCAAAACCAGTTAAAAGGCCGATTAAAGTTAGATGGACCATCCCTGAAACTCGTTAAGTTTAGATGGGCCATCCCCGAAGCTCGTTAAAGTTTTAAAACCTATTAAAAATAACGAGCCTGCCAAATTTAACAAAGAAACCCGAGATTTGGCGGTCAGATAAGCCAGGCCCCAAAGTAGTATAATTGAGGCCTGCCTTTTCAGTAAACAGTCAGTCAGTCAGCTCGTCAGAAGGTCAGCGAGAGCACAGTACAGCTCAACGGATCATCATCGGAGACTTGAAGAAACAGAAAGAAGGAATGGTGATCGCGGCAACCGAAGGCCTACAGAAACCAACAACCACCAATATTACCAGCAACCAGGTAATATTGGGCCACCGCGACCAACAAGAAACCAACCGCCGAAAAACTCGAAAAACAAAGACTTGTTTCCACTCTACAGGCTAGTCTGACTTACCCCTGGGTAAGATTTGGACACAAAAGACCCTAAAACTAGCCCTAACCAAAGAAAATTGGGTACTCACCTGATACATCCAACAGCGTGACTAACCGCATCTGCGGACAAACCCAAACTGAAGACCCAACGCAGGTGCAGTCTTCTACCACGTCCGGGGTACGGCAGGCCCCAACTGCCACAACTAAGGAGAACCCCGAAATTGCGAACCTCTACAGTCTGTCAAGAAAGTCGTTTTGGTGAGCATTTCCTGGTCCTCTGGATTCCAGCCTAGCTAGTGTCGTGGGGTTGGGAGGGTAAGGGATTGTGTGCATTGTAATTCTCCCTCGCTTATTCCGAGTGTTCCCCACCCTTTTAAAGTATAAGTTTTATTGTATATTTTCCTGTCTCAAAATAAAGATCTGAATTCTTTTGACTAACCCAGGTGTCTGTTGCAAGTTTATTACAACCCCAAATAAGTCCAAAGTCTAGAACAAAAGGGAGTGGGAACGATTCAAACCACTCAAAGGAGTCAGAGGTGAAGCTGACCACACACACCACCCCTTACACAACCTGTCCTTGTAGCTAAGATTCCCCATCCTCTTCTTTGAGCTATCCCGCCAGCATTTATATTTTCTGCTTTGTCAGCTGTTTCCTGTGTGGAGGCTCACGTTTCATAAAAGAAGGTGCTTCTGACAGGATAAAAGCGGCTTTTCACAGTGCCGCCTGTTTTAGGCCAGATTCGGGGAGACTGGCGGCCATTAGTCAATCCCCGGTCTTTGCCCAACTGAACTCGGCTCCCTTCTCCCGCCGGCAGGACCATACACTCATTAAAAAACCGGGGTACAATTGTACAACTATCGGACTGGCTCATTGTCACCTCGGAGTCAGATTCACGCTGGACTGGCTGAGAATTCAGGGCGCGACTGAGGGATTTATATTGTCAGAGGTGCTGTCTTTGAATGAGATGTTAAACCAAAGCCCTCAACTAGTGTAAAAAAAGGGGAAGACTTGCAATCAAATAGCGCCTGTCACAACCTTAGGAAAAAAGCGCTTTACAGCCAATTACTTTTGAAGTGTAGTCACTGTTGTAATATAGGAAACGCGGCAGCCAATTTGCACACAGCAAGATCCCACAAACAGCAATGTGAAAATGATCATATTATCTGTTTTTAGTGATGTTGGTTCAGAGATAAATATTGGTCAGGACACTGGGGAGAACCCCCCTGCTCTTCTTCGAAATAGTGCCATGGGATCTTTTACATCCACCTGGGAGGGCAAATGGGGCCTCAGTTTAACATCTCATCCGAAAGATGGCACCTCCGACAATGCAGCACTCCCTCAGCACTGCACTGGGAGTGTCAGCCTGGATTTTTGTGCTCAAGAAGCAAATGTTCAAAAAGAAGATAGAACTAATCCAGGGAACTGTAGCTCAGTCCAGTGGTCAGTGACAGGAAAAGTATTACAATCGGTGCTAAAAAATCAGACAATAACATATCTTGAAACGGATATATATTAAAAAAATGCATGGAATTCTAAAAAGGTAATTTTTAACCAACCTTAATGATTTTGCCCCCTTTCATACTATCGGCCAAAGTCAAAATGACCCCCAAAGACACATTCTTCATATCTCAAAAAGTGCAATTATTCCCATTGCAGACCACATCATTATCTTTACGGTTTCTGTTTGTGCTCAATAGCATTTGCCAAATTCATTTGTGCTTCATAGTTCCATTGACTTGTAAATAAATATTTTAGTCGATTTCATTGCCCGTCCTTTAATATTCTGTCATTTCCTAAGAGAGTGCAATACAATACAAAATTACATTTCATCCAGTAAGAAGATTATTGCAAGTACAGTAATGGGCAATCCTTGGGGGGTCATGCAATTCCCCAACTCAATCAACTTAATGAGGCATGAATTGTGCTTCTGACAGACATAGTGGGTATCCTCCAAAAATCGTGGTGTGCTCCAAGTATTTGCTTATAATATTTTATACAATACTTTATCTCATATCTGCTCTAAAACTGACGTTTTGCAGATCAGTCTATGGTCTGCAAGAGATTTCTTTACTTTTCAATTACAATACCTCAAGCACTACCTTCCAATCCACAGGAATCAACCTCGACCACAAAATATCAACCAACATCGCACATATAGTAAAATAGAGTCACACAGCACTGAAGGAGGCCATTCGGCCATTGTGCCCTTGACGGCACTTTGAAAGAGCTACCCAATTAATCCCACTCACCTGTTCGTTCCCCATAGCCCTGCAATCTTTTCCTCTTCAAGTATTTATCCCATTCCCTTTTGAAAGTTACTACTGAACCTGCTTCTTGTTTACGCTATTAGAACCCTTCATGATTTTGAAAACCTCTATTACAATCTCCCCTTAACCTCCTCTGCTCTAAGGAGAGCAACCCCAGCTTCTCCAGTCTCTCCACATAACTGAAGTCCCTCATCCCCAGAACCATTCTGGTAAATCTCCTCTGCACCCTCTCCAAGGCCTTGACATCCTTCCTAAAGTCCGGCGGCCAGAATTGAACACAGTACTCCAGCTGGGGTCAAACCAGTGACCTCTCCCATTTCCTTAACCACTCCAGGATAAATTTAATCAGATTGTGCAGCACTATGGATTACAATTTGCACTTTTATGGAGCATTTAACACAAGACGTCACAAAGTGTTTTAACACCATCTCATGTGTTACTTAGAATTGACTAATTTTGCCTAAATACCTGTAAAACTGGGATTGTTCTGTGGCTTTCAGTAGTGAAAAAAGATGCAAAATATCTACTTATCTCACCAGTCATTTCCTTCGCGGTGTTTATAATCTTTCGCAAGGGTTCATATTCTGCTTCTTCATTAATCGCTGTCTCCCGAACATCACTAAAAAATACTGCATCATTAAGTTTAATATTTGCCACTATATTTTTTTCATCTTAGTCTTTATTAAATTATTTTGTGTTTGTTAAACAGCATTTTCTATTTGGCTCTAGTTTCTTAATAATTTAAACTTTTGCACAGTATCTTTTTTTCCAAACAAATTTCACCTCAACCTTAACCTTTATCTGTCCTCTGGGAATGTATACAAAACTCCGTCAACATTTACAACAAAAGAATTATATTTGGCTCTGTATTGTACTGATTATTGCTCAATACTGGACCCCAAGCCATCCTCCCAAGTCATTCCTTTATATTTAGCTCTCCTAAAATGAGGTTCTTACAACACGTTATCCCTGTGTTACAGCAGCTCATTAGCATAACTAATGCTAGAATGATTACTATCATCCAAATGTTCACCCGCACCAAGATCATGTAGCATCTCAGGCTGCTGGCTGAAGAAAGACTTGCATTTCTATAGTGCCTTTCATGACAACCGGATATCCCAAAGTGCTTTACAACCAATGAAGTGTTTTTACTGTTGTAATGTAGTGAAATGCGGCAGCCAATTTGCACACAGCAAGCTCCCACGCAAACAGCAATATGATCATGACCAGATCATTGGTTTTAGTGATGTTGATTGAGGGATAAATATTGGCCAGGACACCAGGGAGAACTCCCTTGCTCTTCTGTGAAATAGTGCTGTGGGATCTTTTACATCCACCTAAGAACAGGCAGGGCCTCGGTTTAACACCTCATCCAAAAGACACTCCAGTGCAGCACTCCCTGGGAGTGTCAGCCTGGTATTTTTGTTTTGTGCTCAAGTCGCTGGAATAGAACTTGAACCCACAACCTTCTGAGTCAGAGGCGAGAGTGCTACCCACTGAGCCACAGCTAATAGACAGCTACATGGCTAAATCTAGTAAGTGCTATCCTTCAGTAGCATGTCCAAATAACTACTGATAGTCTAATGAACTTCCTCTTTCTCAGTTCCCTGTCCCATTACAAAACAGCCATTGGCTGATAATTGAACTCCCCCCACCCCCCCACCACACACACACCTACTAAGAAATCGCCCAACCCAATTGATATTCCCTATCTGCCTAAGTCGATTTGGTTACACTTCTGATGAAAGGTCATCGACCTGAAACGTTAACTCTGTTTCTCTCTCCACAGATGCTGCCTGACCTGTTGGGTGTTTTCAGCAATTTTTATTTCAGATTTCCAGCATCCGCAGTATTACGCTTTTGTTTTGGTTACAGGACTCCTCTGCCCTCTTCCTTATGACAGACACCAATTATCAACTTGTGACTCTCCAGCGACACACAAAACCTTTTCACTTATCTCTTTCGGTTACCCAGATCCTCTTTGTAGCTTCTTTTACAACAACAACAACTTCCTTTAATGTAGTAAAACGTCCCAAGGCGCTTCACAGGAGCGATTATCAAACAAAATTTGACACCGAGCCACAGAAGGAGATATCAGGGCAGATGACCAAAAGCTTGGTCAAAGAGGTAGGTTTTAAGGAGCGTTTTAAAGGAGGAGAGAGAGGTAGTGAGTTGGAGAGTGTAAAGTCTGTGGGTTGTTTAGTTAATTAATGCACAGACTCCAAGAGTAACTTAAAACAGGACTTTACTATTCGAAGGTCAGGGCGAATCTGCCCAATAACTCCTGGCACAACACTTATATACTGGTGTGGTCACCGTCGGTATTACCGTATACAGAAGCCAAACAAAGTAGTGCCACACCTAAAATAGTTCTCTTAAAGGTGAACTGTTACATACAATAGTTCTCTTAAAGGTAGACGGGTACATACACTATAGAGAGGTTTAGGGAGAGGATTCCAGCGCTTAGGGCCTAGGCAACAGAAGGCACAGCCGCCAATGGTGGAGCGACTGAAATCGGGGGTGCTCAAGAGGAACTGGAGGAGCGTAGGTATCTCAGGGGGTTGAGCTTCACTCCACTTTTTACGGCCTATCTCGATATTCCTCCAAATGCATTGTTAATCCAATCTATATTTCTGTGATACTGATTAGATCTAAATTCTCACCTGCAGTTCTTCTTGAATGCCAGTCGCTTATTCCTAAAGCTTCTACATTTGTGTATTTACCCTTCGATGATATATTTGGGCTCTATCGAACATTCATTATCCCCGGTGTCCTGGCCAATATTAATCCCTCAGCCAACATCACGGAAACAGACGATCCGGTCATTATCGTATTGCTGTTTGCGGGAGCTTGCTGTGCGCACATTCACTGCCACGTTTCCTACATTACAACAGTGACTACACTTTCAAAAAGTACTTCATTGGCTGTAAAGCGCTTTGGGACGTCCTGAGGTCGTGAAAGGCGCCATAGAAATGCAAGTCCTTTTTTTTTAGGTTTACAGACTCCCTATCCATAACACCTTCAGTTCCCACCTGGAAAAACAACTATCGTTTTCATTCCTCTTTCCTCCGAGAGTTCACTTACTCTATTATAAATATCATAAAACTCAGGCCTCAGGTAAACACATAATCAGCTTGCAGAATCTCTCGCCATTTTGCAGTCTATATTTGAATCCCCAATTAACAAGGATCAGCTACTTATCTTGAAGCTCAGGGGGCGATTTTCTCAGCCCCGAGGGGGCGGGTATGGAGGTGGGACTGCCGGGAAAATGGCAGAATTTGGGGGCGGGTGGCAAACCCGCCCCCAACCCGCCTCCATGCCATCTTCCCAGGAGGGATTAAAGCCTATTAACTGCCTGTGAACAGGTAGTTAACAGGCAGAAAATAGGATTATCCCCTTTTTGCCCTCACAAGTGCGGGCTTCCCGAAAACTCCAAAACATGGCAGGTCAGCGAGGCGAGTACTGGGTCTGCAGAGGTCAGGGGGGTGCAAAAGTGTGGTGTGAAGGTAAGTGATGGGTGCAAGAGTGTAGAGGTGAGAATCTGAGGTAAGTGCAAAGTGTTGGTAAAAGTTTACTTACCTTTCTTTCTTCCTGCAGGCTTCAATCGGTTTGTATGCGGACAGTCTCGCACCTCCGTGTTGCAGATGAGAGATGGCCGTTGCATTCTCATATGCAACAAACATCTCAGTTCTGTAAAAGAAAGAAGGTTGATGAGGTCTTGTATGCAAGACCTCACCAAACTGCAGAGATTGTCACTGATTGACAGCTTCACAGAGCTGTCAAACGATGACAATTCACCTGTGAAAATTTTTTTTGACAGATGACATGTCATACGTTGACGTGCTCTGCAACCGGCTTTCCCTTAATTGGCCTGCTAAGCTCGCTGGGTGGGCTTAACAAGGTCAATCAAGGGAAAATAGCGTGGGTTGGCCACAAATCGATGGAGGCGGGACTGAAACCCGACAAGCAGCAGTCCCGCCTCCAACGCGCCCCCATTCACAAAATCGCCCCCTCACTGTTAGAATTCAAGCTTACCCTCAGTGCTTCTTCTTTTTCTCATTTTTGACTGAAAGTGGCAGGTTCCACAGACGGGCTGGTACTCCTTGTGGTCTGATAGTTAGCCTTATGTGTTTTCTACATGAGAGATAACACGCCACAGAACAAGCAGCCTTCCCTTCTATTGTAAACTTACTAGTAGTGTTCCACTACGTCTCACGTCCCTTCAGAAGCTGAGTAATGTCAGCCACACCAGACACTATCCCTAACAGGCTAAACTGCCAATTTATCCACAAGTAAAATTATTTGCCAGAAGTAGTTAGGCAAAATGTTGCACAGTCAGCAACAACTTGCATTTATATAGCGCCTTTAATACAGTAAAACGTCCCCCAACTTATTATGTCCGTGTATGATTGAGACACGGACAGCAGGAGTTGAACAAAACAAGTCTTTACTGAAAGGAGTCAATCAGGAAACTGAAACTACAGAGGCTTACTAGCGCCTTTTATACAGGGGTGGTCACTGCCGGTACTGCAGTCTGAGACAAGTTATTCTCTTAAAGGTACATACACAACACAACTCGCTTCACCAGACAAAAGAAAATTGACACCGAGCCCAAGTAGGAATCAGTAGGATAGGTGACCAAACACTTGGTCAAAGAAGTTAAACAGCGTCGTAAAGGAGGAGAGAGAGGCGGAGAGGTCGGGGGGGGAATTCCATTACAATTACATTGTCAATTACAATGCCAGGCGGTCTGGAGGCAGATTCAAGGCGGGTTAATCAGAACAAGCCAGCCAGGCGAGTCCCTCAATTCTTCTCATTGCACTGCAGAGGAAGTGTTTCTCAGAAGGAACGAAGCAATCTCGTTCCTCCGCCAAAAGAGATTGCCGCCTTTATTATGAATTGTATAAGAGTGAAGCTACAGCACCTAATCTAGCCCGTGCGCCGCTGCGAGACAAACCCAGCGGAGTCCTTCCCTGACTTAAACGTTGCAGGATTGAGGCAGTTCTGCTTTCCTGTCCAGGAGCCCACTCTGATCCAAAAGCAGTTGCCTTCTAGGTAATTCTCGACAGCCCCGTCCATTCGAATTTACAAAATAATTCTGTCGTGGATTCAGCTGATGGGCAACTCGCACGATTAATTAACAGGGAGTACTCTTGTGGTACAACTCTTGACATTGTAATTATTAGAAAGAAAGACTTGCATTTCTATAGCGCCTTTCACGACCACCAGACGTCTCAAAGCGCTTTACAGCCAATGAAGTATTTTTAAAGTGTAGTCACTGTTGTAATGTAGTGAAACGCGGCAGCCAATTTGCGCACAGCAAGCTCCCACAAACAGCAATGTGATAATGACCGGATAATCTGTTTTTTGTTATGTTGATTGAGGGAGAAATATTGGTCGGGACACCGGGGAGAACTCCCCCTGCTCTTCTTCAAAGTAGTGCCATGGGATCTTTTTACGTCCACCTGAAAGTAGCAGACAGGGCCTCGGTTTAAGGTGTCATCTGAAAGACGGCACCTCCGACAGTGCGGCACTCCCTCAGCACTGCGAGTGTTAACTGAGATTTTTTGTGCTCGAGTCCCATGGAGTGGGATTTGAACCCACAACCTTCTGAGCCAGAGGCGAAGGTGCTACCCACTGAGCCACGGCTGACACTAAGTTGAAGATCGAGGGACAGTAAAAAGAATCCATTCATATTAGGTTCACTTTTATATTAACTCTGCAGCTAAAAACTGAAAACCTGCAGAGGCAGGAACAAACAATAGCGCAGAACGTCAACCAATCTGTAACGCTGCAACTGTCGTCATCTAAAATAGCTTTAGATAGTTCTGATATTCTCATGGATACCTCGATATGTTTATTGCGAGGTTATCCACTTTGGTGTCAAAAACAGGAACGCAGCTTATTGTCTGAATGGCAATAGATTGGGAGAAGGGGAAGTGCAACGAGACCTGGGTGTCCTTGTGCACCAGTCGCTGAAGGTAAGCATGCAGGTGCAGCAGGCAGTTAAGAAGGCAAATGGTATGTTGGCCTTCGTAGCGAGAGGATTCGAGTACAGGAACAAGGATGTCTTGCTGCAGTTGTACAGGGCCTTGGTGAGACCACACCTGGAGTATTGTGTGCAGTTTTGGTCACCTTATCTGAGGAAGGATGTTCTTGCCATGGAAGGAGTGCAGCGAAGATTCACCAGACTGATACCTGGGATGGCAGGAATGACGTATGAGGAGAGATTGGGTCGATTGGGCTTATACTCGCTGGAGTTTAGAAGAATGAGAGGGGATCTCATTGAAACTTATAAAATTCTAACAGGACTAGACAGACTAGATGCTGGAAGGATGTTCCCGATGGTCGGGGAGTCCAGAACCAGGGGTCACAGTCTAAGGATAAGGGGTAAGCCATTTAGGACAGAGATGAGGAGGAATTTCTTCACCCAGAGAGTGGTGAACTTGTGGAATTCTCTACCACAGAAGGCAGTAGAGGCCAATTCATTAAATATATTCAAGAAGGAGTTGGATATATTTCTTAAGGCTAAAGGGATCAAGGGATATGGAGAGAAGGCAGGGACAGGGTACTGAATTTGGATGATCAGCCATGATCTCATTGAATGGCGGAGCAGGCTCGAGGGGCCGAATGGCCTACTCCTGCTCCTATCTTCTATGTTTCCATGTTTCTATTCTTTTCAGTATGTGTAAATAGATAAGGTAATTTACGTTATGTCACGAGATGGTGCTGTGGAGCCTTTTTAAGTCTTTGATATACTGTACTGAGTTAATAATGCCCATGGTAAAAGCAAGACTGAAGGTCACGGAGGTGGTGGTGTAATGGCCTTTATAGCTGAGCTTAAAAGTGAGACTACTGTAATGTGGGGTGGGAAGAAATCGGAAGGAGAGAGAGAGGCTGTAACAAAAACAGAAAATGCTGGAAATGCTTAGCAGGTCAGGCAGCATCTGTACAGTGAGAAACAGAGTTAACGTTTCAGGTCAGAACTGGAGAGAGAGGCTGCAATGGGCTTGACATGAATCAGTCATTCATGAAAGAAAAACTTATGAAATAATACTGAGCAGCCTGCAGGTGGCGCTGTCCAGGGAGAGTATAAATACTCGGGCATGGGCCCAGCTTGCACAGGACATTTTTAACAGGAACTAATGAAGAACACAACTAGACCTCTATGTTGTAAAACAGTTGATTAAAGCTTTGTTTAACGCTTAGACCAAGTGCCGAGTAGTTTTCTTACATCAGGGCTATTCTTCTGCAGCGGCATCTTATGCAATTGGCCATGAGTAGTATCTGTTCATTTAACCCTTCATAAACCTTCCAAGTGTTTGGCTTGGCGTTCCAAAACCCGTTAGTATCAGTCAGTGGCTCAGTGGGCAGCTCTCTCTCGCCTCTGTGTCAGAAGGTTGTGGGTTCAAGACCCACTCCAGAGACTTGACCACAAAAATTTAGGCTGACACTCCCAGTGCAGTGCTGAGGGAGCGCCGCACTGTCAGAGGGGCAGTGCTGAGGGAGTGCCGCACTGTCGGAGGGACAGTGCTGAGGGAGTGCCACACTGTCGGAGGTGCTGCACTGTCAGATGCGATGTTAAACCGAGGCCCCGTCTGCTCCCTCAGGTGGACGTAAAAAATCCCGCGGCACTATTTTGAAGAAGAGCAGGGGAGTTCTCCCCGGTATCCTGGAGCCAATATTTATCCCTCAACCAACATCACTAAAAAAAGACAGAATATCTGGTAATTATCACATTGCTGTTTGTGGGAGCTTGCTGTGTGCAAATTGGCTGCCGCGTTTCCTACATTACAACAGTGACTACACTTCAAAAGTATTTATTTGGCTGTAAAGTGCTTTGGGACATCCTGAGGTTATGAAAGGCGCTATAAAAATGCAAGTCTTTCTTTTTTTTCTTTGTTATTGACACAGGACTGCAACCTCTGTCTACAATATTGCAATAAACCATTCCCAACAGAATCAAGACATTAGAGCGCCAAAATTGTTCATCTCCTATAAAGAGGTTCTGTGCAGTACGCTGTACATCTTGACTTGGATCAAGCATGCAGCCTTTTCATGGAGATGTTCAATACTGCTATTAAAAACTAAGCGGAAAGCAGAGGAACCATGGGCAAAAAATTCAATTTTGCATTAGCCTGCTTTGAAAAACCCTGCCTTAGCTTCCTCCCTGGTTTCACTTAATGTTGCAGCACTATCTGTGGTATCACCAGAGCTCATCTTTAAAATCAATGTCTCGAGTGTCCTCCGCCTCCATCACAACTGCCTATCCCCCTCAAAAACCTGTCAAGAATCAATTCAGCTCAAGACACAAGATCTATTGCTGCTTATCCAGGGTGATTTCCTGACTTGCTGCCATAATTATGGGAGTCAGTGAAATCCCAGCAGACCTATTAAGAAAAGCATCATCATGATGAGATTCTGTGTCATGGCAAAGAGTTAAAAGGGAAAACAGGAAATCTGGAAGGCAAATTTTGGACAATGATCAAAATTATGAGCAATCAGAGTACAAAATGTTAAGCTTAATGTGGACGACGTTCAGGCTTGGGCTGATAAGTGGCAGGTAAAATTCGCGCTGCACAAGTGCCAGGCAATGACTATCTCCAACAAGCGAGAGTCTAACCACCACCCCATGACATTCAACGGCATTACCATCGCCGAATCCCCCACCATCAACATCCTGGGGGCCACCATCGACCAGAAACTTAACTGGACCAGCCACATAAATACTGTGGCAACAAGAGCAGGTCAGAGGCTGGGTATTCTGCTGCGAGTGTCTCACCTCCTGACTCCCCAAAGCCTTTCCACCATCTACAAAGCACAAGTAAGGAGTGTGATGGAATAATCTCCACATGCCTGGATGAGTGCAGCTCCAACAACACTTAAGAAGCTCGACACCATCCAGGACAAAGCAGCCCACTTGATTGGCACCCCATCCACCACCTTAAACATTCATAGAAACATAGAAGATAGGAGCAGGAGTAGGCCATTCAGCCCCTCGAGCCTGCTCCGCCATTCAATGAGATCATGGCTGATCATCCAAATTCAGTACCCTGTCCCTGCTTTCTCCCCATATCCCTTGATCCCTTTAGCCTTAAGAAATACATCCAACTCCTTCTTGAATATATTTAATGAATTGGCCTCAACTGCCTTCTGTGGTAGAGAATTTCACAGGTTCACCACTCTCTGGGTGAAGAAATTCCTCCTCATTTCTGTCCTAAATGGCTTACCCCTTATCCTTAGACTGTGTCCCCTGGTTCTGGACTCCCCGGCCATTGGGAACATCCTTCCTGCATCTAGTCTGTCCAGTCCTGTCAGAATTTTATAAGTTTCAATGAGATCCCCTCTCATTCTTCTAAACTCCAGCGAGTATAAGCCCAATCGACCCTTTCTCTCATACGTCATTCCTGCCATCCAGGTATCAGCCTGGTGAATCTGTGCTGCACTCCCTCCATGGCAAGAACATCCTTCCTCAGATAAGGCGACCAAAACTGCACACAATACTCAAGGTGTGGTCTCACCCAGGCCCTGTACAACTGCAGCAAGACATCCTTGTTCCTGTACTCAAACCCTCTCGCTACGAAGGCCAGTATACCATTTGCCTTCTTAACCGAAGGCTGCACTGACACATTGAAGGCGGTGTTGGACTTTGTCATCGATGTCTGCCCTTGTTGACACCTAGAAGGACAAGGGCAGCAGCCGCATGGGAACATCACCACCTGCAAGTAGCCCTCCAAGTCACACAGCATCCTGACTTGGAAGTATATCGCTGTTCCTTCATCGTCGCTGGGACAAAATCCTGGAACTCCCTCCCTAACAGCACTGTGGGAGCACCATCACCACACAGACTGCAGCTGTTCAAGAAGGCGGCTCACCACCACCGTCTCAATTTTAGGGCTGCGGAGAACGAGCGGGGTGCAGGGCGAGGGGGTTGGGTGGGAAGTGGGACTAATTGGATAGCTCTCAGAGAGCCGTCACAGGCACGATGGGCCGAATGGCCTCCTTCTGTATGATTCTATGAGAGTGTGGCCCCGTGGGGGGTGGGGAGGGTGGAGGCCGGACATTCCCACACCGCGAATCTCCTCAGCTCCAGCCTCTCTGCCGCTCATTGACCTCGATGCGGGTGAACCCGACGTACAGGTGGTGCGAGGGGCCCTACCTCGGCAGCGTTGCACCGAGATTCCTTTCGGCTTCTTTATAAAGTTGTGCCAATAGTAACGCAAGCACCCAAACCCCCGGCATTAAATGATGGGACCTCCCTCTGACCCCGGAGACTCCGGTGGGGTCAGGAGGTCACCGGCACCTGCTCTGCCTCACTCCCACCAACACAGCAGGCTGAGAGATTTTGGCCTGACCGTTCAAAGAAAGACTTGCATTTCTATAGCGCCGTTCACGACCACCGGACGTCCCAAAGCGCTTTCCAGCCAATTAAGTACTTTTTGAAGTGTAGCCATTGTTGTAATGTAGGAAACGCAGCAGCCAATTTGCGCACAGCAAGCTCCCACAATGAAATAAATGTTCTGTTTTTGTTTTGTTGATTCTGGGATAAATATTGGCCCCAGGACACCGGGGAGAACTCCCCCTGCTCTTCTTCCAAATAATGGCCGTGGGATCTTTTACATCCACCTGAGAGAGCAGACGAGACCTCGATTTAACGTCTCATCCGAAAGGCGGCACCTCCGGCAGTGCAGCACTCCCTCAGCACTGCACTGGAAGTGTCAGCTTGGATTATGTGCCCAAGTGGGACTTGAACCCGAAATAACAACAGAAAACGCTGGAAAAACTCAGCAGGCCAGGCAACATCCGTAGAGAGAGAAATAGAGTCAACGTTTCAGGTCGAAACCCTTCTTCAGAACTCGACTTGAGCCCTTCCGACTCAGAGGCGGGGCTGCAACCAACTGAGCCACAACCGACAACATAAAGACCAACTAGGCCCTTTAAAAGGACAAGATGGGTGGAAAGATTACAGGAATCCTGTTCACATCAAATCAAATTCCAGACCCAGTCAGACTAGCTTGAAATCCGACAGATGTAGTTAAGTATGCGGTATGAAAAACTCAAGCACTAGACAGCTACAGGGCACCTGGACTATATACAGTGTAATCCTTCAGGAAATGAATAAGAAAATCGCACAGACTCTGGTTTATATTTTCAGTGGTGCTGTAGCTCAAGGGCTGTGTCTGTAAACTGGATAGTGGCTCAGGCAACTTACATTTTTTTTTCTTTAAAAAGCAAGGGAGTTAGTGTAGCATTCGCACTGGGTTAGTGTTTACCCTCACATTCACCCGCTCTGTTCCCGTATCTGAAAGTGAAATTCACTGCCTCCCAAATCTCTGTGTGCGAAGAAGTTTCTCCTGCCCTCTGTTCTCAATCCCTTGGATCGATTTGAGATTGATTCCTGGGATGAGAGGGTTGTCCTATGATGAGAGATTGTGTAGAATGGGCCGATACTCTCTGGAGTTTAGAAGAATGAGAGGTGATCTCATTGAAACATACAAGATTCTGAAGGGGATTGACAGGGTCGATGCTGAGAGGTTGTTTCCCCCTGGCTGGAGAGTCTAGAACTAGGGGGCACAGTCTCAGGATAAGGGATCGGCCATTTAGGACTGAGATGAGGAGGAATTTCTTCACTCAGAAGGTGATGAATCTTTGGAATTCTCTGCCCCAGAGGGCTGTGGAGGCTCAGTCCTCGAGTATATTCAAGACTGGGGTCGATAGATATTTGGACTCTCGGGGAATCGAGGGATATGGGGATCAGGCAGGAGAGTGAAGTTGAGGTCAATGATCAGCCATGATCTTACTGAATGGCGGAGCAGGCTCGAGTGGCCGTGTGGCCTACTCCTGCTCCTATTCCTAATATTCTTATTCTTGTATCTACGAGCCTTCGTTTTTGAGCCCTCAACTACTGGAAACAGTCTGCTTCCATCTACTCTGTCTCAAACCTTTCATCATTTAAAAAAACCCCTGTTACATCGCCCCGTAATCTGCTGTTCTAATGAAAAAAGACCCAATTTATTACTCTTTGCATGAATAAGTGCTTCCTGATATCAGTTTGCGCCTGTGTCTCCTTATCCTGCAGACATGGTTTAACCAGAAATTGTGCTGAGGGTAAACATAGCACAGAGGGAGGCCATTCGGCCCATCGTGCCTGTGCCGGCTCTCTGAAACATAGAAACATAGAAAAATAGGAGCAGGAGTCGGCCATTCGGCCCTTCGAGCCTGCTCCGCCATTCAATATGATCATGGCTGATCCTCTATCTCAATACCATATTCCCGCGCTCTCCCCATACCCCTTGATGCTTTTTGTGTCTAGAAATCTATCTATCTCCTTCTTAAATATATTCAGTGACTTGGCCTCCACAGCCTTCTGTAGTAGAGAATTCCACAGGTTCACCACCCTCTGAGCTCTCCAATTAGTCCCGCTCCCCCCTGCTCTTATCCTGTAGCCCTGCAATTTTTTCCTTTTTAAGTATTTGTCCAATTCCCTTTTGAAAGTTACTATTGAATCTGCTTCCACCACCCTTTCGGGCAGCGCATTCCAGATCACAACAACTCGCTACGTAAAACGATAACCAACGATCCAACATAATCACCTAAATCCCGGAGCTACATTCAGCCGCCTGGAGGAGTCAGTGAGGAAATTGGGGCTTTTTTTTCCTGAAACATCTTGGCCCGGGGTTTCCTCCGCAATCGCGCCGCGATGCACCTGCAATCTGGGCGCAAGCCAATTACATGACTTGAAAGGTGACAGGATTTTGGGGGGCGTAAGCGAGTTAACGAGCATAACTACGCCCCAACCCGTTGCCTTGATCTTTTACCTCCGTCCATCAGACGCTCCATCCCAACGAATCTCCGCCCAGAAAACCAGCCGCGTCCTCGACTCTCCAACGTCGCTATCCTCCAATTGCCATTATCCAGGGGTGTCTCAACAGCGACGGAGTTAGCCACGATCTCATTGAATGGCGGAACGGGCTCAAGGGGCTTAATGGCCACCTCCTGTTGCTGTGGCGACCGGATTCTCAGGCGCAGCAGGAAACCAAGTCATCTTTCTGGTCTTTTAACTGCAAATTTGAGCGCTTTAAAAAAAAACTATATCCTCACTGAGCTCTGCTCTGGATTGTGATTTCTTTAAATGCCTTTTTATAGGCACAGCGTAAGTCACATTGAAAATTGAAAAGCTTCGCCGACTGCACGTTCTTAAACATGCCGTGCACGAATGATGGTGAAATGAGTTGAAGCTTTAAATTTTAAGACTCACAGAAAAAATATATTCCTTTGAGAGTCTTAAAAAGTGTGGGTTCCTTGGACCCCGATCGTTTACGTTGATTTGTGCCCATTTACACGCATTGTACGTTTGGGCGTATTCTAATGAGATCGGGAGGGTACTCGGGCGTAACTTCACATCATTAAGTCGGCACATTCTCAGGTGCAACTTTGGATTTTGTGCCCTCGAAGGAAACAACAACTACTTGCATTGGAATTCCCTTCCTAAACCTCTCCATCTCGCTATCTCTCTCCTCCTTTAAGACGCTCCTTAAAACCTACCTCTTTGACCAAGCTCTTGGTCACCTGTCCTAATACAGGAAACTCTCTTTTTACCAGCACCTAAATAACCGGAAATCTCTCTTAACCGGCAAAACTCAGGAGTAGGTTCAGGTAAGTTTGACTTCATATTAGTGGCCGTGTAACCGGGGTTCCTGGATCTGTGGCCGTGTAACCGGGGTTCCTGCACCTGTTGCCATGCAACAGGGACGCCTGGATCTGTGGCCGTGTACGGGGCTCTCGTACCTTGGTAAGTATACCTCTCTGTAATCCGGACTTTTTGATCAACCGGCACCACGCCGGTCCCGTCAATGCCAGATAAAAAAGAGTTTCCTGTATCTCCTTATGTGGCTCGGTGTCAAATGTTGTTCGATAATCGCTCCTGTGAAGCGCCTCGGGACGTTTTACTATGTTAAAGGCGCTGTATAAATGCACGCTGTTGTTGTAGTAATCCTCACTCTTTGACGTTATATCTTTCACATGTCGTATATACATTTTCAACACATCAACATGCAAATTACTTTTCAGCAAGGAATGCATAATCCCCCCCATCCCCCCACTCGAAGTGGCTGTGCTCTGACGAGGCCGAAAGCAAAAAACACAAAAGCCTTTGGGGGTGGAACTGGCAGGCAGGCTTGCTATTGAGTTCCTGGAGCACAAGGTTCTTGACTGCGTGATCGTTTGCAGGGAAAAGGTCATGAACAGATGGGAGCATCAGGCCAACAATACCTGCCCCACCTGTGGGACTGAATTACACTCCGACCAGGCTTTCCTCCTTCAACATTTTGAAGTCATGTTCAGCAGCGAGCACGTAATGACACTTTGGCCACACGATGCATAACCTACAATATAGGAATAGAAAGATATGCTGGAAGGCTGAGCTGAGGTAGATAGGATGGGCGGAGACTCGTGTGGAGCAGAAACACCAACACAGACTGGTTGGGTCGAGTGGCCTGTTTCTGAGCTCTATATTCTAAATACAGGAAACTCTTTTTTATCCAGCACCGACGGGACCGGCGTGGTGCCGGTTGATCAAAAAGCCCGGATTACAGAGAGGTATACTTACCAAGGTACGAGAGCCCCGTACACGGCCACAGGGGCAGGAGTCCCGGTTACACGGCACTTGTGCAGGAGCCCCGGTTACATGGCACTTGTGCAGGAGTCCCTGTTGCACGGCCACCGGTGCAGGAACCCCGGTTACACGGCCACAGATCCAGGAGTCCCGGTTACACGGCCACAGATCCAGGAACCCCGGTTACACGGCCACAGATCCAGGAGTCCCTGTTGCACGGCCACCGGTGCAGGAACCCCGGTTACACGGCCACGGATCCAGGAACCCTGGTTACACGGCCACAGATCCAGGAACCCCGGTTACACGGCCACAGATCCAGGAACCCCGGTTACACGGCCACTAATATATAGTAAAACTTACCTGAACCTACTCCTGACTTTTGCCAGTTAAAAGAGAGTTTCCTGTAATCCTCAGAGTATTGGAACCTGAAGATCAGGGATGTCATTCCTGGTTTCGTGATTTGTGTATTGTTGTCGGTTTATAGGATTTATTGGGCGCAGATCTCTGGTCAGATTAGTCACACCACTCTCGATTCTTTGACGTGCCAACACTGCTGTTTGCAGGATTTCGTGCCCATCTGCTGCCCAAATGCACTGCCAATGGGAGAGCAGAGCACCTGTCATAAGTATTAAGGAAAGTGGTGGCTGTTGTAGTGGGGCTCCAGCCACAACACTGGCTTAGCACTTCAACTACAGTGAGGCTTCTGCTGAGGGAAAGTCCGCCCGTACCTAGAACTAGATGGCAATATCTATGTAGCTGCTGCACCGACACCATCAGGTAGAGATTGAAGCAAACCTAGACTTCCTACCCTGCAGGTCCCCGCTGCAAGATTGGTTGGTCTGGGGGCAGCCAGAGCCATCGCCGAGGTCCCCAACCTCCTGAACCCCCTGACCTCTGATCTCGAGAACCCCGACCCCAAGATCTCTGACCACCTGCCCCCCCACCCCGACCCGCCTCAAGATCCCTGACCCACGGCCCGATCTCCCGGCTGCTAGATCCCCAACCTTCCGACCCCCTCCTCCGGCCCCCGATCTCCCGGTTGTAAGATCCCCTTCCCCTCCCTGACCTTGAGATCCCCCAACCCCCCCAATCCCCTGCCGCGATCTCCCTCCCGACCCCGATTCACCCCTCCACCCCAAGGCCCGCGATCCACCCCCCCCGAGGCCTGTGATTCCGCCTGCCACTTTAATTCTCCGCTCCACTCTCACTCTGACCTCTCCATCCTCGACCTCTTACACTGTTCCAATGAAGCTCAATGTAAGCTCGAGGAACAGCACCTCATCTTTCTATTAAGCACTTTACAGCCTCTGGACTCAACATCGAGTTCAACAATTTCAGAATATAAATTGGCCCCTGTTGTTTCCTCACATGGTAGCTGGTAATGTTGCTGCCATCATCACTCAGACCTCATCTAGAGCCATCTTTTGTTTCTTAACTTGTCCCATTACCTCTCCTTTTGCCTCGCACCATCATCCCTTTTGTCAGTCAATCTCTCCCGCCTTCCATCCTATCACAAGCCTTCCCTTTGTTCTTTCCTCCCCTCCTCCCTGCCCCTGTTTAAAAATCTCTCCTCCCGAACCTATTCCAGTTCTGACAAAGGGTCATCGACCCGAAACGTTGACTCTGTTTATCTCTCCACAGATGCTGCCTGACCGGCTGAGTATTTCCAGCACTTTCTGTTGTTATTTCAGATTTCCAGCATCCGCAGTATTTTGCTCCACCTTTCAGTCTGATGAGGTCCAAGGTCCAATATCCCGGGCTCCTCGGAACGCTCCATTCACGCGCTGGGTATGTTCCAGGCAGGGAGGAGCTGCTGAATTTCTAAGCCTTGGACTTTTCAACCTGGAAAGGAGATGTCTCAGAAGTGGTCTTATAGAGGTATAGAAGATTGTTACGGGCACAGAATATTGTTGAGGTTAAAACAAACCTTCCCGCGCTGCTGTGTATCTCCACTCACAATTCCCTGCTTGAAATGAATGGACCATCTTCTCAGCTTGTCACTGGGACGGGAGGTCACTGAACAGCACCCATTACACCTGCATTCAAGCACTGTGTCGGCAGGTTGGCCATCGGCAGCTTTATAGCAACGCAAACAGACAAGAACATGGAGATTGTTGGAGAGCTCTTTCAAAGAGCCGGCACAGGCATGATGGGCCGAATGTTCTCCTTCTGTGCTGTATCTCTCTCTGATCATTGTATCCTTCAGCCCAATGTGAGCTGGCCAGTAATACATTTAGGAATATAGGTACAGGAGGAGGCCATTCAGCCCCTCGAGCCTGTTCTGCCATTCAATCAGATCATGGCTGATCTGTGACCTCAACCCCATTTACCCATCAATGCTCCATAACCCTTGGTAACCTTACCTAACAAAAATCTATCAATCTCAGTCCTGAAAATTTGAATTGACTCCCAGCCTTCGAGGGGGGAGAGAGTTCCAGATTTCCACTACCCTTTCTGTGAAAAAGTGTGACATGAATCTTGTCATTCATGTAGAAATGACTTATGGAATGATACTGAGCAGCCTGCTGGTGGCGCTGTCCAGGGAGAGTATAAGTACTCGGGCATGGGCCCAGCTTGCTCAGGACATTTTGTAAACAGGAACTAGTGAAGGACACAACTAGATCTCCATGTTGTGAAACAGTTGATTAAAGGAAAGGGAGGTGGGGTTGCTATGTTAATCAAGGATGGAATCACTGCAATAGTCAGAAATGATATTGGGTCAAAGGATCAGGATAGTGAAACAGTTTGGGTGGAGATAAGGAATAATAAGGGGAAAAAGTCACTAGTGGGTGTAGTCTATAGGCCTCCTAACAGTTGCAACTCTGTTGGTCGGTGTATAAATCAGGAAATAGTTGGGGCTTGTAATAAGGGAACAGCTATAATCATGGGGGATTTTAACTTTCATATTGACTGGACTAATCAAATTGGGCATGGCAGCCTTGAGGAAGAGTTCATAGAGTGTATTAGGGATGGGTTCCTTGAGCAGTATGTAACTGAACCAACCAGGGAGCAGGCAATCTTAGATCTGGTCCTGTGTAATGAGACAGGATTAATAAAAAATGTCCTAGTAAAGGATCCTCTTGGAATGAGTGACCATAATATGGTTGAATTCCAAATTCAGTTTGAGGGTGAGAGAGTTGGATCTCAAACCAGCATACTGAGCTTAAATAAAGGAGACTATGAAGGTATGAGAGTAGAATTGACTAAAGTGGACTGGGAAAACAGATTAAAGTGTAAGACGGTACAAGAGCAGTGGTCTACATTCAAGGAGATATTTCACATCTTTCAAGATAAATATATTCCACTGAGGAAAAAGGGGAGTAAAAGAAAAGACAGCCATCCGTGGCTTAGTAAAGTAATAAAGGATAGTATCCGACTGAAAACAAGGGCATATAAAGTAGCCAAATCTAGTGGGAGGATAGAAGATTGGGAGGCATTTAAAAGCCAGCAAACAATAACTAAAAGATTAATTAAGAAAGGGAAGATAGATTATGAAAGTAAACTAGCAAAAAATATAAACAGATAGCAAGAGTTTCTGCAGCTATATAAAAAGAAAAAGGGTGGCTAAAGTGAACGTTGGTCCCTTAGAGGATGGGACTGGGAAACTAGTGGTGGGGAATATGGAGATGGCAAAGACGCTGAACAAATATTTTGTATCAGTCTTTACAGTAGAGGACACTAAAAATATCCCAACGCTGGACAAACAGGGGGCAATGGGGGGGGGGGGAGGAGCTAAACACGATTAAAATCACTAAGGAGATGGTACTCGGTAAAATAATGGGACTTAAGGCGGATAAATCCCCCGGACCTGGTGGCCTACATCCTAGGGTCTTGAGAGAAGTGGCGGTAGGGATTGTGGATGCATTGGTGATTATTTTCCAAAACTCCCTGGACTCAGGAAAGGTCCCGGCAGATTGGAAAACTGCTAATGTAACACCCTTATTTGACAAAAAGCTGGAAACTATAGACCAGTTAGCCTAACATCTGTGGTTGGCAACATTTTGGAGTCCATTATTAAGGAAACAGTAACAGAGCATTTGGATAAACATAATTTAATAGGACAGAGTCAGCATGGTTTTATGAAGGGGAAGTCATGTTTGACAAATTTGCTCGAATTCTTTGAGGATGTAACATACAGGGTGGATAAAGGGGAACCAGTGGATGTGGTGTATTTGGACTTCCAAAAGGCATTTGACAAGGTTCCACACAAAAGATTACTGATCAAGATAAAAAATCACGGGATTGGGGGTAATATACTGGCATGGGTGGAAGATTGGCTATCTAACAGAAAACAAAGAGTTGGGATAAATGGTTCATTCTCAGGATGGCAATCAGTAACTAGTGGCGTTCTGCAGGGGTCAGTGCTGGGACCCCAACTCTTTACAATCTATATTAACGATTTGGAGGAAGGGACCGAGTGCAACGTATCCAAGTTTGCCGATGATACAAAGATGGGAGGCAAGCAGTGAGTGAGGAGGACATAAAAAACCTGCAAAAGGACATAGACAGGCTAAGTGAGTGGGCAGAGATTTGGCAGATGCAATATAAGGTTGGAAAGTGTGAGGTTATGCACTTTGGCAGAAAAAATCAAAGAGCAAGTTATTATCTAAATGGAGAGAAACTGCAAAGTGCTACAGTACAAAGGGATCTGGGGGTCCTGGTGCATGAAACACAGAAGGTTAGTATGCAGGTGCAGCAGGTGATCAGGAAGGCCAATGGAATCTTGGCTTTTATTGCAAGGGGGATGGAGTATAAAAGCAGGGAAGTCTTGCTTCAGTTATACAGGGTACTGGTGAAGCCACACCTGGAACACTGCGTACAGTTTTGGTTTCCATATTTAAGAAAAGATATACTTGCTCTCGAGGCGGTTCAGAGAAGGTTCACTCGGTTGATTCCGGAGATGAGGGGGTTGACGTATGAGGAAAGGTTGAGTAGGTTGGGCCTCTACTCATTGGAGTTCAGAAGAATGAGAGGCGATCTTATCGAAACATATAAGATTGTGAGGGGGCTTGATCGGGTGGATGCAGTGAGGATGTTTCCACTGATGGGTGAGACTAGAACTAGGGGGCATAATCTTAGAATAAGGGGCTGCCCTTTCAAAACTGAGATGAGGAGGAACTTCTTTACTCAGAGGGTAGTAAATCTATGGAATTTGCTACCCCAGAGAGCTGTGGAAGCTGCAACATTAAATAGATTTAAAACGGAGATAGACAGTTTCCTAGCAGATAAGGGAATTAGGGGTTACGGGGAGAGGGCAGGGAAGTGGACGTGAGTCTAGGTTCGGATCAGCCATGATCCTATTGAATGGCGGAGCAGGCCCGAGGGGCCATATGGCCTACTCCTGCTCCTACTTCTTATGTTCTTATGTTTGTTTAACGCTTAGACCAAGTGCCTAGTAGTTTTCTTACGTGAAAGCGCTTCCAGGTTTCACTTCTGAACGGCCTGGCTCTAATTTTAAGATTGTGCCCCCCTTGTTCTGGACTCCCCCCACCAGCAGAGGAAGTAGTTTCTTGGCGTCTACCCTATCGAATCCTTTTAGCTAGGTGGCAGCATCCCCTTAAATATCAACATCAGCCCTTTAAGTGCTATTAACGACGGATGTTTCACTCCCACCCCTTTTGGCAGACTTCCAGTGCAAGGCCCAGTCCAGGCTGAGAGCCGATCATGTGTGTCAAATGAGGGCCTAGTCCAGAGGGTCTGTTGGCGTCGGTCGTTGTGAGTTTGGCTAAACTCTGGATGCTCAGTGACGTAAGAAAACTACTAGGCACTTGGTCTGAGTATTAAACAAGGCTTTAATCAACTGTTTTTCAACATGGAGATCTAGTTGTGTCCTTCACTAGTTCCTGTTAAAGAATGTCCTGAGCAAGCTGGGCCCATGCCCGAGTATTTATACTCTCCCTGGACAGCGCCACCAGCAGGCCGCCCAGTATTACTTCATAAGTCATTTCCACATGAACGACAGATTCATGTCACTCAGTCACTGAGTATATTCAAGGCAGAGATCGATAGATTTTTGGATATTAAGGGAATCAAGGGATGTGGGGATAGTGCAGGAAAGTGGAGTTGAGGTTGAAGATCAGCCATGATATTATTGAATGACAGAGCAAGCTCAAGGGGCCGAATGGCCTACTCCTGCTCCTATTTCTTATGTTCTTATGTTCTTACCCGTCACAATGCTGGGACTACACCAGAAAGTCCATCCTAATGTCACTGCAACAAAGGAATTGTCTAAGAACTGGTCAACACCAGAACACTCTTGAAAAGAGAAGGCTGAGAGGTGACCTGATAGAGGTCTTTAAAATTATGAAGGGGTTCGGTAGGGTGGATGTAGAGAAGGTGTTTCTACTTGTGGGGGAGACCAGAACTTGGAGCCATAAATATAAGATAGTCACTAATAAATCCAATAGGGATTCAGGAGAAACTTCTTCACAGAGGGAGTGGTGAACGTGGAACTCAACAACAACAACAACCTGCATTTACATAGCGCCTTTAACATAACAAAACATCCCAAGGCGCTTCACAAGAGCACTATCAATAAATGACATTTTTGACACCAAGCCAAGCCAAAGAAGGCGATATCAGGACAGATGACCAAAAGCCTTGGCCAAAGAGGCAGGTTTTAAGTGTTAACTCGCTAGCACAAGGAGTAGTTGAGGCGAATAGCATAGATGCATTTAAGGGGAAGCTAAATAAACTCATGCAGGAGAAAGGAATAGAGGGATAAGCTGATAGGGTGAGATGAAGTAGGGTGGGAGGAGGCTGGTGTGGAGCGTAAACACCGGCACGGACCCGTTGGGTCGAATGGCTTGTTTCCGTGCTGTAATCCTATGTAAAACACTGCCTCTGCCAAAGGGATTGAGGACAGAGAACTCCCAGAACCTTGGAGTAAGTTGACACGGCTGTGTGCGATACTAAATGTAACACAATCGCTTCTGTCAGTCGGCTTCATCGCATGGAAGCAAATTGGATTGCCTTAAAATGATTTGTGAAGCAAATCTCCTAAAATCTTCTGTATCCAGCCAGAAAAAGCAGAAGAAAAGCACAGTGCCAGGATTTAGCGTCACAGTGCTGGAGGGAAATCGTACTTCTTAAGCAGACAAACATGAGACTACAGTCTGTTGTAGCTCCAGCTCCAGCTCCAACACAGGCTCTGTGCCAGTACAATTTTTGCCCTTATAGTCATTTCCCTTTTCAGATGCAAACAGACTGTGCTTTATTTGGTTTGGCTCAGTGGGCAGCACTCTCACCTTGGAGTCAGAGGTTCTGGGTCCAACTCCCACTCCAGACACTTGAGCACATAACCTAGGCTCTCACTCCCAGTGCCATAACTGAGGGAGTGCTGCACTGTCAGAGGTGCCGTCCTTCAGATGAGACGTTAAACCGAGGTCCCCGTCTGCTCTCTCAGGTGGATGTAAAAGATTCCACGGGACTATTTTGAAGAAGAGCAGGGGGAGTTCTCCCCGGTGTCCTGGGCCAATATATATGTATCCCTCAACCAACATCACCAAAACAGATTGGCCCAGAAATTCGGGTCGGGGGCTTCCCGCGGGTGTAAGCCCCCGACCTGCACTTACCTTGCGCGCCGGCAGTTGAGCTGTAGGGCCCCGTGGAATTCCTCTCCGGGGCCTGGCCCAGCTGCCGGCGCGCTGTGCTTGCGTGTCCCAGGGGCGTAGTTAGTGCGATGCATCCCCTGGGATCACGTGAGCCATGGGCAGCCAATCGGAGGAGGGAAAAGCCCATTCATAAGATTGACAGGTAGACTTGTCAAAACTTATGAATACTACGGCCCCAAAATAGCAGTAAACCTTCAAAAAAAAAATTTTTTAAATCACACTTTTTAAATAAACTATAAATTACATTAAATAACTATTTTAAACAATAATTTAAATTTTTGAAAAAAATAATTTTATATTCTAACGGGGCTAAAAATAAACTTACCTTGCTTTAAAGTATTTAAAAATAATAAACCTGTGGAAAAAATGTTTTAATTTTAATTAATTGACCACTTACCTTGTAAAAAGCAGACCTTACGCCAGCTTTTTACATTTCTAAATACTGCAGGCTTACGATCCCGGGAAAACCTGTAAAAAAAAAACTAAGTTCAAAGCGCACGCGCAGCCTCCCCTGCACGCGCGTTCGACCTCTGAACCCCTTCGTTCAGAGGATCAGAAGTGCCGGTTTCCCGCGCATGCGCAGTGCATGCAGAAAACCGGCACTTCCATTGGGCCTACGGGTGAGTACCCCGCGCGTACTCACCCGTGGAGACCCGAATTTCTGGGCCAATATCTGGTCATTTATCTCACTGCTGTTTGTGGGAGCTTGCTGTGTGAAAATTGGCTGCTGTGTTTTCCTATATTACAACAGTGACTACACTTTGAAAAGTACTTCACTGGCTGTCAAGAATTTTGGGACATCCTGAAATTGTGAAAGGCGCTATATAAATGCAAGTTCTTTCTTTAAAAATGGAGGAAGCTTGACCAGTAGAACATAAGAAAGAATTAGGAGCAGGAGTCGGCCATTCGGCCCCTCAAGCCTGCTCTGCCATTCAATAAGATCATGGCTGATCTTCTACCTCATCTCCACTTTCCTGCACTATCCCCATATCCCTTGGTTCCCTTAATATTCAAAAATCTATCGATTTCTGTCTTAAATATACTCAACGACTGAGCCTCCACAGCCCTCTGGGGTAGAGAATTCCAAAGATTCACCACCCTCTGAGTGAAGAAATTTCTCCTCATCTCAGCTCTAAATGACCGACTCCTTATCCTGAGACTATGACCCCTAGTTCTAGACTCCCCAGCCAAGGGAAACATCCTCCCAGCATCTACCCTGTCGAGCCCATTAAGAATTTTATACGTTTCATTTAGATCACCTCTCATTCTTCTAAATTCCAGAGAATATAGGCCTACTCTACTCAATCTCTCCTCATAGGACAATTCCCCCATCCCAGGAATCAGTCTAGTGAACCTTTGTCGCACTCCCTCTAAGACAAGTATATCCTTCCTTACGTCAAGAGACCAAAACTGTACACAATACTCCAGGTGTGGTCTCACCAGGACCCTATATGATTGCAGTAAGACGTCTTTACTCTTACACTCCAATCCTTTTGTAATAAAGGCTAACGTACCATTTGCTTTCCTAATTGTTTGCTGTAGTTTCACTCTCGCTCACTGGGACTGAAGTGAATGTTCATAGTTACAGTTGCAATCGGGTTGCCAACCCTCCCTGATTGCCCTGGAGTCTCCAGCAAATGAAAGTTATTCTTTTCAGCTGCGGCTCAGTGGATAGTTACTCTTGCATCTGAGTCAGAAGGTTGTAGGTTCAAGTCCCACTTCAGGAGACTTGAGTGTAAAAATCTAGGCTGACACTCCGGGTGCAGTACTGAGGGAGCGCTACACTGTCGGAGGTGCCGTCTTTCGGATGAGACGTCAAACCAATGTCATGCCTGCTCTCTCAAGGCACTATTTCGAAGAAGAGCAGGTGGAGTTCTCCCCAGTGTTCTGGCCAATATTTATCCCTCAACCAACATCACTGAAACAGATTATCACAGTGCTGTTTGTGGGAGCTTGCTGTGCGCAAATTGGCTGCCGCGTTTCCTACATTACAACAGTGACTACGCTTCAAAAGTACTTCATTGGCTGCAAAGCGCTTTGGGACGTCCTGAGGTTGTGAAAGGCGCTATGTAAATGCAAGTTCTTTCTTTTTTTTATCCGTTCCAGGGATGTGGGCATCGCTGGCAAGGCCCAGCATTTATTGCCCATCCCTAGTTGCCCCTTGAGAAGGTGGTGGTGAGCCGCCGCCTTGAACCGCTGCAGTCCCGTGTGGTGAAGTTACTCCCACAGTGCTGTTAGGGAGGGAGTTCCAGGATTTTAACCCAGCAACGATGAAGGAACGGTGATATATTTCCAAGTCAGGATGGTGTGTGACTTGGAGGGGAACTTGAAGGTGATGGTATCCCCATGCACCTGCTGCCCTTGTCCTTCTCGATGGTAGAGGTCGCGGGTTTGGGAGGTGCTGCCGAAGAAGCCCTGGCGAGTTGCTGCAGTGCATCTTGTAGATGGTACACACTGCAGCCACGGTGCGCCGGTGGTGGAGGGAGTGAATGTTTAAGGTGGTGGATGAGGTGCCAATCAAGCGGGCTGCTTTGTCCTGGATGATGTGGAACAACCAATTCATTCGACCTTTTGCAGTGTTTACAGCAATAAAATATCAAAGCAAAAATCCACCTTTTTAATATATTGATATTAAAACAGAACTTGCAATGGCGAACAATTATCCCTTCATCATCCCAAGGTGTCGAGTGTTGCCTGCTCATTGAATGAGCTGGGTATTCCACAGTCCCCTGCTGTGTATCGTCTATTTATTCCTGTTTTGTCATCACTCGAGTCTGATGACACATGTTCACAGCTTGCTCTGCACAGTGCCAGGACTGCTGAAATCGCACAAACGCGGTCGCAGTCTCTGTCAAAATGTTAACGTTTCCCTGCCAAAAAAATGATGGGAACAGAAATCGAGCTGTCATTCACGCTCACCGTCTTATTTACGCTGCGGGTTTAGTGCAGCCGCCTCGCACAGACGGTGTAATTCTGGAGTCGCTGCCTGTTCTGGGAGGGGGCTGTTCTCGCACCACTTCGGTTTGGCGCCCCATGAGGTGTAAATGCAGAGCAGTGTCAAACCCCTGTGACACCACCGTGCCAGCCAATGAGTTGGAGGTAGGGCGGGACTCGCAGCAAGCAGTCTATCTTACAGCAATCAAAGTCTAAATTACTCAGCAAACAGAGTTTATTTAGACAGCGCACTACAGCAAACAGTCTGCAGAGTCTATTTAAAAAGAGTCTCGATGAACTACAGCAAACAGAACTCGTGACCGAAACTACAGCAACGCCTCCCCATAAAAGCAGGATTATTTTTCCAGCAAAATGCAGTGAGCGTAAAGTCAATGATGTGCGTAAAATCAATCCCAGTCACTTACAGTGGTGCGGTCTCCAGGTGTGATTGACAGGGAAATTGCCCAATCATCTCCTTTCTGGCCGGGACTTGTGGTGTCACAATATGCAGTTTTTAAAAAGTGCTCGGGGGTCCACTGGACCGATCAGACACTTTGTGCACCTACTGGACCTTAAAAGAAAGACTTGCCTTTACACAGCACCTTTCACAACCTCAGGACGTCCCAAAACGCTTTACAAGCAATTAAAATATTTTTGAAGTGTAGTCACTGTTGTAATGTAGGAAACGCGGCAGCCAATTTGCGCACAGCAAGATCCCAAAAACAGCAATGTGATAATGACCAGATCATCTGTTTCAGTGATGTTGGTTGAGGGATAAATATTGGACCAGGACACCGCGGAGAACTCCCCCTGCTCTTCTTCGAAATAGTAGCCTTGGGATCTTTTACGTCCACCTGAGAGAGCAGACGGGACCTCGGTTTAACATCTCATCCGAAAGACGGCACCTCTGACAGTGCAGCACTCCCTCAGCACTGCCCTGGAGTGTCAGCCTAGATTTTTGTGCTCAAGTCACTGGAGTGGGACTTCAACCCACAACCTTTTGATGGAGGCGAGTTTAGAAGCTCGAGGGGTGATCTAATTGAGGTCTTTATATTGATAATAAAGGGATTCAATTGAGTAGATACAAAGAAATTATTTCCTCTGGTAGGGGGAATCCGGAAGAAGGGAGCATAATCTTAAAATTAGAACCAGGCCATATAGGAGTGAAATGAGGAAGCATTTTTCACACAAAGGGTGGTATTAATCTGGAACTACCTTTTCCAAAAGGCGGTGGATAGTGGGTCAATTGAATTTTCAAGACTTTGGCCGCGAAATTCGGTTACGCCCCGTTTGGGGGCGGTAACTGAGTTACGGCTGGACATTTAGCGCCAAGCACGGAAGTATCGCCCCGGCTGCTAAATTTGGCTCACCGCCCCGCACATGAAGTGGAGCGCAATCTCAGGCGCTCCACTTCCTGGTGGGGCGGTAACCGAGGCAATGTGGGGTCGCGATCGGCAGCGCTTGGCGGAGGCTCCGCGTTTCAACACCCCTCCCCTTCAGATAAAGGGGAGGGGCCACTGCGCACTCTGCAGGGCCTCCGATGGCCCACATTCGGCCACCAGGGCGGAGTGGAGACGCGGTGCCGGGCTGCGCGATGGTGGCCAGGACCACGCCACGGCCCACCACAGAGGGCCGAACTGGAGGTCGGCCAAAAAAACAAAACGGGGGCCGCGGCCGCACCTCTCCTTTAAATAGCGCCCCGCGGGCGGAGGTCGGCCCGGTTCGTGACCCGCGAGGCTGGCGCTGACATCACCTGTGGCAACCTCGCAGGGCACAGCCAAATTTCTGCTGCGGGGCGGCAACGGGCCGCGACGGTGCGCTAACAGGGTCACGGCACACGCCGATGACGTCATCACTGGCAGTGCAGCAGCTCCAGGGCGCTACTGGTGGGGGTGCGGCGCTATCGGATAGTGCCTCAGCAACACCCCGCCAAATTTCTCGAGAGACGCTTTTTTCGACCCCCCGGGCGATGCACCTGCTGTTAGCGCCTCCGCCCCCCCCACCCCCGCCGGAGGCACTAACGGCAGGCGCAAAGGAGCCAAATTTCTAGCCCTAAGAATGTTAAATTTTTATTGGTTAAGTGTATCAAAGGCTAGGCAGCAAAAGCAGGTAAATGGAGCCGAGATACAAATCAGCCATGGTCTAATAGAATGGTAGAACAGGCTCAAGGGGCTGAATAGCCTACTTCTGTTTCTTTGTGGCCCATTTTATCATGGTTGGCCACACCATCCTCCTCAGACACCTCGTCTCCCATGTCTAGCTGAGTGGGACTGCCTTCAGTTCCTCCTACCTATCCAGTCGTAGCCAGAGAATCTCCTACAATGGCTTCTCTTTCCAACACCTTCCGGACTCAATATCGAGTTCAACAATTTCAGATCATAACCTCGGCCCCCATTATATTTTTGCTTATTTTTTATCCACACCTTTGTTTTGGCCCTTCCCCCCCTTTTTTTTCTCTCCCACATGGCAGCTGTCTCCCATTCTGCCAGCGCATTTTACACCTAATCTAGAGCCGTCTTTTGTCTCCACTAGTCCTATCACCTTCTCGTCTCGTTTTGAATACCTCTTAATGTCTCTTCACTTCTCTTTTGTTCTCTCCTAGCCCGGCCTTTTAATCTATTTCATTTCCTGTGCTTTTCCAGTCTTGACAAAGGTTGACTCTATTTTCTCTCCACGGATGTTGCCTGGCCCGCTGAGTTTTTCCAGCATTTTCTGTTGTTATTCCACACTATTACCCCTGGCATCCCCCTAAGTGTCTGTCCTTGGCCTGCTCCTTTTTCTCATCTACATGCGGCCCTCCTGCATAATCATCCAAAAACACAATTGTTATCGAACAAAAGCAGGTAAAATGGAGTTGAGGGCCAGTTGAGGGCCATGATCTAATGCAACGGTGGAACAGGCTTGAGGAGCAGAATGGCCTACTCCTAAGAACATAAGAACCTGATAATTAGGAGCAGGAGTCGGCCATTTGGCCTTCGAGCCTGCTCCGCCATTCAATAAGATCATGGCTGATCATCGACCTCAACTCCACTTTCCTGCACTATCCCCATATCCCTCGAGTCCCCTGGAGTCTGTTCCTATGTCTTGTTCAACTTTCCTTCATTAACCAACACCACCAAAAGAAACAAAATCTGGCCATTCATCTCATTATCTGTTTGTGGGAGCTTGCTGTGCGCAAATTGGCTGCTGAATTTGTTAGATCCGTGTATTTTGATGTTGTGTGTCCTTCAATAACTAGACACGAGACTGCAGGGAACAATCAACAGGTATTTACTGGATGAGGGTTACTCTAAAACTAAACGTACAGATCCCTACTCAGGGTTTATATACAGGTGTGGTCACTGCCAGTACTACAGTATACAGGAGTTGTAAAAAGTAGTTCTCCCCTTAAAGGTACATACACTACAATTCCTCCCCTTTTAGATTGACAGTACCATAACATTCATTTAACAATTAACACTTTTAACATGCACATTAACTGAAAATAGTCCATTTATAAATTCAGTCTTTGGGGCAGCCTCCTGATCCTTTCTGGATAGCGCCTTTCCTGAGTGTCTTGTTCTTGGTGCGGAGGCCCCCTGTCGTCAGTTGGTTCATCAGCTTCCGATGCTACTGTTTCTGGGGTAGATGCTACCTGTATGTCGGGTTCATCACCAGGTGCGCGAGTCATGGTGTTGACTCGTTCCTGTGACTCTAGGATCTGGTTGACATGGTGTCTCACAATGTTCTCCCCAACATCCACTGTGTACATTAGTGGCCCCTGCCGTGTGCAAATCGTTCCTGGTTGCCATTTCTCTGTTCGGTAGTCGCGGGCCAAGACTGGTTGCCCAACATTGAAGCTCCTTGTCGGCTTCTCATTGATGTGCTGGAATTGCTTATTCTCAACATCTCTACGTACATTTTGTCTGAGCAAATCCAGACGAGATCTCAACCTTCGGTTAAAGAACATCATGGCCGGGGTCTGGTTGGTGACTGCATGTGTCGCATTTCTGTAGGCTAACAGGAAATTGTCCACCTTATGCTGCAGTGGAATGTCGTCATCGCACATGGCCCTTACTGCATTCTTAAAGGTTTGTACGAACCTCTCAGCCAATCCATTTGTGGCTGGATGATACGGGGCGGATGTGTAATGCCTTACCCCATTCCTTTTCATGAATCTTCGAAACTCCTCGGACACAAACTGTGGCCCGTTATCAGAGCAAATCTGCTCTGGCAAGCCGTTCCTGGCAAAAATGGTCCGTAGGACTGCAATAGTTTTCTCCGTGGTGGTGGACGACATTTTGATCACCTCAGGCCATTTCGAGTGCGCATTCACGGCTATTAGAAACATTGAGTCCATGAATGGACCAGCAAAATCAATATGCACCCGTTGCCATGGAGATGAGGGCCACTCCCATGGGTGTAGAGGGGCATGTGGTGGTGCATTGTGGACCTTCTGGCATCCTGAGCAGCTCTTTGTCAGGTCCTCGATTTGCTGATCGATCCCCGGCCACCACACATAAGCCCTAGCAAGGCTTTTCATTTTCACCCCTCCCAGATGGCCTTCATGAAGCTCATTGAGCACTCTCTCCCTTAACTTGGGTGGAATTACCACTCGGGATCCACACATCAAGGTTCCCTGGCATACTGACAGCTGTTCTCTTCTGGATGAGAATGCTGGCAACAGTGAGTCACCATGTGTTGGCCATCCCTTCACCGTCAAGTCATATACCCGAGACAGTGTCGGATCATTTCGGGTCTCCTTCTCTATATCAGCGTTAGTTACTGGCAAGCGTTCAATTATAGTCGAATGAAATATTTCGACAGGGTCCACTGCTGGTGCTTCCTCCGCAGTAGGCAGTGGCAGGCGTGATAGCCCATCAGCGTTTCCATGCTGTTTCGTGCCCTTATACTCGATTTCATATTGGTTCGCCCCTAGAAAAAGGGACTATCTTTGTAGCCGTTGCGCAGTCATCACCGGCACGCCCTTCTTTGGATTAAAGATGGAGACAAGTGGTTGGTGGTCCGTCAGCAAGGTGAATTTCTGCCCGTGCAGATAGTGGTTGAACTTTTTCACTCCCCACACTAGGCTGAGGGCCTCCCTGTCAATCTGGGCGTAGTTACGCTCGGCTGAGGTTAGTGACCGAGACGCAAGGGCTACCGGCCTCTCCGAGCCATCCGGGAACTTGTGCGACAGCACCGCTCCAATGCCATAAGGTGATGCATCACACGCCAACCGAATTGGTAGTGCTGGGTTGAAATGAGCCAACACCTCTTTTGATGTGATCAACTCTTTGCACTTCTGGAAAGCTCGTTTGCATTCGTCATTCCACTTCCATGGTACCCCCGTTTGCAGTAGGGTGTTCAGTGGGTGTAGTACTGTAGACAAATTCGGCAAGAACTTATGGTAGTAGTTCACCAGCCCGAGGAACGAGCTCAGTTGTGACACATTTTCTGGTGCTGGAGCTTTGACTACTGCCTCAATCTTTTCAGGGGACTTATGTAACCCCTCTTCATCAATAACGTGGCCACAATACGAGAACTGCTTCTGGAAAAACTCGCATTTGTGGCGATTTGCTCGGAGCCCATATTCCTTCAATCTAGTAAGCACCTGCTCCAGGTTGGCAAGGTGAGCACTGTCATTTTCGCCCGTGACCAGGATGTCGTCCAAATAACACTGGGTCCCTGGAATCCCTTGCAGGACTTGATCCATTGCCCTTTGCCAAATAGCCGGAGCTGATGCTACCCCGAACACCAGCCGGTTGTATTGGTAGAGACCTTTATGAGTGTTGATCGTGAGGTACTGTTTCGAGGCTTCTTCTACCTCCATTTGCAGGTACGCCTGGGCCAGATCAATCTTAGTGAAGCGTTTCCCTCCAGATAGCGAGGCGAAAATATCTTCAATCCGCGGAAGCGGATATTGTACCATGTGAAGGACTGGGTTCACTGTCACCTTAAAGTCCCCACAGATGCGAACTTTCTTTGGTTCCCCAGGCGTATTACTCAACGACCTCTTCATTACAGGAACGATGGGTGTGGCCCACTTGCTCCAGTCCACTTTGGACAGTACTCCTGAACGTTCCAAACCTTCCAGCTCTGCTTCGACGGCTGGGCGGATCACATAAGGCACCAGTCTGGCATTAAAAAACTTTGGGCTTGCATTTTCCTCTATTTTGATCAATCAATCAATCAATTAATCAACTTTATTGTCATTGTTAGTGCACAAGTGCAGTACAACGAAATGTAGGCTTGCGGCTCCCGAGAGTGTACATTTAGATAAGACATTTAAACAGTCGCTGTTATGCCTTTTAGTGTTCCAAGTCCCTCCTGGAACACTTCTTGTGCGTCAGTTAGCATTTTTGACAGTCGTCCAGGTGTGGCGTCGTCATCCTTTTTGGCATCTACAGTCAGTGCTTGTATGGAATGCCAATCTAGCTGTATCTTCCGGATCCATTCACGTCCTAGTAGTGGTGGTCCTCCATCTGGCAATACATATAGGTGCATTTTTGGTGTTTCCTTACCGTTATATACAACGTTCACCCTTATTTTTCCTTTGGGGTAGACTTTTTGCCCCGTGTATGTCTTCAAGACAATCTGTATCTCTCAAGGGTATATGTGAGAATAGCCGCTTGTAGTCCCTTCGGTTTATGACTGTTAGGGCTGATCCTGTGTCCAATTCCATTTTCACTTGACTCCAGCTATCTTGAGCATGACCCAGATAGTTTGGTGATCCTCCATTTGGATCACCTTATGTAGTTTCAGACAACCCAGCTCCTTGCTTCCGGAGTCTGTATCACTTTTCTGTTCGTCTGAACTACTTTCCGTCACCTTATGTACCTTCTTGTACTTCTCCTGTGGAGATTTCTTGCTGCTGGTTTTCTTTCCCGACCTGCAGACTCTTGCTATGTGTCCTACTTTTCCACACTGTCTGCACACTTTGTCCTTAAACCAGCAATCATTATGGTCGTGTGTTGCTCTGCCGCAGCGATAGCACTTCACTGTTCCGTATGACATTTCATTTGTGCCATATTCTTGCGGTCTCCGCTGTATCTCTGCAGCGTCCCGTGCGGCTGCTTCGTGTGATACTGCCATGCTGAAAGCCTTGCCCAGCGTAAGATCCTTTTCTGATAGAAGTCGTTTCTGGGTTCCTTCACTTTGAAGCCCACACACAAACTTGTCCCTTAAAGTATCTGCTAGTCCCGTTCCAAACTGGCAGTGTTTCGATAGCTTGCGCAGTTCCGTTAAATACTCAGCATTACTTTCATCTTTATCTTGGTTCCTTTTGTGAAACTTAAATCTTTCTGCTATCAGCAGTGGTGTGGGGTTTAAATGTTTCTGTAGGATTGACACTATGTTTCCAAAATCCTTTTCCACTTGCTTCTCTGGGGTTACTAGGTTTCGCAGTAAGCCATACGTTTTTGCACCCATGGAATTCAACAATACCAGCGCTTTCCTCTCATCTGGCACTTCATTCGCCTTACAGTACACTTCTATGCATTCGACATATGTCGTCCAATCTTCGACTTCATTGTCGAATGCTGTGATACTGCCACTCTTCGGCATCCCTGGGTGTGGTTAGACTGGCTCAAAATGGCATTTTCCCGTGCTTTCCCTTCTTCTTGTGGCTCAAAATGGCATTTTCCCGCGCTCTCCCTTCTTCTCCGCTGCGGCTCAAAATGGCGTTTTCCCGCGCTCTCCCTTCTTCTCCGCTGCGGCTGCTCGGCCCTTGAACACCGGCTGCGCTCTGCGCGTTTCCCTTTCTTCCCCGCTGCCGCTGCTCATCCCTTGAACACCGGCTGTGCTCTGCGCATTTTCCTTCGCGCCTCTCTCTCTTCTCCCGTCGACGCCGTTCGGTCCTGAACACCGGCTGCACCCTGTGTGCTCTACCCTCTCTCTTCTCCCGTCGACGCCGTTCGGTCCTGAACACCGGCTGCGCCCTGTATGCTCTACCCTCTCTCTTCTCCCGTCGACGCCGCTCGGTCCTGAACACCGGCTGTGCCCTGTGCGCTCTACCCTCTCTCTTCTCCCGTCGACGCTGCTCGGCCTTTTCTGTGCCGTCGGTCGGCTCTAGCCGCCGCTGTTCGGGATGGGTCTGCGCCGTACCTGTTGCCAGCCCGTTTCGCTGGACCACCGTGACTGGAGAACCAAGCCCAGCTCTCAACAGCCTTCCCTGCGATGCTCAAATCTCTGCTGGATGACTGGGCGGTTGCTCGTGGTTGGCGCCCGTGCTTCTGGCCTCAACTTTCTTCCACTGTTCTCCAGGATTGAATCCCTGGGAGGTAATGCAGAGTTGCAGGTAGGTTCGAATCTGCCTCGTCGCCAATGTTAGATCCGTGTATTTTGATGTTGTGTGTCCTTCAATAACTAGACACGAGACTGCAGGGAACAATCAACAGGTATTTACTGGATGAGGGTTACTCTAAAACTAAACATACAGATCCCTACTCAGGGTTTATCTACAGGTGTGGTCACTGCCGGTACTACAGTATACAGGAGCTGTAAAAAGTAGTTCTCCCCTTAAAGGTACATACACTACAGAATTGGCCTACATAACAACTGTGACTGCACATCAACCACATTCCATGGGTTGCGAAGTGTTCTGGGACACCCTGAGGATATGTAATTGTGATAAATCCATGTAGTGAAACAAGGAACTCGAAGAGGCGAGACATTAGAATTAGTCCGTGTACTTTATTAAACAACTGCGTAACAAACATACAGGCCTGCATCCTCTCATTCCACCTCCACTGACCTTAACCCGTAGCAGCACTAGCTACAGCACCACCTGGTGGATAACCTTAATCATAACATCCCAGATTACTATATTCCTCCCCCTTAAGATTTCAGTATGAATTTCTTAACCAACAACCATTCCTAAGGGTCACATAAGAAGTCTCCATTCACTATGTTCAATACTTGATGAATCTAACAGGTCAGTACCAATCTCTCTGGTGGCTTGCGAGCCCTTTGTGAACGTCTAACAGTAAAGCCCCTGCTTGTTTGTGGTGAAGCCACCAGCTGCTCCTGAGCAGTGCTCAGAGTATCTGACTCAGCAACGATGGTTCCCTCTTGACGAATGGGTTCCTGTGAAATTGTCTCTGTCCATGGTGGTGGCACCACAGATGCACTTGGATAACTGGGGGCAAACCTGTCCTCAGCCATTGCATCTGGAACCTCAATTTCAATTTCCCCTTGTCTGGTAAGTATCTGATCTACATGTCTGCGTACTACCCTACCATCTCCCAACATGACCTTGTATGATACTGGACCTGTCATTGAGTCTATGAAGCCAGGAATCCACTTTGGTCCATAACTGAAATTCCTGGTAAGGACCGCGTCTCCTTCTCCAAAACTTCAGCTCTTTGTTCTTTTGTCATGGTTCTCTTTTTGTTTGTTTTGTCTGTTTTCCATTTTACTTTTTAGGTCTGGGTGGACAAGGTCAAGAGTGGAGCGTAGTCTACGACCTAATAACATCTCAGCAGGAGAGAGTCCTGTGGTGGATTGAGGTGTTATTCTGTAGCTGAACAGAACCCGTGACACTTTGGCTGCTAAACTCCCTTCTGCACTTTTTTTTCATCATCTCTTTAAATGTTTGTATGGCTCTCTCCGCAAGTCCATTTGAGGACGGATGATGTGGAGCCGAGGTCACCTGCACTATGCCATTGTTTCTCATGAACTCTTTTGTCTCTGTACTCACAAAACAAGTGGCATTGTCACTTACCACGATCTCCGGTAGCCCTTGATTACTGAAGCTCTGACACAGGCAGTCTATAGTAGTAGTGGAGGAAGCAGAATTAACAGGATAAATATCCATCCATTTGGAATGTGCATCAATGATTCTGAGGAACATCTTCCCCATGAATGGACCCGCATAATCTAAGTGCAATCTTCTCCATGGTTTATCCGGCCACTCCCAGGGGTGGAGAGGAGCCGCTGCTGGTGCCTTCCTGTGTACCTGACAAGTGCTGCATGTCTTAACTAGATCCTCTATCTCCTCATCTAGCTTTGGCCACCACAAGTAACTCCTAGCCAAGGTTTTCATACGCGACACCCCAGGATGACAATGATGTAGTTGCTCTAGGTTAGACTGTCGTGCTGGCTGTGGAATAATCACTCGTGCTCCCCACAACATGTAACCATCCTGCACACTCAGCTCTGTTTTCCTGACACTGTAGGGTGTGAAGTCAGTCCCTTCCAGATGCTGTGGCCATCCCCTCACCACATATTCTCAAACTCTAGACAGTACTGGATCTTTACCTGTCCATGTTCTTACTTGCTCTGCAGTCACAAGTGCCGTGTCAGTGTCCTCCAACATCAAAACTCTGTCCTCTGGAGCTGCAAGGATAGGTGTGCCTGGCAGTGGAAGACTGCTCAAGGCATCTGCACTCCCATGGTACTTGCCCGCCTTGTAGACGATGACATACTCATATGCCCTCAACGTCACTGCCCACCTCTGGATCCGGGGTGACACCATCTGTGGAACTGCTTTCATTTCATTGAAAAGAGAGAGAAGAGGTTTATGATCGGTGCATATGGTGAACTTCCTGCCATATATGTACTTGTGGAACCTCTGTAACCCAAACATTACTGCTAACCCCTCTTTGTCTAACTGGGAATAGTTTTTTTCCGCTGGTGTTAGAGTTCGGGACATAAACCCTATTGGTCTTTCAGTTCCATCTTTCATGCGGTGTGAAAGAACTGCCCCCACCCCGTAAGGTGAAGCATCACAAGAGAGAATGATGTCTTCCTCTTCATTGTAGTGAACCAGCACATCTGACGACAGCATCAGTTTCTTGGACTGTTCAAATGAAACCCCCTGCTCCTCTCCCCACTGCCACTGTGTCTCCTTGCGCAGTAGTTTGTGAAGAGGTGCTAACACTGTTGACAAGTTTGGTAAAAACCTGTTATAATAGTTCAGCAGTCCCAGGTAAGCTTTTAACTCAGCCACATTGGTAGGAGCAGGGGCGTCCTGCAGTGCTTGTACCTTCTCCTTGATTGGATGGAGCCCGGTGGCATCCACTCTGTGTCCCAGGAACACTGCCTCATTCCCCAGGAAAGTGCACTTACTCCTCTTGAGCCGTAACCCTGCCCTCTCCAATCCCTGTAGTCCCTCTCTCAGAGTGCTCAGATGCTCCTGGTCAGTTCTTCTCGTCACCAGAATGTCATCCAGATAGATGGAAACATGTGGAATCCCTTGCAGTACACCTTCGATTCTCCTCTGGAAGATAGCTGGTCTAGATGAGACACCAAATGGTAAGCGGTTATATGTAAACAAGCCCTTGTGTGTATTTATGGTAACATACTTCTTTGATTCGTCATCCAGTGTAATCTGCAAGTATGCATGACTCATATCCAACTTTGTGAATTTCTTTCCTCCAGCCAGGTTTGCAAAGGGATCCTCTGTTTTGGGAATAGGATACTGCTCTAGTTTGGACACCCGATTGACTGTCAATTTATAATCTCCACAGAGTCTTACCGAATTGTCCGGTTTTAAAACAGGCACTATGGGAGCTGCCCATTCCAAACATTTCACTGGCTCCAGTATGTTCTCTCTCAATAGACGGTCAAGCTCACCCTCTACCTTTGGCTTCATGGCATAAGGCACAGGTCGTTGTTTAAAAAACCTTGGCGGTGCCTCCTTGTCTACATAAATCTTAGCTGGGGGGCCATTAAATGTGCCAAGTTCCTCCTTGAACACATTCTCATGTTCACTCAACACTCCTTGCAAAGTCAACTGTTTGCCCTCATCTATTTGATTTACTGCTCCCCAGTCTAATTTAAGTTCTTTTATCCAGCCCCAACCTAACAGGTTTGGTCTGGTACCCGATTCTATAACTACAGGTAGCTGTTCCACTATGTCCCTGTGTTGCACAGTTACATTAGCTGCACCTAATGTCGCTACTCGTTCACCTGTATATGTTTTAAGATGCAGAGAGCAAGACTTTAACTCTGGAACTTTTGCACGGTTCCACAATTTTGAGTACTCTGCCCTGTTCATTATGGTCATGCCGCACCCTGTATCAACTTCAAAGTTCACCTTAGAGTCATTTACTGTCAGTTGCAATGTGATAGGAGCCACTTTTGGAATGTTCTCTAACATGCTATACATTATGAACATGTCCTCTTCTTCCTCAGCTTCCCTGCTGATGTGGTGTGCTCCATGTTTTTTCACTTCTCTTCCTTGGTTTTGCTTTCCTCCCCCTTTTGGTTTGGATTCCTCCACAGGTGATTTTGCCCTGCATGCTCGTTTTATGTGTCCTTGTTTCCCACACTTGTGGCACTTTTCCTCCAGAAACCAGCATTCACTCGCCAGGTGATCGCCCTTGCATCTATAACATGCCTTCACATGCTCACGTTGTGGTTTCTGACGCATGTTTAATTTGTGCACGATAACCTGACCTGCAACTTGCTTAGCATTAGCCCTGTCTGAACCCTGTATTTTTTTACATCTCGGTTCGCTGTCTCTATGGCTTGAGCAAGTTCCAATGCTTTTTCATAAGTAAGCCCAGTCTCGGATAATAATCTACGTTGCATTCGGTCATCCATTATTCCGCAAACTAGCCTATCCCTCAGCATTTCCTTCAGGTTGTTCCCATAATTGCAATCTTGTGCTAATTTACGCAACACCGCTACATAGTCCATTACACTCTCTTCCTCTTTTCTGTTCCTTGAATTAAACTTGAACCGCTGTACAATCTCACTAGGCTTAGGGTTGAAATGTTCTTTTAGCAAGGCCACTAATTCAACAATTGATTTGTCTCCAGGCTTTTCAGGACTGAGCAGATTCTTCATCAAACTGTAGGTTTGGCTTCCCACTGAACTAAGCAGAATGGCTTTCCTTTTTCCGGCATCATTTATTTCATTTGCTTCGAAGAAATAACCCAACACTTCACAGTATTCCTCCCAGGTTTGTGCTTGGATATCAAAAGCGGAGACCGTTCCTACCGTGGCAGCCATGCTCTCGTCCAATTGGTAGCTAACTTTAGCTCGTGAGTTTGTTTTTTAAAAGTCCCGGCAGACTTCTCTTCTTTATTCAGTGTCCTTTTACCTCGTCGCCAAATGTGATAAATCCATGTAGTGAAACAAGGAACTCGAAGAGGCGAGATATTAGAATTAGTCCATGTACTTTATTAAACAACTGCGTAACAAACATACAGGCCTGCATCCTCTCATTCCACCTCCACTGACCTTAACCCGTAGCAGCACTAGCTACAGCACCACCTGGTGGATAACCTTAATCATAACATCCCAGATTACTATAGTACAATCTATATAAATAGCAACTTTCAAAAGTGGAATTGGATAAACACTTGAAGGGGAGAAAATTGCAGGGCTGTGGAGAAAGAGCAGGGGGTGTGGGACTAATTGGAGAGAATCTTTCAAAGAGCCGGCACAGGCACGACGGGCCGAATGGCCTTTTTCAGTGCTGTAAGATTCGATGATTCTATTACAAGAAAGTGTAATCAATGCAAGTCTATTCTGTTTCCACAGCTGATCATGTCCACCTACACCGAACATTTGAGCGTCAATTCTATGCAAGTAACAAAAAGCAATCAACAGAAAAAAACGTTTTCATATTTCCCAATATGTGTGAAAGACAGTCCACCTCTTACAGTACCCGAGATATTTCATTACAATTCCCCTGGCAAATTCCCTGCAAAACTCTTGAAAAACCAATGACTGTCGACACAAGACCTTGCAACAAAACCCATGTTGCATTGATCAGCAACTCCATCAAATGAATTTCAAATTGAGAGAAAATGGAACTCTATAGACACAGAATTTGGGCAGGTTGCCAAAAGAATAAGAGGCTTTATTCTAGTAATTTATCATACTGGGTGACACTGCGGCTTTTAAACTATCAAGGATTGTTTTTTAAATAGGAAGAAGTCGCATTTATGAAGCACCTTGACACATTCCTCAGAGACGGGCTTCAATTACAATGGATCACTTTGGAGCACGGGAATAGGAGAGTGAGGGAATAGGAGAGCGCGGGGAGAGGAGAGCGTGGAGCGCGGGAATAGGAGAACACGGGAATAGGGGAGCGCGGGAATAGGAGATTGCGGGAAGAGAGGGCGTGAAGAGGAGAGGGCGGGAATAGGAGAGGGCGGGAATAGGAGAGGGCGGGAAGAGGAGAGCGCGGGAATAGGAGAGGGCGGGAAGAGGAGAGCGCGGGAATAGGGGAGCGCGGGAATAGGAGAGGGCGGGAAGAGGAGAGCGCGGGAATAGGAGAGCGCGGGAAGAGAGGGCGGGAAGAGGAGAGGGCGGGAAGAGAGGGCGGGAAGAGGAGAGGGCGGGAAGAGGAGAGGGCGGGAAGAGAGCGCGGGAAGAGGAGAGGGCGGGAAGAGGAGAGCGCGGGAATAGGAGATCGCGGGAAGAGAGGGCGTGAAGAGGAGAGCGCGGGAAGAGGGGAGCGCGGGAAGAGGAGAGGGCGGGAAGAGGAGAGGGCGGGAAGAGAGCGCGGGAAGAGGAGAGGGCGGGAAGAGGAGAGCGCGGGAAGAGGAGATCGCGGGAAGAGAGGGCGTGAAGAGGAGAGGGCGGGAAGAGGGGAGTGCGGGAAGAGGAGAGGGCGGGAATAGGAGAGCACGGCAGACATTTCTGTGCAGAAGCACCAGCAACAACAAATGGGTGAATGAAAAAAGACTTGCATTTCTACAGCGCCTTTCACAACCTCAGGATGTCCCAAAGAGCTTTACAGCCAATTAAGTACGTTTTGAAGTGTAGTCACTGTTGTAATGTAGGAAACGCGGCAGCCAATTTGCACACAGCAAGCTCCCACAAACAGCAATGTGATAATGACCAGATAATCTGTTTTTGTTATGTGGAGTGAGGGATAAATTTTGGCCCCAGGACACCAGGGAGAACTCCCCTTCTCTTCTTCGAAATAGTGGCCATGGGATCTTTTACATCCACCTGAGAGAGCAGACGGGGCCTCGGTTTAACGTCTCATCCGAAAGATGGCGGGCAGAGTTTTCATTGGGCCATGGAGGTGTGTGGGGGGTTAAAATCTCAAAATTGGGGGGCACGAACCCATCCCACCCCCAACCCGCCTTCCTGCCAGTTTCAAAGGAGGCGGATACCCGACCTGTGCTGGGACCCGCCTCCCCGAGGTGGGAAGGGGATTAGTGCCAATTAACTGCCTGTTAACAGGTAGTTAACAGGCAGTTTTTAGCCTAATCCCTATTTTTATTGCTGAAGTGTGGGATTCCCGACGGCTCCAAACCACTCCAAGTTGGTGAGGTGGGCCGTCGGGCTGAAGGGCTTGGAGGGTTCGAGATGTCCAGTGTTCAGGTGAGTGATGGGTGCATGAGTGCAGAGGTAAGTGTGTTTGGTGTGTGTAAAGTGTTTAAAGAAGTTTTACTTACATTTACTTACCTTTACAGCCTTCCTTCCTTCAGGTCTCGGGAGTCCCTTATCTCACTGGCACAGAAAGCAGAATGGCCACGAGCTGTCAAAAGTTGCAGCATTCAGCTTTCTGTTCTGGAGAGATCTCTAATCAGCCTGAGAGGAAGGAATTAACTTGGAGTACAGATTGTCAGTGTTTGACAGCTTCAAAGAGCTGTCAAACGCTGATATTTCACCTGTTGCCGGGTGGCCCTTAATTGGCCTGCTGAGCCTGCTGGGCGGGCTCAACAAGGTCAATCAAGTGAAAATCGCGTGGGTTGGCCACAACTCGATGGAGGCGGGACTACAACCCCAAAAGTTGCAGTCCCGCCTCCTACACGCTTCCTCAATCAAAATCCAGCCCGACACCGCCATCAGTGCTGCACTCCCTCAGCACTGCACTGGGAGTGTCAGCCTGGATTATGTGCTCGAGTCTACGGAATGAGACTTGAACCCACTATTTATATGGTGCAGTTCGTCAAGGGCGTGAAGTTGGCCGGGGAACCAGGAGAACTCTCCCCTCTACAACTTATTTGAATTGTGCCATGGGCTGCCTCATTCCCAACCGCCGCCGTCGGCCCTGCCAACTTTTGTAGGACATGTGGCAAGTCCGGTGATTAGCATGACCATGGCGGGCTGGGCACATCTGGGGTGCCCCTCTCAAGAAAGGCCGGATTGAGGCCTGAAATTCATGCCGACACGACCTGCAGTGAGGTAAGTAGCGGGGGTAGAGGTGGTTGGTGGGGTGGGGGGGAGCGCGATCAGGTGGGGTAGAGGGTCTCGAACGACCTGAATTATTTTCGTGATCCTATTTACTTCACAGATCCCCGGCTTCCATATTTAAAAAGGGGCCTGTCGCCTGAATCAGGCAGGCGCTTTAGACACCCAGGAGTAGGCCCCTTTCAAAATGGCGGGTGTCAGTGGGGATGGCAAGGTACCGATTTAGGGCCGTTACCGCCCTGTTAACGCCAGGGGAAGCCACTGAAAAATCGACCCCACGTGGTTAATCAAAATAATGATGCATTTAATTGAGAGGCAAGAAAAAAATGATGATCTAACTTACTCAATCAGGTGGCTTGTTGGCGCTGTGCAGGAGGCAAGACCTTTTTATTACTTGCTGGCCGTCACTGCCCAATTCTTTGTTTTTAAGTCACTAGGTTACATGAATGTTGAGGCCCGGAATTGTGCCGATGCCAATGGAGCAGTACCAGTCGGAAACCAGGCCGGTGGGAAAGTGCAAGAGAGAGGGAAGGGGAAAAAACACACAAGAGCCCTCCCATTACCAGTCATGTCCTACAGTAGTGTAGTGGTTATGTTACTGGAAAAGTCCCACTCCCAGAGGCTTGAGCACAAAAAATCTAGGCTGACGCTGCCAGTACAGTACTGAGGGAGTGCTGCACTGTCGGAGGTGCCGTCTTTCGGATGAGACGTTAAACCAAGGCCCCGTCTGCTCTCTCAGGTGGACGTAAAAGATGCTATGGAAGAAGGGCAGGGACGATCTCCCCGGTGTCCAATATTTATCCCTCTATCAACATCACCAAACAGATTATCCGGTCATTATCACATTGCTGTTTGTGGGTGCTTGCTGTGCGCAAATTGGCTGATGCATTTCCCACATGACAACAGTGACTCCACTTCAAAAATTACTTCATTGGCTGTAAAGCGCTTTGGGACGTCCGGTTGTCGTGAAAGACGCTATATAAATGCAAGTTTTTCTTTTCTTTCTGTAATCCCAGAGGCCTGGACTATTAATGTTGAGTTCAAATCCCACCATCGGCAGTGTGAGAATTTGTTTTCAGTTCTTAAAAAAATCTGGGAATATAAAAGCTGGTATCAGTAATGGTGACCATGAAGCTGTCTGTCTGTCGTAAAAAAAAACAATTGGTTCATTAATGTCCTTTAGGGAAGGAAACCTGCTGTCCTTACCCGGTCTGGTAAGTTTAATGGGTAGATCAGTAATAAAAGCTGCATTTTTATGAGCTTCTATCACTATTTCTTTTTTAAAAATAGTTAATCTCAGGAGCAAGCAGTAATTGATTTGGCTTTGTCCTCATTGTTAATGGTGTCTGCTCAGTCTGTGGTGCTTCCAACTCCCCCCGCGCCCCCCCCACCTCTCCTCCCCCACCCCCCACTCCCCTCCCCACACCACCACTCCCCACCCCCACTCCCCTCCCCACACCACCACTCCCCACCCCCCACTCCCCTCCCCACACCACCACTCCCCACCCCCCACTCCCCTCCCCACACCACCACTCCCCACCCCCCACTCCCCTCCCCACACCACCACTCCCCACCCCCCTCCCCACACCACTACTCCCCTCCCCACTCCCCACACCACCACTCCCCACCCCCCACTCCCCTCCCCACACCACCACTCCCCACCCCCCACTCCCCTCCCCACACCACCACTCCCCACCCCCCACTCCCCTCCCCACACCACCACTCCCCACCCCCCACCCCACACCACCACTCCCCACCCCCCACTCCCCTCCCCACACCACCACTCCCCACCCCCCACCCCACACCACCACTCCCCACCCCCAACTCCCCTCCCCACACCACCACTCCCCACCCCCAACTCCCCTCCCCACACCACCACTCCCCACCCCCAACTCCCCTCCCCACACCACCACTCCCCACCCCCCACTCCCCTCCCCACACCACCACTCCCCACCCCCCACTCCCTTCCCTTCCCCCACTCCCCTCCCCATTTCCCCCGCACCCCACTCCCCTCCCCCATTTCCCCCCACCCCTCACTCCCCTCCCCCACCACCACCCCGCTCCCCCCAGTCCCCTCCCCCATCACCCCTCCCCCCACCACCACTCCCCACCCCGCTCTACTCCACCCCGCTCCCCCCACCGCCCCTCCCCCACCACCCCTCCATCTACCGCCCCACCACTGCCCCTCCCCCCACTCCGTTCTACTCCACTCCGCTCCCACCACCCCCCCAACCCCCTCCCCTCCCCCCACTCTGTTCTACTCCATGGCCCCTCCCCCACCACCCCTCCCCCCACTCCGTTCTTCTCCATGGCCTCTCCCCCACTCCGCTCCCCCCCCCACCGCCCCTCCCCCAACTCCGCTGTACTCCACAGCCCCTCCTCCTCCACGCTCCATTTATCCAATTCTCTTTTGAAAGTTATTATTGGATCTGCTTCCACTGCCCTTTCAGGCAGCGCGTTCCAGATCACAGCAACTCGCTGCATAAAAAAATGTTTTTCTCATCTCTCCCTTGGGCCCTCCTGCCAGTGGAAACGGTTTCTCCTTATTTACTCTATCAAAACCCCTCATAATTTTGAACACCTCATTTAAATCTCCCCTTAACCTTCTCTGTTTTAAGGAGAACAACCCCAGCTTCTCCAGTCTCGCCACATAACTGAAGTCCCTCATCCCTGGAACCATTCCAATAACTCTCCTCCGCACCCTCTCCAAGGCCTTGACATCCTTCCTCGAGTCTAGTGCCCAGTGGGTGGACGCAATATTCCAGCGCCAGCCTAACCAGTGATTATAATTGTATAAAGAGGATAAATTTCATAAAGTTATGAACTCTCATGTCAGTAAACGAATATTGTAATACTTGTATTTATCCAGGGCCGTCCAAATCGAAATATCTCAAAGAGCTTACATACAAATAATTACTTTTTGAAGTGCTTTGGCTGTCATTGCGTAAACAAACACAACAGTTGTTCTGCGACAGCCACATCTTTCAGTCATTAGATGAACAGTCAGTCAATCTGTTTTTTCACGGTGTTGTTCACGGGAGGCGGTGGGGGGGAGGGGGGAAGTTGGCCAGGACAGCAGGAGAACTCCCTACTGTTCTTTGAATAGTCACCTGAGATCCTTAATATCTGCCTGAATCACTTCTTGTGTGAAGGTCAGCTTTTCCCACAAGGTAGCAGCGGCAGTCCCCTCAATGGTGGCCTGGGGTATCAGTCTAGAATTTGAACTTAGACCCCAAGCTCAAACCCACAGCCTTCAGACCCTGAGGCAAGAATGCTGCCGACAGAGACAAGCTGGCACACAATGAGCATTGCTTCAATTTACATAGAATTGACAGCACAGAAACAGGCTATTTAGCCCAATAGGTCCAGACGAGCCTCCTCCCACCCTACTTCAAGTAACCTTATCAACATGACCTTCTATTCCTTTCTCCCTCATGTGTTTATCTAGCTTCCCCTTAAATGCATCTCTGCTATTCGCCTCAACCACTCCCTGTCGTAGCGAGTTCCACATTCTCACCACTCTCTGGGAGACGTAATAAAACTCACTACGCACTTGGTTCGAGTATAAAGCAAGGGGGAGAAATTCGGTATCACCCCATTTGGGGCGCAATTATCGGCCGGGCGCAAATTTTAACGCCTGGTGCTAATTATCGCCTCCGACAGCAAACTTGGCTTTTATCGCCCCTGGAGGTGATTGGAGCGCTAAATCAGGCGCTACACACCTCTCTTAAGGTGCAAAGGCCGAGGAGCGAGGTGCTACCTCACAGCGCTGGCGAAGCTCATGTGATTTCAGTCAGCAATGGAACACAGACACACTGGCACCGTCCAATTCTTAAAGGGGAGTTCTGACGAATGGTCATCGACCTGAAACGTTAACTCTGTTTCTCTCATCACAGATGCTGCCTGACCTGCTGAGTTTCTCCTGCATTTTCTGTTTTTATCTTAAAGGGGAGGGTTGATCTTGCTCTCCATCCACATCCTGCTCATTGCAGCCTTGAATCTCGGCCTGGAGAGACCTGTACATCAAATCTGCTGGAAAGAACAATGGAGAGACCCAGGGAAAGAGCTCAGAGTGCAGCCCCCACAGTCTCTTCCAAATCGATACAAGGAAGGGCAAATCAAAACCAACCTGCAAAGTGCTGCTCAGTACCCAAAACTCCTTCACACAGCGTTGAATCTCTCCAGAAGTCTCTCTCTCTCTCTCTCAGAATGCGTGGTGCAAAAATGTCACCAACAAAAAAAGGCAGGAAGCGGTCGTCTTTAAATAGCGCTCCCCCAGTCCCTTTCTGACAGCATAACGCTCCCCTCAACCTGTCGTTGCTAGTGGCAGCCGGTAAGGCAGGGGGCGCCACTCAATATCCAGTCCGGGGTGCTAACGGGGCATTACGCACTCGACTGACGTCACGATCTGCCGGCGCAGGAGATCGTGGCGGTAGCGTTTAGCGCCGCCGCAAAATGTCTCGTTAATTTTGCGAGAGGCGCAAACATCGCCGCGCCCGGGCGCTAGTTGGTTTGCGCCCCACTTAGCGCCCTCTTAAGGCACTAACGGGTGGTGCTACCAACTGAATTTTTCCCCCCAAGGCTTTAATCAACTTGTTTCAAAACATGGAGGTCTAGTTATCTTTCACTAGTTCCTGTTTACAAAATGTCCTGGGCAAGCTGGGCCCACACCCGAGTATTTATACTCCTTGGACGGCGCCACCAGCTGGCCGTCCAGTGTTATTTCATGAGTCTTTCTTCATGGATCATAAGATTCATAACAGAGGGTAAGAGGTTTCTCCTAATTTCTTATTGGTGACTATCTTATATTTATGGCCCCTATTTTTAGTCTCCCCCACAAGTGGAAACATCTTCTCTGCATCGACCCTGTCGAATCCCTTTATAATCTTAAATACCTTCATTTATTGTCTGACAATCTCAGTTTGGGAATATAACACTCATTCAGAACTGAGTGTCTTTGCCATTTATTGTTCCTGCTGACTAATCACCACAACAGGGGCATCAAACGCTTGCTAACAATGAGTGTCCATTTAAGCCAAGTGTTTAGTCAAGTTTCAAACAGGAGAAAACACAAGACCAAGAAGAAATAATCACACATGGAGGTGGAATGATTTCCATTACGGTCCATTTTTCTAGGCGAATGAATTGTAACTTAATATTGAATAGCTAGTGAGATGTGAGAGTCGGTGAAGGAATTCTCAAATTACTTTCTTCTAATCACATTCCAGTGGAAATACATAATTTTAAGCTGTGCAGTTGTAGGGGGACGGACTGCGCAGCAATAATCATCGAGAGAGTGTGATTAATACAGTTTGTGGTGGCAAAGAGCCATGCAATCACCTCTGAGTTATTTCAGACCATTAATAACATTTGAGCAATTTTCAAGGGAATTAATGGGGCAGTCATCAAAATCAATCGCATGCAGCAACCCTCTGTTAATTGGTGTAAGGGCAACTGTGGTAGCAAAGGTCACATCGATCCTAACTACTCCGCGGCAGAACTTCATTAGCGGCCTTTAGAGCCGCAGTTTTCATAATTCTGATTGTATTAATCTGACCCTGCTTTTGGATAGATCAAAAACATGTAGCTGCCAAGGCAGAGTGACTGGAGGCTGATGCCTGCTGGATTTGAAGTGGTTTGTCACGCGACATGTTTGTGAGAAATTTTGGGTCTGCCTTAGGTATTCTTTCAGGCTCAGCAGTGTCGTCGCTCCCCTAAGCGGTCCCCCACGTCTTACGTTCAGGAGTGTGCCCCTACTGCCGGTCGTCCAAGCGTATGATTGTGTAACAATGGCACCCCTTTGTGATCGGAAATGGATGCTGCATCTTTCTCATGTGCGCCGCTCCAATCTTTCAGCAGGGGGGACTGATGAGGTTTTCATGAGACAGGGCAGAATATGAATTGTTAAGCCATTTTATTTTACAGGCGCCAAGGAGATTTACAGAGTAACTATTATAAACAAAGCACAATTAGCTCACTGCTAAACCCTCCTTGTGAATAAGAAAAATTAACAAACCGCGCCAAACTATCCCACTAAGCTAACAAATTTTCTTAATCAGTCTTCTGGGTCCGACAGGCTTAAGATGAGCATGTTTTCCTAACTAAGACAGTTTCTCTTCCCCTGTCTACCTGGTCTAATTGACTTTAAATGTGTTCCTTTGTCCTTTTTCTCCCTATATGCTCGCGCAGCGTTCTCTTTAAGCCGCGTGGCCGCACAGCACTCTGGAGGCCTCGCTCAGCCGGTGAGCTGGCTTTTAAATAAAAAACCGCGCAGGCACGGAATCTTGAATGGCCCGCGCCGCCCAATTAAAGGAGCCACGTGGGCCAAAGAAAAAATTAGAGGGAACATTGCTGTCACCCTGACTACTTTGCCATTGAGGGATTCACCAGTCGGGCTCCCAATAAAACGACAAGAATTACACAGGGTATACGGCACAGAAACAGGCCATTCGGCCCAACCAGTCCATGCCGGCATTTATGCTCCACTCGAGCCTCCTCAAACTGGTTAACTCTCCTCCGCCCTCCCAACGGTAGATTCCTTGCAGGCGCATTGTGCTCATTTTATGTGATTAGGTCATCCCAACAATAAAGGGTGTGGATATTCGCTGGAATGCCTAAATTAATTCCCAGTGTCTGAAGCACTCCACTTCTCACACTTCATCTGATTGCTGATCTACATTTCCCATCTCTGTTCTCTGAATTTAATCCTCGAAAACTACGTTTAACTCAACGGTAGCATTTTTAACATAAATTACGCCAATATCCTCCCATGGTGGCTTCGTCTGAAATCCCAAAATGTGACACTCCTATGATGGGATGTATGACCATCCGTATTTCCCTTTGTTCTTCAACCTTGCGTTACTACATTACCAAATCACACGTTGCTGGTGTCAGCAATCATGCCAGTCGCATTGCCAGGCTCTAGCCTTGCCCTCCGCCAGCACAGACCTGGAAATTCAGCCATGCACTGCCCACGATTTCCAAACCACTCATTTTAATGGTCGGGATATCGTGGACCAAGTTTCCGATTTGCACCACTCGTAGTTGAGGTGCTGGTGGTGTAACCTCTACCTTCTTCTTCTTAGGCAGTCCCTTGGAACCGGGGATGACTTGCTTCCACATTAAAAATGAGTTCTCAGGTGACTGATGAGTCCAATGCGGGACCTACAGTCTCTGTCACAGGTGGGGCAGACGGTGGTTGAAGGGGCGGGTGGGTGGGGTGCTTGGGTTGACGTGCGCTCCTTCCGCTGCTTGCGATTGGCTTCCGCTTGCTCCCGGCGAAGAGACTCGAGGTGTTCGGCGCCTTCCCGGATGCTTCTCCTCCACTTTGTGCGGTCTTGGGCCAGGGATTCCCAGGTGTCGGTGAGGATGTTACACTTTTTCAAGGAGGCTTTGAGGGTGTCCTTGAAGCGTTTCCTCTGCCCACCTGGGGCTCTCTTGCCGTGCCGGAGCTCCGAGTAGAGCGCTTGTTTTGGGGGTCTCGTATCGGGCATGCGGACAATGTGACCCGTCCATCGGAGCTGATTGAGCGTGGTCAAAGCTTCGATGCTGGGGATGTTGGCCTGAGCGAGAACACTGACGTTGGTGCGCCTATCCTGCCAATGGATTTGCAGGATCTTGCAGAGGCAGCGTTGGTGGTACCTCTCCAGTGGTTTGAGGTGCCTGTTGTACATGGTCCATGTCTCTGAGGCATACAGCACGGCGGGTATCACTGCTGCTCTGTAGACCATGAGCTTAGTGCCGGGTTTAATTTGCACCACCTGTAGTTGAGGGTTCCCTGCTGGTGGTGTAACCTCTACCATCAAGGAGGTCAAGAGCAGCAAGGTGGGAACACCATCACTTCCGGGTCATGCACAATCCTGACTTTGGACATGCACAGCTGTCCCTTCATGGTCACTGGGTCAATAGCCGCTGAAGTGCCTCGCTAACAACATCACGGGAGCACCATCACCACAAGGACTGCAGCAGGTCCAGGGAAAAGGCCCAACACAACCTTCTCAGGGCAGCTAGGGACAGGCAGTAAGTGCAGCCTTGTCAAGGTTACCCCGAGTACAAATTTTAAAAGAATTTAAACGATGAATAGATTGGATGTTGGGCGGTTCATCGATCCCCAGAGAGCAGCGAGCCTCTGGAATGTGTTGCGGGCTGGTGTGGTGGGTGCTGACTCTCTGTTCACCTTTGAGAGGGAGCTGGACCAGTTCCTGACTGGGGCAGAGATCGCATCCTAGAGAAGGTCAGTGTCTTTATAGAGAACACTCGGTCCGTGTGATCTCCTGGAGCAGTTTCGATCGTCTGAAGTGGTTGGAGAGCAATTTTCCAGAGTATTTTTTCCCTTATTGGCTCAGGGTTTTTGCTCTGATTTTTGACCTCTCCCGGGAGGTTACATGGCAGCAGGAGGCCGGAGGGTGGGGGTGGCGGGTGCGGCGGGGAAGGGAGGTGTAAGGAAGTATCTGTCACGATTATCCAGCCATCATGAGTGGGGGGCATGCTTGATAGACTAGCTGGTCTTTCCTTGCCCGTTAGTTTTGTATGTTCGTAATTACTTCCCAAGTGTTAAAACTTACAGCCTATACCAAGCTTTTGGCCTGGATTTTGCCAGCCCTGGGGAGGCGGGTTTGGAGGTGGGACTGCCAGGAAAATGGCAGAATTTGGGGGCGGGTGCCCAACCCGCCCCCAACCCGCCTCCATGCCATCTTGCCAGGAGGCGGTTAGCCGACCCGCGCCGGGTCCCGCCTCCTCGAGGCGGTAAGGGGATTAGTGCCAATTAACTGGCTGTTAACAGATAGTTCTTTGGCTAATCCCTATTTTGAGCCCTGAAGTGTGGGCTTAACCTCGCCAGGGTCAGCGAGGCGGGCCGTCGGTCTGCGGGGGTCGGAGGGGCCGAGATGTCCGGTGTGCAGGTGAGTAATGGGTGCATGTGTGCAGAGGTAAGTATGTGAGGTGTATGTAAAGTGTTTTAATAAGTTTTACTTACCTTTACTTCTTCCTGCAGGCTTCCTCCCTTCAGGTCTCGGGAGTCCCTCAGCTCACCGGCACAGAAAGCAGAATGGCCGCTGAACTGTCAAAAGCTGCAGCCTCTGCTTTCTGGTCAGGAAGGCTTTCTAATTGAGTCTTGAGTAAAGACACGACTTAGAAGACAGATTGTCAGTGTTTGACAGCTTCACAGAGCCGTCAAATGCCGACATTTCATCTGTCAAAAGCTCTTGACAGATGAAACGGCACTCGCTGACATCACCTGTAATTGGCTTTCCCTTAATTGGCCTGCTAAGCCCGCTGGGCGGACTTAACAAGGTCAATCAAGGGAAAATAGTGTGGGTTGGCCACAAGTCGATGGAGGCGGGACTACAACCCAACAAGTGGGAGTCCCGCCTCCAAAAGCTCCCCATTGACAAAATCCAGCCCTTTGTCTTTGTTGCCCAATTCAATGTTTATCATGAAAGAAAGACTTACATTTATATTGCATCTTTCACCACCTCAGTACGCCCCAAAGTGCTTTACAGCCAACGAAGTACTTTTGGAGTGCAGTCACTGTTGTAATGTAGGAAACGCGGCAGCCAATTTGCGCACAGCAAGCTCCCACGAACAGCAATGTGAGAATGACCATCTGACTCGGAGGCAAGAGGGCTATCCACTGAGCCACGCCTGACACCCCATGCAGCCGCACCGACCACACACACTGTAAATCCACCTTCTCATTCATTCCCATATATTTCAAGTTGCTGATACCAGCAGATCTTGGTAAATTAGGATTTATCCACTAATGATTCAAACAGGACAGACCAGAGAGTAAAAAAATCTCAAAATGGGACCGAGCGATTTGATCTTCAGGAGCTGTGTTGCCCGGGATTGGGTGTTGTATGGAACCACTGGGACCCACAGTTTGGACACCCCTGGCCTGCCTTATTGATCAATCTCATTTCCCAGTAACTGAAAAACAACAACAACAAAAAAATAAAATGATCCCTTCTAAAGAATTGGGGCGGGGGGGGGGGAATTGGGTATGGGGTGCTAACTTCGCGCCCCGATAAGTTAGCGCCCCTGCACCTGAAATTGAATGGTAGTGCCCTAAGCAGGAGGCGGGGCTACTGGAAGCGCTCCCCCTCCCTCTTGGGGCGCTCCCATTGAATATCGCGGCGCTACGTACTGCAGTGCCACACGCGTGTCAGCTCATAGCGCCGCGGTACTACAGGCCTCCCTCCCCTGATTAAAGGGGAGGGGCCTAGCGCAATGCACACCGGGGCCCTGCTGGACCACCGGGGAGCAGGGTGCCAGGAAAGGAGCCTGGCATTCAAGAGTAGTACCAAGCTGACGGATTGCGGCCAGCACCCCGCTGGAGGAGGCGAGAGGGGGCAGGTGCTGACAGACGGCCCAAAAAAAAATGGCCGCCCGGCACCTGCCCATTAATTTGCACCACCGCGGCCGCAATCAAGCCCCCCTGACCCTGTCGGACATAACGCTCGGCGGTAGGTCAGAGGACGTGAGCCAGGTTTGCGGCCGGGGCGCTGCGCACAGTGATGACGTCATCACCGGAGGCGCAGCGCCGCGGGGCACTACCGGCTACCGCCGCTGCTAACCTCCCGCTGAATTTCGCGGGAGGCGTTAGCGGCGCCGAGCCCGGGTGCTATGTGCTTTGCGCCCTGTTAGCGTCCTAATGGGAGGCACAGGGCAACCAAATTTTTCACCCTTGGTTTCTCATTGGCGGTAAGGGAGAGATGTTATAAATTAGCAAAAGTTTACAACAACAACAATAGCACCTTTATATTGCACCTTTAATGTCCCCAGGCGCTTCACAGGAGCGATTATCGAACAAAATTTGACACCGAGCCACACAAGGAGATATTAGGGCAGGTGACCAAAAGCTTGGTCAAAGAGGTCGGTTTTAAGGAGCGTCTTAAAGGAGGAAAGAGAGGCGGAGAGATTTAGGGAGGGGATTCCGGAGCTTAGGGCCCAACCTACTGAAGGCACGGCCGCCAATGGTGGAGTGATTAAAATCAGGGATGTGGAAAAGGCAAATGGAATATAACATGGAGAAATGTGAAGTAGGAAAAATAGAAAAGCAGAGTATTTTTAAATGGTTAGAGATTGGGAAATGTTGGTGTTCAGAGGGACCTGGGTGTCCTTGTACACGAATCACTGAAAGTTAACATGCAGGTACAGCAAGCAATTAGGAAAGCAAATGGTATGTTGGCCTTTATTACAAGTAGATTTGAGTATAAGAGTAAAGACGTCTTACTGCAATTATATAGTCCCCTGGTGAGACCACACCTGGAGTATTGCGTACAGTTTTGATCTCATTGAAACATACAACATTCTCACAGGGCTTGACAGGGTGATCATAGCATGGCTGAATTTCAAATTCAGTTGGAGGGTGAGAAAATTGTATCTCAAACCAGTGTCCTGATCTTAAACAAAGGCAATTACAATGGCATGAAGGCAGAACTGGCTAAAGTGGACTGGAAAAATAAATTAAAGGGTAAGACATTTGAAATGTAGTGGCGGACATTTAAGGAGATATTTCATAACTCTCAACAAAAATATATTCTAGTGAGAAAGAAAGATTTTAAGAGAAGGGAGCACCATCCATGGCTAACTAAGGAAGTAAAGGATGGTAACAAATTTAAAATGAAGGCATACAATGTTGCCAAGATTGGTGGGAGGCCAGAGGATTGGGAAATTTTTAAAAACCAGCAAAGGATCACTAAAAAAATAATAAAGAGAGAGAAGATGAAGTATGAGAGAAAACTGGCAAGAAATATTAAAATAGATAGTAAGAGCTTCTACAGGTATATAAAAAGGAAGAGAGTAGCTAAAGTAAACGTTGGTCCCTTAGAGGATGAGACTGTGAATTAATAATGGGGAACGGGGAAATGGCAGAGACTCTGAACAAATATTTTGTACCTGTCTTCATGGTAGAAGACACTAACAACATCCCAAGAATGGATAATCAAGGGGCCACAGGGAGTGGGGAACTGAAGACAATCACTATCACTAAGGAAAAAGTACTTGGTAAAATAATGGGACTAAAAGACGACAAGTCCCCTGGACCTGATGGCCTGCATCTAGAGGTCTTAAAAGAAGTGGCTGCAGAGATAGTGGATGCATTGGTTGCAATGTACCAAAATTCCTTGGACTCTGGAGAGGTCCCAACAGATTGGAAAACCGCAAATATAACACCCCTATTTAAGAAAGGAGGGAGACAGAAAGCAGGAAACTATAGACCAGTTAGCCTACCATCTGTCGTTGGGAAAATGCTGGAGTCCTTCATTAAGGAAGCAGTAGCAGGGTATTTGGAAAATCATAATGCAGTCAAGCAGAGTCAGCATGGTTTTATGAAAGGGAAATCATGTTTAACAAATTTGCTGGAGTTCTTTGAGGATGTAACGAGCAGGGTGGATAAAGGTGAGCCAGTGGATGTGGTGTATTTGGATTTCCAGAAGGCATTCGATAAGGTGCCATATAAAAGGTCACTACATAAGAGCTCACGGAGTTGGGGGTAATATATTAGCATCGATAGAGAATTGGCTAACTAACAGAAAGCAGAGAGTCGGGATAAATGGGTCATTTTCCGGTTGGCAAACGGTAACTAGTGGGGTGCCACAGGGATTGGTGCTGGGACCCCAACTATTTACAATCTACATTAATGGCTTGGATGAAGGGACCGAGTGTACTGTAGCCAAGTTTGCGGATGATACAAAGATGGGTGGGACAGCAAGTTGTGCAGAGGACTCAAAGAATTTGCAAAGGGATATAGACAGGCTAAGTGAGTGGGCAAACATTTGGCAGATGGAGTATAAATGTGGGAAAGTGCGAGTTATCCACTTTGGCAGGAAAAATAAAAAAGCAAATTATTATTTAAATGGAGAGAGCTTACAAAAGTTCAGAGGGACCTGGGGGCCCTTGTGCATGAAACACAAAAGGTTAGCATGCAGGTACAGCAAGTAATCAAAAAGGCAAATGGAATGTTGGCCTTTATTGCAAGGGGGTTGGAGTATAAAAGCAGGGAAGTCCTTCTACAACTGTGCAGGGTATTGGTGAGACCACACCTTGAGTACAGCGTACAGTTTTGGTCTCCTTATTTAAGGAAGGATATACTTGCATTGGAGGCAGTTCAGAGACGATTCACTAGGTTAATTCCTGAGATGAGGGGGTTGACTTATGAAGAAAGGTTGAGCAGGTTGGGTCTATACTCATTGGAATTTAGAAGAATGAGAGGTGGTCTTATTGAAACATATAAGATACTGAGGGGGCACGACAAGGTAGATGCAGAGAGGATGTTTCCCCTCGTGGGAAAATCTGGAACTCGGGGGCATAGTTTCAGAATAAAGGGTCGCCCTTTTAGAACTGAGATGAGGAGGAATTTCTTCTCTCAGAGGGTCATAAATCTGTGGAATTCTCTGCCCCAGAGAGCCGTGGAGGCTGGGTCATTAAATACATTTAAGGTGGAGATAGACAGATTTTTGCAAGATAAGTGAGTGAAGGATTATGGGGAGCGGGCATGGAAGTGGCTTTGAGCCCAAGATCAGCCATGATCCTATTGAATGGCGGAGCAAATTCGAGGGGTCAAGTGGCCTATTCCTGCTCCTATTTCTTATGTTGTTACATAGAGCCTTTCACAACCTCAGCTGCAATTGCACAGCATTTTAAATCTACCCAAAGTGTTGGGCTCGAAACTGCCCTGTGACTGTGACCCCTGGTTCTGGACTCCCCCGCCCTCGGGAACATCCTTCCTGCATTTAGTCTGTCTAGTCCTGTTAGAATTTTATAAGTTTCAATGAGATCCCCTCTCATTCTTCTAAACTCCAGTGAGTATAAGCCCAATCGACCCAATCTCTCCTCATACGTCATTCCTGCCATCCCAGGTATCAGCCTGGTGAATCATTCGCTGCACTCCCTCCATGGCAAGAAACATCCTTCCTCAGATAAGGCAACCAAAACTGCACACAATACTCAAGATGTGGCACTCCCTCAGCACTGCACTGGGAGTGTCAGCCTAGATTTTTGTGCTCAAGTCCCTGGAGGAGGACTTGAACCCACAACCATTCTGACTCCCAAAGAGAGAGTGCTACCCACTGAGCCACAGCTAATACAATTTTATTTAGCAAACAAAAGGCTATGCAAGAGACAAGTATATAAAGGAATTAATTCAGCTGTAGCAATAAAGAGAGTCTGTGTAGGTTGGAGAAAAGGGTTTGATGTGCCCAAACAACACTTGAGTTTCTCCAACTGATAAGATCAATTTAGTACTGAATTTGTGAATCTAAGGATGTCTCAAACATGCAAACGACAATTGAAAGGGCCAATGACCTTTTTCAAAGAGCCAGCACAGACACAATGGACCGAATGGCCTCCGACTGTGCTGCACAAGTATTTATCCAATTTCTCTTTTGAAAGTTACTATTGAATCTGCTTCCACCGCCCTTTCAGGCAGCGCGTTCCAGATCACAACAACTCGCTGCGTAAAATAATGTTTCCTCATGTCGCCTCTGGTTCTTTAGCCAGTTACCTTCAATCTGTGTCTGCTAGTTACTGACCCTCCTGCCACTGGAAACAGTTTCTCCTTATTTACTGTATTGAAACCATAAGCGGGGCATAGATCTAGGGTTAGCACTAGTAAAAGAGAATCATTTTCACCCAAAGGGGTATTAGAATGTTGATAGTGAGTCAATCGCAATGTTTATGAGGGAGTTGGATAAATATAGCAGGGGCAGCAGAAAGAACAGCAAAATGGGCCAGGATAGAGAAGCTATAGCTGGCACAGACCCAGTGTCTTCCCTTTATGTTAAATTTCTGTGATAAAACGTACACAGAGCAGGGGATGTTTGGTGGTTGCTTTTGATTGAGAATTGGGTTATCAGAAATTGAACATTAAAAGATTAAAGTTAACATTCATTTTAAGGGACAGAAATTTGAGCTGATTGCAAATCTGTGCCGACCCCCATAGTCAAATTGCCAATAGATGCTCCCGTTAAGCAAAGTTCTGTGCTGGGCGCTTTAAATCGTAGCGACATAATGATATAACACAGTAACGCTTATCTCTACGTGTGCAAAGCAAGCGACATGATAAGTGCAGACGAAGGGTCACCGACCTGAAACGTTAACTCGGTTTCTCTCTCCACACATGCTGCCCGACCTGCTGAGTGTTTCCAGCATTTTCTGTTTTTATCGCTTTTTTTTAATTCATTGATGGGATGTGGGCGTCGCTGGCTAGGCCTGCATTTAGTGCCCATCCCTAATTGCCCTTGAGAAGATGGTGGTGAGCCGCCTTCTTGAACCACTGCAGTCCATATGGTGTAGCTACACCCACAATGCTGTTAGGAAGGGAGTTCCAGGATTTTGGCCCAGCGACAGTGAAGGATCGGCGATACAGTTCCAAGTCAGGATGGTGTGTGGCTTGGAGGGGAACTTGTAGGTGGTGATGTTCCCATGCGTCTGCTGCCCTTGTCCTTCTAAGTGGTAGAGGTCGCGGGTTTGGAAGGTGCTGTTGAAGGAGCTTTGGCGAGTTGCTGCAGTGCATCTTGTAGATGGTACACACTGCAGCCACAGTGCGCCGGTGGTGGAGGGAGTGAATGTTGAAGGTGGTGGATGGAGTGCCAATCAAGCGGGCTGCTTTATCCTGAATGGTGTTGAGCTTCTTGAGTGTTGTTGGAGCTGCACTCATCCAGGCAAGTGGAGAGTATTCCATCACACTCCTGACTTGTGCCTTGTAGATGGTGGAAAGGCTTTGGGGAGTCAGGAGGTGAGACACTCGCCGCAGAATTTCCAGCCTCTGGCCTGCTCTTGTAGCCACAGTATTTATATGGCTGGTCCAGTTCAGTTTCTGATCAATGGTAACTCCCAGGATGTTGATAGTGGGGGATTCAGCGATGGTAATGCCATTGAATGTCAAGGGGAGATGGTTAGAGTCTCGCTTGTTGGAGATGGTCATTGCCTGGCACTTGTGTGGTGCAAATGTTACTTGCCACTTGTCAGCCCAAGTCTGAATGTTGTCCAGGTCTTGCTGCATATGGACACGGACTGCGTCAGTATCTGACAAGTCTCGAATGGTGCTGAACAGTGTGCAATCATCAGCGAACATCCCCACTTCTAACCTGATGATGGAGGGAAGGTCATTGATGAAACAGCTGAAGATGGTTGGGCCTAGGACACTGCCCTGAGGAACTCCTGCAGTGATGTCACAGCTCAAGGGCAACCACAGATTTTATTTGTTCTTGGGATGTGGGCAACACTGGCAAGGCAGCATTCACTGTCCACCTCTAGTTGCCCTCGATGCCATGAAGAGTCAAGCACCCGGTTTGGGACTACAGTCCCATGTAACAGAAAAGAAAGGAAGACTTGCATTTCTATAGCGCCTTTCATGACCACCGGGCGTCCCAAAGCACTTTACAGTCAATGAAGTACTTTGTGAAGTGTAGTCACTGTTGTAATGTAGTGAAATGGGGCAGCCAATTTGCACACAGCAAGCTCCCACAAACAGCAATGTGAAAATGCCCAGATAACCTGTTTTTAGTGATAAATATTGGCCAGGTCACTGGGGATAACTCCCCTCCTCTTCTTTGAATAGTGCCATGGGATCTTTTACATCCACCTGAGAGGACAGACAGGGCCTCGGTTTAACGACTCATCCAAAGTACAGCACCTCCAACAGTACAGCACTCCACTGGAGTGTCAGCCTCGACGTTATGTGCTCAAGTCCCTGGAGTGGGATTTGAACCCACAACCTTCTGACGCAAAGGCAAGGGTGCTACAGGAAACTTTGTTTTAATCCGGCACGGACGGGACCGACGCCGGTTCATCAAAAATTCCGGATAACCGAACGCTATAGTAAAAGATAGGGAGAGCTGACAGCTCCGTATAAAGCAACAAACCCCGTTGCTTAGCAACAACTGTAGAACAATGGCCTCAAGTTTCAAGCATCTCTGTAGCTTAGCAACAGCTGCAGCCACACCCTTGCACAGCACAGATGGAAGAAGGTAAATACCAATATGAAGTAAAACATACTCCTGAATTTTGCCGGTTAACCAAGATTTCCGGTTATTTAGGTGCCGGTAAATTGAAAGTTTCCTGTACCAACTGAGCCACAGCTGACACAGTAGGCCAGACCGGGCAGGGCTGATAGGTTCCCTTCCCTGAAGGACATTAATGAACCAGTTGAGTTTTTACAAGAGTCCAGTAGCTTTCATGGTCCGTTTTGGTGTCAATCCACAAATTACCAGATTTTTAAAAATATATATATATATTCAATCTCGAGATGTGGACATTGCTGACATATCGACATTCATTGCCCATCCCGAGTGCCCTTGAGAAGGTGGTGAGGGGCCTTCAATGTCACAAACTGTCATGGCAGGATTTGAACATTTATTTATTCAATTATAGGATGTGGGCATCGCTGGCAAGGCCCAGCATTTATTGCCCATCCCTAGTTGCCCTTGAGAAGGTGGTGGTGAGCCGCCTTCTTGAACCGCTGCAGTCCGTGTGGTGAAGGTGCTCCCACAGTGCTGTTAGGGAGGGAGTTCCAGAATTTGGACCCAGCGACGATGAAGGATCGGCGATATACTTCTAAGTCAGGATGGTGTGTGACTTGGAGGGGAACTTGGAGGTGGTGGTGTTCCCATGCGCCTGCTGCCTTTGTCCTTCTAGGTGGTAGTGGTCTTGGGTTTGGGAGGTGCTGCCGAAGAAGCCTTGGCGAGTTGCTGCAGTGCATCTTGTGGATGGTACACACTGCACCCACGGTGCGCCGGTGGTGGAGGGAGTGAATGTTTAAGGTGGTGGATGGGGTTGGTAATCCATTACTATAACCGCTAGATTACCGTACCCTATAGGAAACAGTATTACTTGGTTGTTAGGACTGCTAGTACTTGTGTTTTATCTGGTTTCAGGGCAGAGGATAGGATCAGTACTGTGCTTATAAATGTAGATAGAAAAGCGACGTGATAGAGTGCTATTAATTATTAACAAACACATGTTTCACATTTGTCGTTTTACATTTTTATTCCATCTCTCCTGAGAAAGAAAGAGTTACATTTTTAAAGATTGCTTTCAGCATTTCCACCAGTTGTTCTTTGAAGTGTCCTCTTTAATGTAATTTATTTCTGAATATAATTTTAATCAGTTTAATCTGTCTATTTGACCCCTAAATGTCTCACCTCTCCCTCTCCAAATATCTATCACTTGCCTTTTCTCTGATAAAGAATCTGATTTTTTTTTTAAGATACATCCACACCAATGTTTCCCCTAATTTTTTTTTGGGGGTACGCGGTCCCGTTAACGTGTCGCGCATTCGTGAAATCTCACATTTGAAAAGCCGGTCGCGGACTGCGCGGGACCGACAGAAAACTGCGCGCCCATCCAGCCACACAGGTTAAAGGAAGCATTGATCCACACCCACCCCCCCACCCCCCCCGCCCACACCCCCTTGGGTTTCATCCATGTTTTGAAATTCACAAACAGTGTGTTATTAACAAGGTACTTCTGCATTTGTGACCGGGAGTTCCGAAGGTTGTGTTGCCTGCCCGGTGCCAGGGTTAAAGACATCTCCTCGCGGCTGGAGAGTGGGAAGGGGAAGGATCCAGTTGCCGTGGTCCACGTAGGAACCAACAACATAGGTAGAACTAGGAATGAGGTTCTGCTGAGGGGGTTTGAGGAGCTAGGATCCAAATTAAAAAGCAGAACCTCAAAGGTCATAATCTCTGGATTGTTACCTGAGCCACGCGCCAATTGGCATAGGGACAAACAGATTAGAGGTTTAAATGCGTGGCTCAAGGAGTGGTGTGGGATGAAGGGGTTTCAATTCATGGGGCACTGGCACCAGTACTGGGGAAAGAGGGAGCTGTTCTGTTGGGACGGACTCCACTTAAACTGGGCTGGGACTAGTGTCCTGGCAAACCAAATAACTAGGGCAGTAGACAGGGCTTTAAACTAATGAAGGGGGAGGGGGCGGGAGGATTCAGGAAAGAGTAAATTTAAAAGCAGCGAGAGAAATGTCGAGGCTCTAGAGCAGAGTAGAGTTTTGGGTAAAAATAAGCAGAGTGGGTCAGGAAGGGACAGGGAGAGTAACAAAGGTAATAAGGCATCAGTGACTGAGGTGACATCAGGGAAAATAGAAATAAGTCAAAGCTAAAGGCACTATATCTGAATGCGCGAAGCATTCGCAACAAATTAAATGAATTAATAGCGCAGATAGAAATGAACAGGTTTGATCTAATAGCTATTACGGAGATGTGGTTGCAAAGTGGCCAAGGTGGGGAACTAAATATTCCAGGTTACATAACTTTTAGAAGGGATAGGCAAAATGGAAAAGGAGGAGGGGTAGCTCTGATAAAGGATGGGATAAAGACAGTAGAGAGAAAGGATCTTGGCTCCGAAAATCAAGAAGTAGAATCAGTTTGGGTGAAGCTCAGAAACAGCAAGGGGCAGAAAACATTGGTGGGAGTTGTTTATAGGCCGCCAAACAGCAGTTGTAATGTAGGGCAGAGTATAAATCAGGAAATTAGAGGGGCATGTAACAAGGGTAACACAGTAATCATGGGGGACTTAAATCTACATATAGACTGGGCAAACCAAATTTGCAGTAATAGTGTGGAGGACAAATTAATGGAATGTATACAAGATAGTTTTCTAGATCAGTATGTTGAGGAACCAACTGGGGAACAGGCCATTTTAGAACTAGTATTGTGCAACGAGAAAGGGTTAATTAATAAAGGGGCCTTTAGGGAAGAGTGACCATAATATGATAGAATTTTATATTGAGTTTGAAAGTGTTAGTTAAATCCGAAACTAGGGTCTTAAATCTAAACAAAGCAAACTACGTAGGTATGAGGGACGAGTTGGCTACGGTAGATTGGGAAACTACATTAAAAGCTTTGACAGTGGACGAGCAATGGCTAGCATTTAAAGAATGAATACATAATTTATAACAAATATACATTCCTTTAAGGCACAAAAACCCCACAGGGCTAACAAGAGAAGTTAAAGATAGTGTTAGATCAAAGGAAGAGGCTTATAATGCTGCCAAAACGAGTAGTAAGCCTGAGGATTGAGAGGACTTTAAAATTCAGCAAAGGAGGACCAAGGAATTGATAAAGAAAGGGAAAATAGAATGAGAGTAAACTAGCGAGGGTCATAAAAACAGACTGTAAAAGATTCTATAGGTATGTAAAAAGGAAAAGATTAGTGAAAGTAAATGTGGGTCCCTTACAGGCTGAGACAGGAGAAATTATAATGGGGAATAAGGAAATGGCAGAGAAATGAAACAAATACTTTGGGCTGGATTTTACCAGCCCTGAGGCAGCGGGTTTGGAGGTGGGACTGCTGGGAAAATCAAAAAGAATAGGAGCGGGTCCCGAACCTGCTCCCAACCCGTCTCCAACCAATCTTCCCGGGAGTCGGGTCCCCGATTTGCGCAGGGACCTGACTCCTAGAGGCGGGAAGAGGATTATAGCCACTTAACTGCCTGTTTAGAGGTAGTTAACAGGCAGTTAAGAGGCTTTTTCCCATTTTGCAACTTCTGTGGCCAGCTTCCCGACGTCGGGGAACCCCACCAGGGTAAGTGAGGCATGCTGTGGGTCTGTTGTAATGTTTGTGTATAGGTGACAGCTGCAGAAGTGGTCTGAAGGATCCAATGGGACACTGGTGAGTATCAGACATAAGGAAATGTTGGGAAAGTCATTTTTAACGTGTTTAGATTTTTCTGTAGGTGACAAGCTTTGAAGTGTTTGTGTGGCCTCACATCAATGGGAGAAGTGGCAGATCGCTTCTGTACCCTCACCTGCAGCTGCCATCTGGTTTATCCTAAGGAGAGAGTCATTGGAGAGCCTGGGAGCAAGGGCTCACCTTTGTACAGTGATTGTCAGTGTTTGACAACACCTCAATGCTGTCAAACACTGTCAAATCATCTGTCAAAAATAAATGTTTCATGTCCCTTTAAGAAAACCGGCAGATGAAGCGTCATCAACTGACGTCATCTGACACCGGCTTTCCCTTAATTGGCCAGCAAGCCCGCAGGGCGGGATGAGCAAGGCCAATCAGGGGAAAATAGCGTCTGTGTGTCGGACGTCGCTGGGGGCGGGACTAGAACCCGGAAGGCAGCAGTCCCGCCCCCAAACTCATCTCAGTAAGTAAAATCCAGCCCTTTGTGTCTGTCTTCATGGAAGAAGACGCAAAAAAATTCCTGGAAATAGTGGACAACCAAGCGTCTAGCGAGAATGAGGAACTGAAAGAAATTAGTATTAGTAAAAAAAAGTACTGGAGAAATGAATGCAACTGAAAACCGATAAATCCCCTGGACCTGATGGCTTACATCCTGGGGTTTTGAAAGAGGTGGCTATAGAGATAGTGGATGCATTGATTGTCATCTTCCAAAATTCCATAGATTCTAGAACGGTTCCTGCAGATTGGAAGGTAGCAAATGTAACCCCATTATTTAAGAAGGAAGTGAGAGAGAAAACGGGGAACTACAGACCAGTTAGCCTGACATCAGTAGTAGGGAAAATGCTAGAATCTATTATTAAGGACGTGGTAACAGGGCACTTAGAAAATAATAATAGGATTGGGCAAGAGGATTTGAATATAAGAGTAAAGACACCTTATTGCAATTATATAGGGCCCTGGTGAGACCACACCTGGAGTATTGTGTACAGTTTTGGTCTCCTTACCTAAGGAAGGATATACTTGCCATAGAGGGAGTGCAACGAAGGTTCACCAGACTGGTTCCTAGGATTGGGGGATTGTCCTATGAGGAGAGATTGAGTAGACTAGGCCTATATTCTCTAGATTTTAGAAGAATGAGAGAGGTTCTAATTGAAACATACAAAATTCTTACAGGGCTTGACAGGGTAGATGCAGGGAGGATGTTTCCCCTGGCTGGGGAGTCTAGAACCAGGGGTCACAGTCTCAGAATAAGGGGTCGGCCATTTAGGACTGAGACGAGGAGAAATTTCTTCACTCAGAGGGTGGTGAATCTTTGGAATTCTCTACTCCAGAGGGCTGTGGAGGCTCAGTCATTGAGTATATTCAAGACAGAGATCGATAGATTTTGGGATATTAAGGGAATCAAGGGATATGGGAATAGTGCAGGAAAGTGGAGATGAGGTAGGAGATCAGCCATGATCTTATTGAATGGCGAGCAGGCTCGAGGGTCAAATGGCCGACTCCTGCTCCTATTTCTTACGTTCTTATAGCATTTAAGGGGAAGCTGGATAAACACTTGGGAGGAAGGAATAGAAGGATAAGTTAATGGGGTGAGATGAGGAAAGTGGGAGGAGGCTTGTGTGGAGCATTAACACCGGCACGGACCAGTTGGGCCGAATGGCCTGTTTCTGTGCTGTAAATGCTATGTAACTCTAAGTAATGTAATTTTCCTAATCTGGTTAACTTTCTTTCTAGGATCTCACTAGTAATGCGTAAACTTCCCAATCCTTCTGGATTGCCCTGGAGTCTCCCGGAATGAAACACTAATCTCCAGGTCACTGCTGCCGAGCCACACCCGGGAGAAAAATCATAGGGGCATCAAAAAAAAGTGTTTTTATTTAAAATAATTCTTTGAACAGGTTTGTCTATTAGTTACTAGCTGGAGTGCCCGGCGGTGCCGAGGGTTTTTTGAGGGCATGTTGTTGTTGGAAGAGAGCGAGAGAGAGACTGGGGGGAGAAGAGAGAGACTGGGGGGAGAAGAGAGAGACTGGGGGGAGAAGAGAGAGACGGGGGGGAAGAGAGAGAGAGAGACTGGTGGATTTAGTTCGGGATTAGCCTGGAGAGAGAGGGGGGGATGGAGCGCCTCAGGCCTGGCCCGATCGACCCCTGCAAAGGAAGGAAGGAAGGAAGAAGGCGAGCTCTCCCTCCCTGTCCCACCCCCTCACTCTTTTCCTCCCTCACCCTTTCTCTCTCCCTGCCCCTGTCTCTCGCTGCTTTACTCTCTCTCCCTCCCTCCGCTCTCCTCTCCAACCTAGCCCCTCTCCTCTCCCTCCCTGCCCCTCTCCTCTCCCTCCCTCCCCCTCTCCTCTCCCTCCCCCTCTCCGCTCCCTCCCCCTCTCCACTCCCTCCCCCTCTCCTCTCCCTCCCTCCCCTCTCCTCACCCTCCCTCCCCCTCTCCTCTCCCCTCCCCTCTCCTCTCCCTCCCTCCCCCTCTCTCCCCCTCTCCTCTCCCTCCCCCCTTCTCCTCTCCCTCCCCCCTTCTCCTCTCCCTCCCCCCTCTCCTCTCCCTCCCCCCTCTCCTCTCCCCTCCCTCCCCCCCTCTCCTCTCCACTCCCTCCACCCCTCTCCTCTCCTCTCGCCTCCCCCCTCTCCCTCCCCTCCTCTCCCTCCCTCCCCCCCGCTCCTCTCCCCTCCCTCCCCCCTCCTCTCCCCTCCCTCCCCCTCTCCTCTCCCCTCCCTCCCCCCTCCTCTCCTCTCCCTCCCCCCTCTCCTCTGCCCTCCCCCCTCTCCTCTCCCCCCTCTCCTCTCCCCTCCCTCCCCCCCTCCCCTCTCCCTCCTCCCCCCTCTCCCTCCTCCCTCCCCCTGTCTCTCCCTGATTTCCTCTCTGTCCCTCCCTCCCCCTCTCTCTCTGCCTTTCCTCAGAGCCCAGACGCGGTGAGCCGAAGCCTCCGTGTGCGGATCAGCGCCTCAGGGCCGGCCAGTGCGCGGCCTAGCGCGTGAGGCCTGGCCAGACTCACCTTAGCTCAGGTCGCGCTCCGGGGCAACGTTGACGCGCGCGCTGACTCCCGCCCCGCCAGCCTTTACTAAGATGGCGGCGATGGCTACACTCGGCTCAGTCCCGCGCCGCCAGCCTTTACCAAGATGGCGACGATCACGGGGCGGGACGGGTGGTGTCTAGCTCGGGCGTGACTGGCGAGGAGAGGCCGAGGCTTCGAGGCCTGAGGCCTGCAGGCAGCTCATCCACCACCGAGGGGGGGAAAGCCCGAGTCCCCTTTGCAAAACGATTTTTTTTTCTTTTAAAAGCAACTTTTCTTTTGCTGGAAATCTATATTTACACGCAGAAAGTGGGAAAAAGATATCAATAGTTAGGAATCAAGATGGCGGCCACTCACCTTAGCTCAGAAGGATTAGGCCCACCCACACACGCAATGAAATGCCCCCCGTGACGCACCGATTGGTCAACCATCAGGTTAATCCCCTGTACGATTGGTCAACCATCACGTTACTCAACACTAATGAGCGGAATGTTGCCGTTTTTTGAACCTTTTTTGTAGACTGTCTGAACAATTTTTGTCTGACCAAAAAGTAAATATGCCTATTAGACTCCCCTAATGATAAGCTTTCTTTTGATATAACATATGTGTAGGTACGCTCTATAACTTTTGATTGTATAGCCGGACAGACAGAAAGACAAACAGACAGAAAGACAGAAAGACAGACAGACCAACCATTTTATATATATAGATAGATGAAAATATCGGACATGGGGACAAAAGGCTGTTTGACTAACAGTCAAGAAGCATCCAATCGGGCAATGAAGAGTTGGCGTGGGGAAGGCGGGTCGTCGCGAGGTTTGGACGTGTCGGGCGACCAATGGCAGGAGCGGCGGGGCGGGGCGGTCGGAGGTAGGAAGTCATGTGATGAAATCTCCAGGAATACGTCCAATCGGAGTTGGCAATGCTAGTCGCGCGCGGCACGTGTCAGAGCCTCAATCTGCCCGGCCCACTCATGGCAGGGAACCGCAGGGGGGGGGGGGCGGTGGTGTCAGGCGTTGGCTTGATTTTCTTTGTCTCGAATTCAAACACGACTCCTGTTTAAAGTTAAAATGACGAATAAGAACATAAGAAATAGGAGCAGGAGTGGGCCACACAGCCCCTCGAGCCTGCTCCGCCATTCAATGAGATCATGGCTGATCTTCTGCGTCATCTCCACTTTCCCGCCTGATCTCCATATCCCTTGATTCCTTTAGTGCCCAAAAATCTATCGATCTCAGTCCTGAATCTACTCAACGACTGAGCATCCACAGCCCTCTGGAGTGGAGAATGAATCCTTTTTCTGGATTTGCACCGTAAATCATCTTGGAGTTAGGTTTGAGATGCATCCCTGCATTCCATCAAAACATGTTTCAAGATAATCATTCTTCTTAATTTTGATATCGTTTGCGCTGTAGAAACTTGGGCAGGTTTGGTCGAGAAATCACAGACTAAGCACACTCATTTAAAATTGGCGCCAAGCCATCATGCTGAGGCTATCACCTTGTATAAAGTCCCAGGACCTAAGCAATAGCGGCTCAATTGGCACCTCACGAGTCACGAGGTTCATAGAATCATACAGCACAGGAGGCCATTCGACCCATCGTGCCTGTGTCGGCTCTTTGAAAGAGCGATCCAATTAGTCCCACTCCCCCCGCCTCGCTCTTTCCCCATAACGCTGCCAATTTCTCCTTTTCAGCTGGCCTCTTTCTGTGCAGTGTGATTCTTTCGCCAGTTGCTGAAAGGTTCTCTGCTCCTAGTGCAGCAAGCTCTTGGCTTCTGGAACCAGAGGCGGTAACGGCAGGCGCAAAGGAGCCGAATTTCGCGGCCTTTGTGCCTCGACCAACATCACTGAAACGGATGATCTGGTCATGATCACATTGCTGTGTGTGGGAGCTTGCTGTGCGCAAATTAGCTGCCGCGTTTCCTACATTGCAACAGTGACTACACTTCAAAAAGTGCTTCATTGGCTGTAAAGCGCTTTGGAACGTCCTGAGTTTGTGAAAGGCGCTGTATAAATGCAAGTCTGTCTTTTGTTTTCTCTTTGATTAATCTGTAAATTGGGATATTAATTTCTGATGGACAGACAACCTGATGGGGTGTTAAAGCTGGCCTTAGGAGTTATTCCATCCAAGATTAAGCGAGAATGCTTTGGTGCCAGTGCTCCTAAGACTTACTGAGAAAAGCTACCCTTGTATGGGGAAAACATGAGCAGTGCAAATTTCAAACCGCACCACACCTGTGTTCCACTTGTACGGGACTTGGGGGGGAAAATTCAGTTGGTTGCACCTCCCGTTAGCACCTTAAGAGGGCGCTAATGGGGCGCAAAGCAACTAGCGCCCGGGCGGCGATGTTTGCGCCGCTCATGAAATTGACTAGACAATTTGCGGCGGCGCTAAACACTACCGCCACGATCTCCTGCGCCAGCAGATCGTGACGTCAGTCGAGTGTGCAACACCCCGGTAGCGCCCCGGACTGGATATTGAGTGGCGCCCCCTGCCTTACCGCCCGCCGCTAACAACGACAGGTTGAGGGGAGCGTTTTGCAGTCAGGAAGGGACTGGGGGAGCGCTATTGAAAGGCGGCCGCTTCCTGCCTTTTTTTGTTGGTGACATTTTTGCACCACGCATTCTGAGAGAGAGAGAGAGACTTCTGGAGAGATTCAACGCTGTGTGAAGGAGTTTTGGGTACTGAGCAGCACTTTGCAGGTTCATTTTGATTTGCCCTTCCTTGTATCGATTTAGAAGAGACTGTGGGGACTGCACTCTGAGCTCTTTCCCTGGGTCTCTCCATTGTTCTTTCCAGCAGATTTGATGTACAGGTCTCTCCAGGCCGAGATTCAAGGCTGCAATGAGCAGGATGTGGATGGAGAGCAAGATCGACCCTCCCCTTTAAGAATTGGCCGGCGCCAGTGTGTCTGTGTTCCATTGCTGACTGACATCACATGAGTTTCGCCAGCGCTCTGAGGTAGCACCTCGCTCCTTGGCCTTTGCGCCTTAAGACAGGTGTGAAGCGCCTGATTTCGCACTCCAATCACCTCCAGGGGCGATAAAAGCCAAGTTTGCAGTCGGAGGCGATAATTAGCGCCAGGCGCTAAACTTTGCGCACGGCCGATAATTGCGCCCCAAACGGGGCGATACCGAATTTCTCCCCCTTGGATTCATAAATTCCTATTCGGCAGTGGCGGAGTAGAAGGGCGGTTGCCGCAGCAACAAGACAACATGGCTTATCTCCTCAAACCGAAGAAACTGCTTTTTCCAAGTAATTATCACGAACATTTCTGTCTTGCCTTTTGCCCCAGTCCCGCACGTGTGATCAGTTAGTCTGTGAACTGCACATGTTGTCACCTCGTGAATCGTGTGGGGCTATGAGCTGCACAGATTGCTGGAACGGTAGCAGGCCACCGCTGAAAATGAAAAAGGTGGCTGGGATCAAACACCGTCAAATTCTAATACAAGGCAAGGATCTCTCCAGGGCGCTTAAATCCAATTAATCCATGCAGCCGAACAGACAGAAACATCTGCAAGTTTACTGACTGGGAAGAGACAGTTGCCTCAAAGGTTATGCAGTGGAAGAATGTAGACACCACACTCACAACCTGTACATAGGCATATACCCATCAAAGATCACTGGATTTCTGCTGAAGCAACGGTATGCAAATTGCATATATGTGTTAAACGAGATGCCTCATTATGCTGGTCTACTCCGATTTAATGTACTCAGTCATTGGGGCAGTAATTCCTCCCTGTAAAGTCTGTAAGTTGTGCAGTAAATAACTTCAGAGACTTTAGGAGTACAAACAAAACAGGTCTTTACTATTCAGAGGTCTGGGCGATTTCTGCCCTAGTTAACGTATCACAACCCTTATATACTGGTGTGGTCACTATCGGTATTACAGTATACATGAGCCAATAAATAGTGCCACCCTGAAGTAGTGCTCTTAAAGGCGAACGGTCACATTCTATAGTTCCCTTAAAGGTAAACGGTTACATACACAACACTCCTCCCTTCCTAGCTTATTACTTACAGAATCCCGTTAAACATACAATCTTCAATTTTATATAAACAGGTTGCAGATATACTCTCGATGGAGTCAACGTCATATAACAATTTACAGATATACTCTCGATGGAGTCAACGTCATATAACTTCATGTTTAACATATATATCTTCATGTCAAAACAGATCACAGATTCAGTCTCTGTGGAAAACAGTTCATAGATTCAGTCTCTGTGGTGTAGTCGGTTCACATTGCTGGAGTGACTCATTCAATAGTCCTTCCATGGGTTTAACAGTTTGAACTTCCGAACTGAATTGGCTCCGTTCGGAGGGACCACGTGTGTGATCTGGTAGAGGTAATCATGGTTCAGATGGGTCATCTTCTGTTTTGACTTTTCCTTTTCTGCTTCTTGGAGACTCTCTGGGCTCCACTGTCAGCTGCCAGCTGTATGCGCAGTTCCTCCTTCTCTTCCTCCTTTTTCCGTAGTAGAGCCACCTTCTCCCGATGTTCCGTAGACTTTCGGTGCTCCTCCATGATTTCTGTATGGTGGGAGTCGAAGTTACAAGTTGGGCAGGACAGGACATAGTAATATTCGGAGTTGTCCTGAGCTAGGCCAGCGAGAGGGTCTTCTATATCCTCCCTACCCAGCTGGACGTCAGCCAATTTTTGTTCCAAATCCAGACATCTTTCCTGAAGAGACTTCTTCACGTGTTCCGCTTCCTCTAACTTTTTCTGGGCTTTCAGCAAGTTGTTTACTAATGACCTCATTTGTGATTTTAATACTTCAACTTCCTTTGGAGATTGATTGATCGGACTATTCAATCCCTCTACCGGAGCAGTTGTTTCAGCGTTCTGTTGTTCAACCTTGACATGAGTCAGCGTACTTTTGGTATCTAAGGGTTGCTCTGCTGCCATCTTCTCCGTCTGTGTTGCAACCTCGGCTATTTCAATAACTTTTGAGAGCTCCAAACCCTTCTCCTCTGACGATTTAAGCTCATGTTCATGGCCCATTCTTACGGTCTCTGTGTTTCTTACAGTTCCCTTTTCTTCCACTGAAAAGATTCCCAGTTGCATCTGTTCTTCAAGTCGTTGGACCTCGGCCATTGCCGCTTCATATTTATTTTGTGTTTCCTTTAATAATTTAACGAGTTCTTGGACATCCTGAATTCCCTGTTCTGGTATGTCTTCCACCACTAATTTTTTTCCTATGGATTGAATCCCTAACGATGAGTCAGCCTTGGCCTGAAGCTCATCAAACATTTCCTGCAGACTTTGTAATTCTTGCTTATGGTCAACCTTTAGTCGTTCATGTTCTTTCACTAACACGAGCTTTTCGGAAGTTGCCAAGTTAACCCCTTCCAGGATTGTAGTCCGAGCCTGTTCATACTGTTCTTTCAACTCGTTACACTCTGCTTGCAACAAGTCGTAGAGGTGAACTGGAATACCATCCTGACTTCCTGAAGATTCCTCTTCCTTTGGATCGTTCTGTGTATATTCTAGTTCCTGAACAGCCTCAGGGAGATGTGATTGGTACTTGACCACGATGGCTCTATGGTCGCTCTCTGCTTGAGCGGGCTGTCTCTGTTGTCTTTCCAGGGACTCCCATTCGGTGTCCCAGAACTTTTTCACCTTTTCCATCTCTTGTAGGAGACGGGCACTCAACTGTTCTAATTGTCGTTGTACTTTGACATAACGTTGAGTTCTAGCCCGGTGTTCCTCCGTAATGCATCTGTCTGTAGCTTGAACAGACTCAGAATTCTCTGTCTTTATGCACGCCATCGATTTCCCAACCTTAGTCCGTGAGTTCATGTTAATCTTGTTTTTCATACATAAGCTGGACTTATCGTCTTCCGGCTCGGAGTCTGAGCTGCTTGTCTGCACCGAGTCCTCACTCGTCATTGCTTGTCGGTAGTGCCATTCCATGTCTATTTTCTTGATCCACTTCCGTCCCAGAAGTGGTGGTCCTCCCTCAGGTAGTACGTACAGATACATTCGTGGGTGTTCTTTACCCCTATCTCTCACCTTGACTCGTATTTTTCCCAGGGGGTATACATGATGCCCCGTGTATGTCTGTAATACGAATTTTGTATTTCTTAAGGGTATGTGAGAGAATAGCCGGTGATAGTCCTTTTGGTTGATGACGGATACAGCTGATCCCGTGTCCAGCTCCATTCGTACTTGGACTCCCGCTATTTTTAGTGTGACCCAGATCAACTGTAGATCAGTTACTTTACCCACATGGTGGATTCTCAGACTATCCAGCTCCTGGCTGTTTGGGTCTGAGTCTGAATTTTGTTCGTCTGAACTCTTTTCAGCCACCTGATGCACCTTGTTGTACTTTCCTTGTGGTGGTGGCTTCCTTTGCTTGTTGGTCTTCTTTCCGGACCTGCATACCTTCGCGATGTGACCCAGTTTGCCACATTTCCTGCACTCTTGGTTCTTAAACCAGCACTGATTCTGGTCGTGCGTTGTCTTTCCACAACGGTAGCATTTGGGAGTGCTTGTTGTAATTTGGTCCACCCCGAGTGCCGCCGCCTTTAGCTGCATTTCCGCCGTCCCTTTCGCTGCGGCTTCGTGCGATGAAGCTATGAGGACAGCCCTGTCCAGTGTGAGGTCGTTTTCTTCCAGAAGTCGCTTCTGCGTTCCTTCTTTGGCCAAGCCGCATACGAACTTGTCCCGCAGCGCCTCTGTCAAATTCCCTCCAAACTGGCAGTATTTCGCTAGCTTACGCAGTTCGACTAAGTATTCCGCATTGCTTTCATCTTGCCTCTGGGTTCTGGCGTAAAATTTAAATCGTTCAGCCAGCATCAACGGTGTGGGGTTCAAGTGATCCTTCAACACTGTTACGATCTCTTCGAAGGTCTGGTCCACTGGTTTAACTGGTGCTATTAGATATTTCAAAAGCCCGTATGTTTTTGCTCCCATCGAATTTAACAAAGTTATTGCCTTGTTGTCATCCTCAATTTCGTTGGCTACGCAATATATTTCTATGCGTTCCACATACGTGGCCCAGTCTTCTATTTCTGCATTAAAGTCATTAATATTTCCTCGCTTAGGCATCTTCTTCTCTTTTTGAGAACAGTACAAGTATTACTTTACTTATTATTAATTTTCTTCTCTCTTCTTGAGAACACACCAGCCTTTCTGAAAAATCTTATTACTTTTCTGAAATTCTTAATAATTTCCAAGATGGCGGTTTCCCGCTTCTTCCTTCTTCTTCGGCGGTTTTCCCGCGAAAAATGGCGGCTTTCCCGCGCTTCTCGGCTCTCCCCGCCCACTTTAATGGCGGTTTTCCCCCGCGCTTTTCTGTTCTCCCCGCCCACGGCAATGGCGGTTTCCCGCTTCTTCCCCTGGCGGGAGGGGTACACTTTCCCCCGCGGGCGACGGCCGCTGGCTACCGGTCCCCAGCCTGTGCGTCGGCTTCAGCGCTCTCCGCTGGCTTTCAGACCCCCAGCCCGCGCGTCGGCTTCAGCGCTCTCCGCTGGTTTTCAGATCCCCAGCCCGCGCGTCGGCTTCAGCGCTCTCCGCTGGCTTTCAGATCCCCAGCCCGCGCGTCGGCTTCAGCGCTCTCCTTCCCGCGGCAGGCAACCGGCTCCGGGTACCCCCGATGACGGCGGACAGTTACAGCCTCTGAACTGGCTCTCGGCCAATTCCCGATTTCTCGGCTCTGTCTCACCCGGCCTGCTCCCGGTCTCAGCGCCTCTGGACCCGACTTTGTCTGGCTCCTTTCCCCCTCGACCGTGGTCGAGTGTACCGCCCTTATCCTCTGGTTTTACTCCTTCCTTATTTTCTTTTACTGTTCCCTTACTCACAGTCCGTGGCAGCCTTGCCTCTCTTGTCGATCGGCTCGCTCCTCACTGTGGCAGAAGGGACCGTCAGTGCCTGTTGCAGATGGAAGTTTTCAATGCCAAAATCTTCCTCTTTGCTATCGCTGCAGCCTCGAGTTTTCACCCAGCAGAACGACGAGGGCGGGTGCCTCACTTCGACGCTCCTTAGTTGCTTAGGAACTACTGTTGCCGCAGGGTACGATCGGCCTCGTCGCCATTGTAAAGTCTGTAAGTTGTGCAGTAAATAACTTCAGAGACTTTAGGAGTACAAACAAAACAGGTCTTTACTATTCAGAGGTCTGGGCGATTTCTGCCCTAGTTAACGTATCACAACCCTTATATACTGGTGTGGTCACTATCGGTATTACAGTATACATGAGCCAATAAATAGTGCCACCCTGAAGTAGTGCTCTTAAAGGCGAACGGTCACATTCTATAGTTCCCTTAAAGGTAAACGGTTACATACACAACACTCCCCAAACGCGTGAGTACGGAAGGGGTACTCACGCGTCTGGCCGGAGGAAATGCCGGTTTTCAGCATGCACAGCGCATGCGCTGAAAACCGGCATTTCCTCTCCTCTCACCCAAGAGGTGAAGAGGCTAACGCGTGCGCTGTAGGGGGCAGCGCGTGCGTCTTGGATTTCCTCTGTTTTGGGGGATTTGCGCATGTCTAAAGGCCTCCGGTCTTTACGCTTGTAAAAAGCACACGTATTTATTTTTACAGGTAAGTGGTGTTTTAGTGTAATTTAGAATTTTTTTTCCCACAGGTTTATTATTTTAAAGAATCTACAATAAGGTAAGTTTAGTTTTAGACCCTTTTTATTAAAAATTTATTTTTTTCAAAAAAAAAATTATTGTTTAAATTATTTTTTTAAACTTATTTATACTTAATTTAATGATTGGGATGTTTTTTAAATTTTTATTTAAAGTTTAAATAGTGTTTTGGGCCCCCGTAGTTTTCATGAGTTTGACAGTTCTTACTCTCAAACTCATGAATGAACCTTCCCCTCCCCTGATTGGTTGTACAGTGCTCACCTGATCCCAGCCGGCACATCGCACTAACTACGCCGCTGGATCAGGTAAGCACTGCGCGCTGACATCTGAACCGGGCCTGTGACAGGAAATGCAAGCAGGCCCGGGCTTCAGATGTCAGCGCGCAGGGTGAGTGCAGATCGGGGGCTTGCACGCGCGGCAAGCCCCCGACACCAAGTTCTGGGCCATTGTTTCAATTCTAAAAACCACATTTAGCTCAAACTTTAAATATGCACGGTGCTCGATTGAAGAATGTTGTGGATACTGCCGAAATAATATCAAACTCCCATTTAGATGATGAAATGGGATTGGCCGCCAGCTTCTGTAATATCTGTTTGTCTGGGCAAAGCGTTTTATCACCGTTGAGGACACCTGGGCTGGAGATCGCCCCTCGAATGTGTGACTCGCCGAGAAACGCGATCTTCAGCTCAGCACATAAGCTGGAAACAACGCAGCATGCAGGTCCCGCTCGCCCATCGCCCCCTGTGCTCGCTGACCTTCATCGGCTCCCGGTCCGGCAACACCTCGATTTTAAAATTCTCATCCTTGTTTTCAAATTCCTCCATGGCCTCGCCCCCTCCTTATCTCTGCAACCTCCTCCAGCCCTGTAGCTTTCCGAGATCTCTGCGCTCCTCCAATTCTGGCCTCTTGAGCATCCCCGATTTTAATCGCCACACTATTGGCGGTCGTGCCTCTTGTTGCCAAGGCCCTAAGCTCTGGAATTCCCTCCCTAAAACTCTCCGCCTCTCTCCCTCTCTCTCCTCCTTTAAGACGCTCCTTAAAACCTACCCCTTTGACCAAGCTTTTGGTCACCTGTCCTAATATCTCCTTATGTGGCTCGGTGTCAAATTTTGTTCAATAATCGCTCCTGTGAAGCGCCTTGGGATGGTTTACTTCATTAAAGGCGCTATATAAATGCAAGTTGTTGTTGATAATATTTGTACTCAAGCTTAATACCATTTCTCTCTCAGTTGCGACGGTTCTTTTTTTTGTTCACAGATTCTAAAATAGAGTAATGTTACTTCATATCGGGTGTTGATGCCAGAATTCTGGAGAAAAATCAAATGCCGAGGAAGTATTCTAGTTCGTATTAATATTAACAAGAGCTCAAGGCTGAGCTGTCAGCAAGATAGGCTGCTACATCAGTGCAGCGAGACATATAATTGGTAAAACAGATTAGTACCCGTGACTAGCCATATGACAAGTTCCTAATCCAAGAGTGAAAGTTGAGGGGGGGTTTGGGTGGGGGATTGCTACAGGTTCACTCGCCCTTCAGGGAGGGTGGAGAGTCGCGGGTCAAGTTACGATAAAGGAGAGGCGACAAGGTTTGAGATAAGTCGCTAAAAAAAAGAATTAAAGGGGAGTTTAGAAAGACTTCCCATTATACAGAGGGTGATTAGAATGAATCCTTTCCTAATCCTGAAGGCTTCTGTCAGGTTCCTCCACCGACCCCTTCAGTTCTTGCGAACAGGTCCTAACTTCTGAAGCCTCTGTTTAACCTCTCGTCCTTTCTTCAGCAAGGCACGAATAACTTATGGTTAAAATTAGCTCTTCATATCTCAGAGCTAAGTGAGCATCAGCAGACAGGAGTCTGTCCTTATTTTTTTTTTCAAAATCCATTGGCATCCCATTCGAGCTAAACTTCCAAATGTTAATGGTCTTAATAGCAGTTTCATAGCGAAATGGCATTTCAACAGCTCCTGGGGGAAATAGATCTCTAATGATCCTTTTGTTGAAAATACAATGAGATCTATTAAACCACTTAAATTCAACGGCTGTGTGTGTCATTTGCAGTTCCTCGTGTTTTATCTGCTTCTAATCTCTCAGTTTTAAAATTGCCAACACAATAAGATCACCGTCATGATAAACACGACCCTCCCTTCGCACTGTAAATAATCAGTCCAAATGATCTCCCAGGGAGCCCGGAGCATTTAAGAAACTCCAAGCATGTAACTTTTCCAGCATGCACCAATCTACTGATGTTCAGTGTAACTGTATATTAAGTGGTAAAAATCAGATCTTAGCACATTTAGGGGGGAAAACTGGCTCACGACCCCTTTGGGCGATAACTTCGCCGGGGTGTTACTTTCAGCACCCTGAAAAAGTTAGTGCCCCTGATGTAAGAAAACTACTAGGCACTTGGTCTGAGTAACTGTTTCACAACACGGAGATCGAGTTGTGTCCTTCACTAGTTCCTGTTAAAGAATGTCCTGAGCAAGCTGGGCCCACGCCCGAGTATTTATACTCTCCCTGGACAGCGCCACCAGCAGGCAGCCCAGTATTATTTCATAAGTCATTTCCACATGAAGGACAAGATTCATGTCAGCCCCCATACCCAAAATTCAATGGTAGCACTCCAAGCAGGAGGCGGGGCGCTACTGGAAGCGCTCCCCTTCCCTCTTGGGGCGCGCCCATTGACTATCGCGGCACTGCGTGCTGCAGCGCCACGCGCGTGGGTACTAACGCCGCGGTACTGCAGGCCTCCATCCCCTGATTAAAGGGGAGGGGCCTAGCGCAGTGTGCACCGGGGCCTTGCTGGAACACCGGGGAGCGGGGTGCCGGCAAAAGAGCCCTGCACTCGAGAGGAGAGCCGGGCTGCCCGATCGCGGGAGGCGACGAGAGCAGGCAGGTGCTGGCTGGCGGCCCCAAAAAAATGGCCGCCCAGCACCTGCCCTTTAATTATCGCCACGTCCCAGCCACAAACACGACACCCTGACCCTGTCGGACATAGCGTCCGGCGTTAGGTCATGGGGCGCGAGCCACGTTTGCGGCCGTGGCGCTACACACAGTGATGATGTCATCGCCGGAGGCGCAGCGCCACGGGGTGCTACCGGCTACCATCGCCGCTAACCTCCCACTGAATTTCACGGGAGGCATTAGCAGCGCCGCGCCCAGGCGCTAGTTACTGGTGACCCGTTTGCGCCCTTAACGAGGGGCAAAGCAACCGAATTTTTCCCCCTTAAAGTTTAATAGCACTCTCTTGGGTGTAATCTTAAAATCTAAATCACATGCAGTATCAATCCCACTTCAGTATTGTAACGTGAATCTCATTACATCATTGTAACGTACACCTTCAGAGAACATAATAACATAAGAAATGTAAGAATTAGGAGCAGGAGTCGGCCATATGGCCCCTCGAGCCTGCTCCGCCATTCAATAAGATCATGGCTGATCATCGACCGCAACTCCACTTTCCCGCCTGATCCCCATATCCCTTGATTCCCTGAGAGTCCAAAAATCTATCGATCTCAGCCTTGAATATACTCAAGAGTGTTGCTTGGTGGGTCTATGTCGCCATCCTCGGGCTGTCCTTGTGGTGGAGAAGATACACCTATCCTTGGTCCTGAGGTCAGCTATAACAGACAAGAGTTGGGTGCTTCTTGCCCTTCCAGGGAGTGGGTGGGGGGGGGTGCGTTTCCTGGTCTTCGGAGGACTGGCCCGGAGTGACCCTGTTGGCGTCATGTGACTCGGCCGAGCCTGGCCAAGCGGTAGACGGTGTTTGGAAATTCTGGCACTTGGAGCAGGTTGGGCGGCCACCTTACTCACCCGACTATTGGTGAATGCGGTCACACCACCGAATGCAGACACACCCCTGGCCCACTGTGTCAAGTTTGGCTCGGTCTGCTTGTGGGACAGTCCAAGTCTCCGATGCGCACAGGAGAATTGGCCTGACACAAGTATTATGCGGGTAAAGTTACGTCGAGAGTGGCAGATGCGATGACCACATGCTCTTGTCCAGATGCATCACCTAGGGCACCAGCGCAACTCTGCGTCACATTTTCTGGGCTGCTTTGACCAGACCCGTCGATCGGTGACTCCAGATACGTAAACTGCTGCACGCTCTTACATATATACTAAACACTTATCACCACTCATCGAGTCAATAATTACCTTCTCCTCCTCCTCGTCAAACCACTTTCATCAGTAGGTTTTGCCTCGTTTAATTATCTCTGTCTCTCGCTGCTGGCTGATCTAATCCCATTGGCAGCTGGCTTCACTGTTTGAAGAACTCACTGATATTAAGAAAGATCTTAGGGTAGAGTTTCCAATTTGGGCGCCATCGGCAATCCGGACGTAAATTGCGCTCCAAAGTGCGCTAGTTTTTGGAACTGAATTTATTGCTCGAGTTTCCGCTCAAGCGCACTTGACTATCGCCGAGCGTCAAACCTTCCGGGAACCAGCGCAGTCGGGCAGCGTTTTACTGCCTCGTTTTTTTGGCATTGAAAAATATTCCTTGCTATATTTACGAGCGGTGACCTGGAGCAGCTTGATTAGTACAGCTGAAAAATGGGTTTATCACCAAAAAAATAAGCATAGAAACATAGAAGATAGGAGCAGGAGTAGGCCATTCGGCCCCTCGAGCCTGCTCCGCCATTCAATGAGATCATGGCTGATCATCCAAATTCAGTACCCTGTCCCTGCCTTCTCCCCATATCCCTTGATCCCTTTAGCCTTAAGAAATATATCCAGCTCCTTCTTGAATATATTTAATGTATTGGCCTCTACTGCCTTCTGTGGTAGAGAATTCCACAGGTTCACCACTCTCTGGGTGAAGAAATTCCTCCTCATCTCCATCCTAAATGGCTTACCCCTTATCCTTAGACTGTGACCCCTGGTTCTGGATTCCCCGACCATCGGGAACATCCTTCCTGCATCTAGTCTGTCTAGTCCTTTTAGAATCTTATAAGTTTCAAGCATTTTTAATCACAAGTGTCTCGTCCACCGCCTGTGATTAACCCGACTTTAAATTACTGAAAATGACTTTAAAAACTGATACAGAACCATTTACTAGTTACATTGGTGTACAGTAGTCAGTTTGTTAGTAAATTAAAAATGCTTTAATATTCAAAAGCTTTTAAATCCTGCCTATTAGCGTCCTTGCGCCTGAGAAAAAAGTTTCATTTTAATGAGCCTCCTCGAAGGCTGCAAACGAGCGCAATTAGCGGAAACTGGCCGCGGTGAGTAATTCGAACTGGGGGCGGGGCCGGTTTTGGGGGCGGGGCCGACTTCCAGCTTGAGGTTTTTTTAAAACTAGCCCAAAAACATGGCGGGAACTCGAGTTGCGCGGAATGTAATTTGCGCTTGTAATTCCGCGATCTTTTATGCTGGCTGGGTCGATGGCGGGTGGCTTGAGCTGAAAGGCCTGCGCCACCGAGCTGAAACTCGACCCTTTGTATTTATACAGGTGCCTCTCGTGCTGTACAACCAATGGATTACAGCTGCGCTTCGGTCGCTGTCACGATGTAGGAATACACAGCAGACGATACGCACAACGCAAGGTCCCACAAACCCGAAATGGATGGACGACCAGACAGCCTGTTTTTTGGTTGAGGGAGGAATAAGAAGAAAAGAACTGAGAGCAGGAGTCAGCCATTCGGCCCCTCAAGCCTGCTCCGCCATTCAATAAGATCATGGCTGATCTTCGACCTCAACTCCACCTTCCTGCACTATCCCCGTATCCCTTGATTCCCCTAGTGCCCAAAAATCTATCGATCTCTGTCTTGAATATACTCAACGACTGAGCCTCCACAGCCCTCTGGGGCAGAGAATTCCAAAGATTCACCGCCCTCTGAGTGAAGAAATTTCTCCTCATCTCAGTTCTAAATGGCCGACTCCTTATCCTGAGACTGTGACCCCTGGTTCTAGACTCTCCAGCCAGGGGGAAACAACCTCCCCACATCTACCCTGTCAAGGCCTGTAAGAATTTTATAGGTTTCAATGAGATCACCTCTCATTCTTCTAAACTCCAGAGAATAGAAGCCTAGTCTACTCAATCGTGGGCAGAACATTGGGAGATCTCTTCCTTGATCTTTTATATCCATTGGAATGTTGAGCAGTGTCTCCTTTCAACATCTCATCCGAAAGACGGCCCCCCTCCAAGCCATGCAGCAGTCCCGCAAGTAACGCGCCGAAGTGATTATGTGCTGCGGCCTGTGTCTAGCCTTGCACCCACGACCGTCTGATTTAATAGTGAGAGTGCTACCAACTGAGCCAAGATGGCACTTGGGCAAGACTAACGTGAGGACACCGTGGAGAGTGGGCAACAGTAATCATGAGGAGAATGTGCACATAGTAAGTTCCAAGAGGCAATGAGACTCTCTCTCTCAGAGCAATGGTAGGTCTCAGCTAGTCTTGTTCATCTCCTAGCAGCTGGTTAAACAGTGATATTGATGGAAGTCCCTGGTCAGGTTATTCCCTCGGCCTCTGCACTGATGAACATCAAATGGCATTATGGGGGGAGGATTAATTTTATGAAGTCGCATTTACTCAGTTACAATACTATACCTATACAATACTAAAGTATCTTGATTTCAGTGATCTACTATTAATAAGCTTATGATTGATGGCAATGTATTTTCTATCGGAGATCATACTGGTCCTCGGAGTCCACATCACGGAAGACCTCTCCTGGTCCCTCAATACCTCCTCTCTGGTGAAGAAGGCCCAGCAGCGCCTATATTTCCTAAGGAGGCTGAAGGGATGTAACCTGTCACCCCTGATCCTCTCTAACTTTTACCGCTGCACAATAGAGAGCATCCTGACAAACTGTATCACAGTATGGTATGGCAGCTGTAGCTACTATGACCAGAAAGCCCTGCAGCGGGTAGTCAAAACTGCCCAACGCATTACCGGCACCCGGCTACCGACCATAGAGCACATATACCAGAAACGCTGTCTACGGAGGTCACGGTCGATCATCAAAGACCCTACCCACCCCAGCCACAGTCTGTTCGCCCTCCTGCCATCTGGGAGACGCTACAGATGCATTCGCACCCGTACGACCAGATTTAGAAACAGCTTCTTTCCCAGGGCTGTCATCCTACTGAACTCCACAAATAAACCCTAAAGCCTGCACATCTGCCAATGCACTTTATTGTGGTTATGTTTATGTTAATATACTACAAGCCAAATGTATGTTGAATGTTTAAATGTCTTAATCTAAATGTACACTCTCGGGAGCCGCAAGCCTACATTTCGTTGTACTGCACTTGTGCACTAACAATGACAATAAAAGTTGATTTGATTTGATTGATTTGATTTGGTGGGTCGGTAAACAGAGGACACAGATTTATGATAATTGGCAAAATAACCAGAGGGGAAGATGAGGAGATTTTTTTTTTTTTTTACACAGCGAGTTGTTGTGATCTGGAATGCACTACCTGATAGGATGATGTAAGCAGATTCAATAGCGGGGTGGGGGGGGGGGTGGGGGTAGAGTGCACAATGTTCCCAGTAATTTTAATTTTAGGTGCATGGGCCCGTTAATTGGCTAAGTGACCCATTTGAATTTTCACACACGCGTGCGGTTATTCCCATTGAACAGCCAGTGAGCGGCCTGCGCAGTAACTCCACGCAGCCGCGCAGCTTGGCGGGAATGTTGGAAGCGCATGTGTGCACACACCCAGAGCCACTTCCTGGTGGGCAGAGTGCGCAGCACAGCCCACAGTATAACTCTGGTCTCGCTTCGGATTCTACAGCCACCTAGAGTCGCCGACCAGTTCAGTACTACCCTCCACCACACGGCATCAATTACAATTTTATAAAAGGCACGATAAATTTTCCGAGGTTATTAAATTGAACTTGTGCGGTTTTGAATGCATTGTGGTATTTCATCCTTTACAGTGTCAACTGCGGCTAAGCAGGTAGCACTCTCGGCTCGGAGTCAGAAGGTTCTGGGTTCAAATCCCCACTCCAGGGACTTGAGCACATCAAGCTAGGTTGACGGTCCAGTGCAGTGCTGAGGGAGTCCTGCATTGTTGGAGGTGCCGTCTTTCAGATGAGACGTTAAGCTGAGGCCCCATCTGCTCTGAAGTGGATGTGAATGATCCCGTGGTACTATTTCGAAGAAGAGCAGGGGAGTTCTCCCCGGTGTCCTGGGGCCAATATTTATCCCTCAACCAACATAATAAAAACAGATTATCCGGTCATTATCACTTTGCTGTTTGTGGGAGCTTGCTGTGCGCAAATTGGCCGCCACGTTTCCCACATTACAACAACGCCTACACTTGGAACAGTACTTCATTGGCATAGACGTCCGGTGGTTGTGAAAGGCGCTATATAAATGCAAGTCTTCTTCTTCTTTGATCTTGTCTCTCATCCTGGCGCAGACAGAGAGTACAGTGCGAGTCACATCATTAGGGAACTACAGCAGTCGTCAACTAGTAATTCCCTGGCAGCAGCAATAATGCTGTAATCCATCAAGCTTTAGAGGGAGACGGGTAAATTATTCAAATGCCTCGTATGGCTGGAAACATTCTCAGTTCAATTTTCTTCCTGCAACAGCGACTCGTGGCATGTCAGAGAAAGAAACAATGCCACAAAAATAACCTCTCCTGTACCCCCCCCGCCGAAATAATGTCGATTAACAGCTTTCTAGTCAATCTGTATGCTGAAACCTCGGCTAACATTTCAGTGCCTGCGATCCTGACAAATCGCCCACCTTCTGGTTTGAAAATGGATCGATCAAAGCGCGAAGGGAAGAAGTTGCACTGATTACAGCCTCTGTCATATCATCGCAACGTGCCAAAGTGCCTCACAGCCCAGGAGTAACCTTTGGAAGAGCAGGCGCTGCGGTTGTGCAGGGGAACATGGCGGTGGAACTCAGCAGGCCAGGGCAGCGTCCGTGGAGAGAGAAACGGAGTTAACATTTCAGGTCGAAGACCCTTCGTCAGAACTGAGAAAAAAAAGCAGGAAAAGGGATAGATTTTAAAGCAAGTGGGGGCTGGGAAAAAGGGGGAGGGGATGAAAGAACAACAGGGAAGGTCAGCGACAGGATAGAAAGCAGGAGCGATTAAGAGACATTGAGAGACATTGAGAGATATTCAAGGAACAAAGGATGGCTCTAGATGAAGTGTGAATGGCCCAGGCAGATTGAAGGACAGCTGCCCTGTGGGAGGGAAGAAAAAAGCCCAGGCGAAAGTGTGGATTAAAAAAAAGAGAAAATATATATATACGTATTGTAGGAGTCTACGTACTCCTAGCAAAAAATACTGAACTCGGAGAGGTTCAACAGAAAAGGTTTAATTGTTGAGGCTGCATGCTGAATACAAAATGGAGTCAGAGACTACACAAAGTACGACTGCCTTTCATCAGTGCACAGCTTCGACTGCTCCTCCCCCGCTCTGGGCTTAACTATGTTGCAGATCGAGTTTCTTAAAGGTGTGATCCTTCTTAAAGGCATGACGCCTGATTTATAGTCTACGGACCGGAAAGCGGATTGTGTCCTTTCTGCGATTGGTACGCCACACAATATGTGATAGGGGCCGAGGTTATGATCTGAAATTGTTGAACTCTATGTTGAGTCCAGAGGGCTGTCGAGTGCCTAATCGGAAGATGAGGTGCTGTTCCTCGAGCTTACGCTGAGCTTCCGTGGAACAATGCAAGAGGCCGCGGACGGTGAGGTCTGAGTGGGATTGGGGCGGTGAATTAAAGTGACAGGCCACCGGGAGCTCAGGGTCCCCCTTACGGACATGGCGGTGAATTTGTGCATAGCAAGGTCCCACAAAAGGCAATTGAGGTGTTGGCAGGTGGGGACAATTACAGCATTTAGAGATTCCTTAGGCAGTTAGAAAATGTGGAAATGGAAGCTATGTAAGAAAACTGAAATAAAGTGAAGGAGTCACCATGTGTAAGGGATAATGGATAAATAATGCAGAGGTTCAGGAATGTTCTAAACAGATGACTCATAGGTAACCTTGTCAGACATGAGTGAGGTCATTACAGACACCAGTTAAATGAAGTAAGACGTAAACTAATCAAGGAGATGAGACAGGATGTGGAATAGGGTAAACTAATCATCAGGATGCAGGGACAGTAACAAATGTGTAACCAAAGAGATGGGACAGATTATAGGATAGTATAAACCAGGAGGAAAAACCCCAGATAGGGAGCGAGGACCTGGGAGCACCACTCGACAGCAGGGACCTGGGGACAGAAACCCTACGGAGACGTTTGGACAGAGATTGATCACCTCGGACCAAATCAGAGTAATATCAATATAAGTTGTGAGTCTTATATTTTGGAATTGTACTTTAAATAATGAATGGTGTTTGTTAAGCATTTATTAAAGATAAATCTTTGTACGTGAAATCTGTTGCCTGTGTTTGTTCAGACCAAACTTACATTTGAACCCTAAAAGGAAAATTGCGAACCTATTTGTTCGATCTTTCGAACATCTAGTGAAATCTGAGCAACAAAACATAGAAACATAGAAAAATAGGAGCAGCAGTCGGCCATTCGGCCCTTCGAGCCTGCTCCACCATTCAATATGATCATATGGCTGATCCTCTATCTCAATACCATATTCCCGCTCTCTCCCCATACCCCCTTGATGCCTTTTGTGTCTAGAAATCTATCCATCTCCTTCTTAAATATATTCAGTGACTTGGCCTCCACAGCCTTCTGTGGTAGAGAATTCCACAGGTTCACCACCCTCAGTGAAGAAATTTCTCCTCATCTCAGTCCTAAATGTCCTACCCCGTATCCTGAGACTGTGACCCCTCGTTCTAGACCCCCCAGCCAGGGGAAACATCCTCCCTGCATCCAATCTGTCTAGTCCTGTCAGAATTTTATACGTTTCCATGAGATCCCCTCTCATTCTTCTAAACTCTAGTGAATACAGGCCTAGTCGACCCGATCTCTCCTCACACGACAGTCCTGCCATCCCAGGAATCAGTCTGGTGAACCTTCGCTGCACTCCCTCTATGGCAAGTATATCCTTTCTTAGGTAAGGAGACAAAAACTGCACACAGTACTCCAGGTGTGGTCTCACCAGGGCCCTGTATAACTGTAGTAACTTTTCATTATATTTGTGTAAGTAATAATTGAAATATAAAAAAGGATAGAATTTATGACTTTGAAAGAGAGACTCATATTACACCTGCACATTAAAATATAAATCTAAATACTCCTGCCCCCTAACGTGCTTCACCTGAAGAATATTCTTGGCCTTGACGCCACATGTAACACATCATACATGACCAACATGCTTTCTCCATTATACCTGACCACCATACATAGAAACATAGAAACATAGAAGATAGGAGCAGGAGTAGGCCATTCGACCCCTCGAGCCTGTTCCGCCATTCACTGCGATCATGGCTGATCATCCAAATTCAGTACCCTGTCCCTGCCTTCTCCCCATATCCCTTGATCCCCTTAGACTTAAGAAATACATAGAATCCTAGAATGATACAGCACACAAGGAGGCCACTTGGCCCATCATACCTGTGCCAGCTCTTTGGTAGCACTGTCCAATTAGTCCTACTCCTCCCTGCTCTTTCCCCGTAGTCCTGTAAATTTTTCCCATCACCATCGTGCTTTCTTCCATCATACATGACCATCATGAGAGGTTTTGAGAGACGGGCTCGTGCTTGCCCCAGTGCCTTGGCGCACCGTGTGCCAGTAATGCAGGGGGCAGGCTGCACCCAAGCATTGCAGTCAGAGGCCCTCTTCTTAATCTGAATCGGCTACAGTCGTAGGGAGGGTTGGCCAGGAGCTCACTTGGGTGGAAAGCAGAAAAATATTCAGCTCTGAAAAGCTGTGGTGGTGACGGGAAAGTGGACTAATAGTTCATGATAACACACCAGAGAGAGAGGTGGGCAACGCTCCTCGCCCTTCGATGCCGATGAGTTGGAGCTCCTGTTGCAGGAGGGGCCCCTAGGAGGGTGGCTCTATGTGGGACTGTAGGCCGCCCTCCAGTATAATCACAGGTGCGAGAGTTGTACAAAGGGAGGTTGCTGACTGAGTCAAGGCCGTCGCCCAACTCCCCCTTGTACCCGACTACAAATGAGGAAGAAATATGCTACCATCAGGAGCAAGGCAAAGGTAAGTCCGCTACCCGGCTTGTGGACATATTTCTAGTGGGGACCCGTCAAACATGGCCATTGGGACCTCTTTCTCAACCGTTGGCCTTTTTGCACACTCTCTTTCACTCTGGATCAGCTGCAGGACAGGCTTTTCTTGAAGTTTTTTTTTGTTAGTATCACAGAGCACAGAAGGAGGCCGATCGGCCCATCGTAGCTGTGCCAGCTGTTAGAAAGCGCTCTCCAATTTGTCCCGTTCCCTTTCCCCGTTTCCCTGCAAAAAAAAATTCCGCTTCAAGTATTGATCCATTTTCATTTCTGAAAGTTGTTCTTGTATCTGCTTCCGTCACCCTGTCAGGCAGTGCATTCCAGATCATTACAGGAGGTGATTACAGGAGGGTGGAAGTTAAGCAGCAAACAGATACTGAGGCATTCCTCTGGGATCTGAGGCTTTCTCCCTGGGGTCGGGAGCCGTGGAGGCAGAGGGCAGCCCTGTTCCAAGAGCCACTCACTCGGTGTTTATCCTCCTTCAGACTACAGAGCAAACCTCGACATTTGATAAATATTCACTTAACAGAAAGCCAAGTACTCTGGGCACAGGGCGCGATCTTATGCTGCAGGGAACGCGAACTGGGATATCGCATGGAAAGGTTAGTATGAAATTCGCAATTCTCTGTGCCCGACATTGTAAAATCTGTCCCAGAGTACAAATCATCCGTGACATTCCTCTTCAGCTACTTACAATGGTCTAGAAGCCCACTTAGGCACACTCTAAAATTGTGGAAAAAACAAAATCAATGCCCATCAGACCTGGAGGTAGCGACACATACGATATTCACATACGGGTAGTCAAAACTGCCCAACGCATTACCAGCACCCGGCTACCGACCATAGAGCACATATACCAGAAACGCTGTTTACGGAGGTCACGGTCCATCATCAAAGACCCGACCCACCCCAGCCACAGTCTGTTCACCCTCCTGCCATCTGGGAGACGCTACAGATGCATTCGCACCCGTACGACCAGATTTAGGAACAGCTTCTTTCCCAGGGCTGTCATCCTACTGAACTCCACAAATAAACTCTAAAGCCTGCACATCTGCCAATGCACTTTATTATGGTTATGTTTATGTTAATGTATTACAAGCCAAATGTATGTTGAATGTTTAAATGTCTTAATCTAAATGTACACTCTCGGGAGCCGCAAGCCTACATTTCGTTGTACTGCACTTGTGCACTAACAATGACAATAAAAGTTGATTTGATTTGATTTGATATTATTATAATGTATAAGGGGCTCCTTGGTCTGCTGGTTGCAAGGTTCCTTGGGAAACGAGATTGGACAGTCTCAATTCAGTTCCCAGTGTGCATGGATCCACAATAGAGTACAGCCCCGAATACAAGACCAATTGACAGTCACATTCAGAGAGTGTCACAGGATGGCTAGTGTGGGAAATAGAAGACGTCACACTGGTGCAGTGGAGGAGTACCCACCTGGGGTTGGGGTTGAGCCAAGTTGAGGGGCAGAGAGCTTTACTCTAGAGTGCGTGACCAACCCTGCTCTCTTCTGGCAAGGGAAGTGTTGATGTGGATCCTGGGCCATGAATTTCCAAAATAATGCCGGGGACGAGGGACTTCAGTTATGTGGAGAAACTGGAGTCACTGGGATTGTACTCCTTCGAGCAGAGAAGGTTAAGGGGTGTAGTGGCGCTTCTTACAAGGGGAGATTACAAATTAAAAATTATGAGGGATTTTGAAAGAGTAAATAAGGAGAAACTCTTTCCACTGGCAGGAGGGTCGGTAACCAGAGGACACAGGTTTAAGGTAATTCGCAAAAGAATCGGAGGGGAGAGGAAGAGACATTTTTTTTACGCAGCCAGCACAGTACTGAGGGAGTGCTGCACTGTTGGAGGTGCTGTCTTTTGGATGAGATGTTAAACGGAGTCTGCCCTCGCAGGTTGATGTAAAAGATCCCATGGCATTATTTCTAACAAGAGTAGGGGAGTTCTCCCCGGTGTCCTGGCCAATATTTAGCCCTCAACACCCAAAAACACATGATCTGGTCATGTATCTCATTGTGGGAGCTTGCTGTGCGCAAATTGGTTGCCGCGTTCCTTACATTACAACAGTGACCACACTTCAAAGGTATTTAATTGGTTGTAAAGCACTTTGGGATGAGCTGAGGTCATGAAAGGTGCTATATAAATGCAAGTCTTTCTTTTCCTTGGAACAGAATAATTAAATCTCAAATTGAGGATTTGCTAATAGGAAGGAAATTAAAGCCACCTAACAGTATTGGCATTTAAAAAATTGTTTGAAAGAAGAAAGACTTGCATTTCTATAGCGCCTTTCACAACCACCGGACGTCCCAAAGTGCTTTACAGGCAATGAAGTACTTTTTGAAGTGTAGTCACTGTTGTAATGTAGGAAACGCGGCAGCCAATTTGCATACAGCAAGCTCCCACAAACAGCAATGTGATAATGACCAGATAATCTGTTTGAGTGATGATGATTGAGGGATAAATATTGGCCAGGACACCGGGGAGAACTCCCCTGCTCTTCTTCAAAAAAGTGCCACGTGATCTTTTACGTCCACCTGAGAGAGCAGACGGGGCCTCGGTTTAACGTTTCATCCGAAAAACGGCACCTCCGACAGTGCGGCACTCCCTCGGCACTCCCTCAGCACTCCCTCGGTAGCCTCGATTTTTTTTGTACTCAAGTTTCTGGAGGGGACTTGAACCTACAACCTTCTTGAACTGACCGAGGCGAGAGTGCTACCCAGTGAGCCACGGCTGACACACACAGCTTGGAAAGATTAGTCCTGGACATTATTCCAAGTTAAACCACAACTGCAGGACAAAGGAACATTGGTACAAATCGGTAAGTGGAAAGTTCAGGATTGATATCAAGAAGCCCTTCATCGAATCATAGAATGATGCAGCACAGATGGAGGCCATTCGGCCCATCGTGCCTGTGCCGGCTCTTTGAAAGAGCTCTCCAATTAGTCCCACTCCCCCCTGCTCTTTCCCCACAGCCCTACAAATTTCTCCCCTTCAAGTATTTATCCAGTTCTCTTTTGAAAGTTACTATTGAATCTGCTTCCACCGCCCTTTCAGGCAGCGCGTTCCAGATCACAACAACTCGCTGTGTAAAGAAAGTTTCCGCCTGTCGCCTCTGGTTCTTTTGCCAATTGCCTTAAATCTGTGTCCTCTGGTTACCGACCCTTCTGCCACTGGAAACAGTTTCTCCTTATTTACTCTATCAAAACCATCACACAAATAACTGGGGGGAAAATTCAGTTGGTTGCGCCTCCCGTTAGCACCTTAAGAGGGCGCTAACGGGACGTAAACCAACTAGCGTCCGGGCGCGGCACTGCCCACGCCTCCCGCAAACTTCAGCGGGAGGTTAGTGGTGGCGCTAACCGGTAGCGCCCTGTGGCGCTGCGCCGCTGGCGATGACATCATTGGTGTGCGCAGCGCCCCGCTCACGCCCCGGCCGCGATCTTCGGGAGCGCCCCCTGACTTACCGCTGGATGCTATGTCCGACGGGGTCAGGGGGGCCTACCTGCGGCCAGGGAGGCGCAATTTAAAGGCGAGGTGCGGGGCGGCCATTTTTGTTGCTGGTCGCCTGCCAGTACCTGCCTGCGCTCCCGTCCCAGATCTCCTGAAACGCCCCCCCCCCCCCGTGGAGTGCTGGCTGCGCTCCAAGAGCCCGGCACTTCTCTTGAGTGCCAGGCTCTTTTGCCTGCACTCCCGATCCCCGGGGGCCCAGCTGGGCCCCAGGTCGCGCTGCACAAGGCCCCTCCCCTTTAAGAAGGGGAGGAAGGCCTGCAATACCGCGGCGCGACATGCTGCAGCGTGAGGCGCTGCAACACATAACGCCGCAATATTGACTCACAGCGCCCCAAGAGGGATGCGGGGCGCTTCCAGTAGCGCCCCACTTCCCTCTTGAGGCGCAACCACTCAATTTCCGGCGCGGGGACGCTAATTTTTAAGTTAGCACCCCAATTGGGCACGACTCAATTTTTAGCCCCTGGAATAAACTTCCAGCTCGGGTGACGGGAGGCACAACCTCTGGAGGTATTCAAGTGGCAGTGGATGTTGTAAAGAGGGGGGTTTCGACAGAAGGCAGAGTGTGACTGGCCTAATGACCCCCTCGCCTTGCCCGTCTGATTGCGAAAGTGAATGTTCCAAAATAGCATGCTAACAAAGAATCACTGGCATTCCTGTTACTGTTTCACTGTCCCTCATTAACTCTCCAATTGTATGTCATAAAAATCTCAGCTCAACACTCACTCTGCTGAAAATTGTATTGCCATCAGGACCCAAAGACGATTTGCTAGTCCCAAAACATCACTGTGCAAGTAATATTAGCTCATGTGTAAAGTGGAGAAGCTGGCAAAACAAGAACGAGCCTTGAAACCCAATATCTGGAGGAAGGAGACCAATACAGCTAAGCAAAAGAGGAACATAGGAGGATCTAAATGGTTTATTTGGAAGCAGAATAAGAGGAGAAAGAAACTAGCATAAATTAAAGATGGGCAAGTGGGATATGTAAGAAATGAGCTGAAGTAATCTTACAGCATCTGGAATCGTGAGGCACTTGCAACATAAAGAGCCAACGCCTCATCACTGACCCAACCTTCCTCGGAGACCGTGGACGGCGCTCAACCCAATCCGCACAGGGCACGGACGCTGCGACCACCTGCTCCACAGGTGGACGATGAGGGATGACCCGAAGCGCGACTGTGGCCATGAGTCCCAGACCGTGGAACACATCACATCAACCCGCCCACTGAGATCTGTTGCGGGAGGCGCCTCATTTCTCCACTCAGCATCTCGGGAGGCCGTCGAATGGATCGCCAAACTAGACATCCCGTTAGAAGCTTTTCCTGTCGTACGAAACAACAATGTAACTTAGCGAGGAAGAGGAGCAAGTCTTCGCTGGCCCTTTGATAATTGGCTAAATCTCATCTCACTTCACTCTGTCAATGCACGGTACTTCAAACTGAGTATTAATGTGTTGGAGGTGAATTGTAGCACTTAAATATACTGGAGCGCTGGGATTAGTCAGATACCTGCCTGTATTTGGGAGCGAGAGCGTTTTGCTCGAGGTGATGCATGAAACGGGTTCGCACTGTCTCACACACTAGGTGCATTGTCTTCCTCCCAGTCAGGACTAGCACTGGGTAAAACTTCAACTACATTTTCACCGTTATCCCCATGCCCGCAGCTTCCCCTCTCCTTCTACACCACCCCCTCGCTCGCCCCATCTGCTACACCAATATCAAGCTTCGATTCATCTTAGCAACCATCCTTACAGCCTCGTGGAGTTAGGCAACCGATTTAGATCCAAATTGTGGGCAGTTTGTGCTGGTGATTCACATCAACTAGGAAGTGGATTAAGATCATAACATAGAGGAGTGAGACAGATAGTTGGAGTGAAAGAGAGGGAGAAAGAGAAAGAGAGAAAGAGAGAGAGAAAGAAAGAGAGAGAAAGAGAGAGAGAGAGAGAGAGAAAGAGAAAGAGAGAGAGAAAGAGAGAGAGAAAGAAAGAGATCTATGAGATGGATGAGAGTCCAGATCCCAGACGCTGAAAGACTTGCATTTCTAGAGCGCCTTTCACGACCTCAGGACATCCCAAAGCGCTTTAAGGCCAATGAAGTACTTTTGAAGCCTTTCCATACATTACAACAGTGACTACACTTCCAAAAAAGTACTTTGTTGGCTGTAAAGCGCTTTGGGATGTCCTGAGGTCGTGAAAGGCGCCATAGAAATGCAAGTCTATCTTTCCTTTCTAAATATCTATCCAATTTCCTCTTGAATCTGCCAACGTTATCGGCACGTTTCTCAAAAGTAATTCCAGCAAGTTTCGAAAATATTTGCTAGGCTCATCGTAAAGCACAGTGTGGCGAGGACAGAGCCTCGCCTTTAAAAGCCGAGAGTGTTCTTCACTTCTAATGCGAGCACCAGCCTCAGTGTACAGAACATGCAGCATGTGGGAGCCATTCTGATCTGAGGAAAATGCAACACGACAGCATAAGATGTTGAAACCGGTCTCTAAGTGAGCCCTTGACGTTAGTGCTATTGCACAAGCAAATGAAGGGTAAGAACTACTCATTCTGTCATACACGCTCAAAACATGGTGTACATTTATTTTTTATCACTTAAATGCTTCATTTTACGGTACAGCAATTTTATTCCTTTGGGCAATTGTAAGTTGCTATTCCGCAAAGGTCTTCATAGAATCACAGAATAGTACAGCACAGAAGGAGGCCATTCGGCCCATCGAGTCTGTGCCGGCTCTTTCGAAGAGCAATCCAGTCAGTCCCACTCCCCCGCTCTTTCCCCATATCCTTGCAATTTTTTCTCCTTCAAGTATTTATCCAACTCCCTTCAGAAGGCTACTATTGACTCTGTTTCTACCGCCCTATCAGGCAGCGCATTCCAAATCATAACAACTCGCTGCGTAAATAAGTTTTTCCTCCTGTCGCCTCTGGTTCTTTTGCCAATCACCTTAAATCTGTGCCCTCTGATTATCGACCCTTCAGTCATTGGAAACAGTTTCTCTTTATTTACTCTATCTAAACCCTTCATGAGTTTCAACACTTGCCAGATGAAAAGTACTTCTGAAATTTACGCACAGTTTTTAGTTCACAACTGTAGAGGAGTAAGCACTCTGCAAAAGGGGGGGTATGTTATTCCCAATGGCTCAGGAGGTTGAGGCCGTGAGGAGCTGAGCTAAGCAAACCAGGAAGGTTTCTACTCCGAGGCCTGGTCTGTGTGGAGTTCAGTGATCCACGCTGGCCTCGCCACTCCCGTCTTTGGGAGGCGGGTGAAAAACATTCAGCTCGGGCTGGAAGTGCGGCTAAAGAAGGGGCTTACATTTATATAGCACCTTTCGCAACCTCGGGTCGTCCCAAAGTGCTTTACAGCCAAGGCAAATGGTATGTTGGCCTTCATAGCGAGAGGATTCGAGTACAGGAGCAAGGATGTCTTGCTGCAGTTGTACAGGGCCTTGGTGCAGTTGTACAGGGCCTTGGTGAGACCACACCTTGTGTATTGTGTGCAGTTTTGGTCGCCTTATCTGAGGAAGGATGTTCTTGCCATGGAGGGAGTGCAGCAAAGATTCACCAGACTGATGCCTGGGATGGCAGGAATGACGCATGAGGAGAGATTGGGTCGATTAGGCTTATACTCGCTGGAGTTTAGAAGAATGAGAGGGGATCTCATTGAAACTTATAAAATTCTAACAGGACTAGACAGACTAGATGCAGGAAGGATGTTCCCGATGGCGGGGGAGTCCAGAACCAGGAGTCACAGTCTAAGGATAAGGGGTAAGCCATTTAGGACAGAGATGAGGAGGAATTATTTCACCCAGAAAGTGGTGAACCTGTGAAATTCTCTACCACAGAAGGCAGTTGAGCCCAATTCATTAAATATATTCAAGAAGGAGTTAGATATATTTCTTAAGGCTAAAGGGATCAAGGGATATGGGGAGAAAGCAGGGACAGGGTACTGAGTTTGGATGATCAGCCATGATCTCATTGAATGGCGGAGCAGGCTCGAGGGGCCGAATGGCCTACTGCCGCTCCTATCTTCTATGTTTCTATGTTTCTAATGAAGTACTTTGGAAGTGTAATTACTGTTGTAATGTAGGAAACCCGATAGCCAGTTTGCGCACAGCAAGCTCCCACAAACAGCAATGTGATCATGACCAGATTATCTGTTTTTAGGTGGTGGTTGAGGGATAAGTATTGGCCCCAGGACACCGGGGAGAACTCCCCTGCTCTTCTTCGAATAGTGCCATGGGATCTTTTACATCCACCTGCGAGAGCAGACGGGGCCTCGGTTTAACATCTCATCTGAAAGACGGCACCTCTGACAGTGCAGCACTCCCTCAGTACTGCAGTAAAGTGTCAGCGTGTTATAAGTGTCTTACGAACTCAAGGCTCTGGAGTGGGGCTATGAACCCGCAATCTTCTGATTGAGAGGTGAGAGTGCTACCCACTGAGCCACGGCTGACACCTTGCGTGTTGAGAGGGGATGGCATTAGGGCTCGGCTGTGACCTGATGCTGATCCTTACTGACTGAGCTCACCACATGAAGAATGGACACTTGGACGAGGTACTCAGCCAGTGCCTGGGGACGTCAACATCTACAGCCGAGCCAAGCAGATGGAAAACAATCGGTGAAAAAGAGGAATGCCTTATTTTAAATTTGGCTGCAACAGTAACACTCATAGAATGATACAGCACAGAAGGAGGCCATTCGGCCCATCATGCCTGTGCCGGCTCTCTGAAAGAGCTATCTAATTAGTCCCACTTCATGCTCTTTCACCATAGCCCTGCAATTTTTACCTTTTCAAGTATTTATTCAATTCCCTTTGGAAAGTTACTTTTGAATCTGCTTCCACCGCCCTTTCAGGCAGCGCGTTCCACTCATTGTGTAAAAAATATTCTTCTCACCTCCTCCTGTCCACACCCCACGGTTCTTCTGCCAATTACCTGAAAACTCCATCCTCGGGTCACCGACCCTCCTGCCAGTGGAAACAGTTTCTCTTTATTTACTCGATCAAAACCCATTCCTAATCTTCAGCACCTCTGTCAAATCGCCCCTTAACCTTCTCTGCTCGAAGGAGAACAACCCCAGCTTCTCCAATCTCTTGGCAGAACTGAAGTCCCTCATCCCTGGTACCATTCCAGTAAATCTCCCCTGCATCCTCTGCAAGGCCTTGACATCCTTCCTAAAGTGCGGTGGCCAGAATTGGACACAATACTTCAGCTGGGTTTTAACTAATGATTTCTAAAGGTTTAGGACAACTTCTTTGCTTTTGTGCTCTATGCCTCTATTTATAAAGCCTAGCATCTCAGAAATGTATATTTGTTTAAAATAAGATTTGTCGAGCAATGAGCTGCAATTTATTTCACTGCTAATCGATCTCCCTTGGCATTGTGCACAGGAAGCACACCATTTACGTACCAACTATCCGCTCCACATAGAAACACTGTCTGATTATTCCAGGATGTTCCAGCCACACAGCTCTGGTCGAGGCAAGATACTGAATGATAAAACTGTCAAGATAAGTGGCAACAGTCGCATGGACCAACCAGGAATGAAAATAAAAAGACAACAGTAAACAGTAATTAGATAAGAACATAAGAAGTAGGAGCAGGAGTCGTTAGGTCAAAATCCTGGAACTCCCTCCCTAACAACACTGTGGGAGTACCTTCACCACACGGACTGCAGCGGTTCAAGAAGGAGGCTCACCACCACCTTCTCAAGGGCAATTAGGGATGGGCAATAAATGCCAGCCTTGCCAGCAATGCCCACATCCCATAAACGAAAAATGAGTAGACCATTTGGCCCTTCGAGCCTGCTCCGTCATTCAGTAAGATCATGGCTGATCTTCTACCTCAACTCCACTTTCCCGCCCGATCCCAGCAGATTTGACAGAGGTGTTCAAAATCATGAGGGGTCTGGACAGAGTAGATAGAGAGAAACTGATCCCACTGGCGGAAGGGTCGAGAACCAGAGGACACAGACTTAAGGTGATTGGCAAAAGAACCAAAGGCGACATGAGGAAAAGCTTTTTTACTCAGCGAGTGGTTAGGATCTGGAATGCACGGCCTGAAAGGGTGGTGGAGGCAGATTCAATCGTGGCTTTCAAAAGGGAGTTGGATAAGTACCTGAAGGAAAAAAAATTGCACGGTTATGGGGAAAGGGCGGGGGGAGTGGGACTAGCTGAAGTGCTCTTGCAAAGAGCCGGCACGGGCTTGATGAGCCTGTGCTGTAACCATTCAATGATTCTATGGGGGAAAAATTTGGTTGCTTTGCGCCTCCTGTTAGTGCCCTAAGAGGGCACGAATGGGGCACAAAGCAAATAGCACCCGGGCGCGGCGATGTTGGCGGCGCTCGCGAAATTGATCAGACATTTTGCAGCGGTGCTAAACACTACCGCCACAATCTCCTGCGCCCGCAGATCGTAACGTCAGTCGAGTGTGCAATGCCCCGGTAACGCCGCAGACCGGATATTGAGTGGCGTTCCCTGCCTTACCGCCTGCCGCTAGCAACGACAGGTTGCGGGGAGTGTTTTGCAGTCGGGAAGGGACTGGGGGAGCTCTATTTAATGGCGACCACTTCCTGCCTTTTTTTGACGGCGACATTTTTGCACCACGCATTCTGAGAGAGAGAGAGAGAGAGACTTCTGGAGAGATTCAACGCTGTGTGAAGGAGTTTTGGGTACTGAGCAGCACTTTACAGGTTCATTTTGATTTGACCTTCCTTGCATCGATTTAGAAGAGACTATGGGGGCTGCACTCTGAGCTCTTTCCCTGGGCCTCTCCATTGTTCTTTCCAGCAGATTTGATGTACAGGTCTCTCCAGGCCGAGATTCAAGGCTGCAATGAACAGGATGTGGATGGAGAGCAAGATCGACACTCCCCTTTAAGAACTGGCCGGCGCCAGTGTGTCTGTGTTCCATTGCTGACTGACATCACATGAGCATCACCAGCGCCCTGAGTTAGCGCCTCACTCCTTGGCGTTAGCACCTTAAGACAGGTGTGTAGTGCCTTATTTAGCGCTCCAATCACCTCCAGGGGCGATAAAAGCCAAGTTTGCAGTCGGAGGCAGTAATTAGCACCAGGCGCTAAACTTTGCGCCCGGCCGATAATTGCGCCCCAAACGGGCCGAGACCGAATTTCTCCCCCTAGGACTCCATCCCTTGGTTCCCTTAGTATTCAGAAATCCATCGATCAGGAGTTATAGTTTTATCACGAGAGGGGCAAACCATTACGTTCCACTGTGCGGGGAGCTTGGACAGTGTGGCACCTGCTGTAAATATAAGACTGTGCTATTGTTGACTTGTTCTTTCACCGTTTCATACATTTTGTTTGGCTTTTTAAGCTTAATGCAAGGCCTCGTGTTGTGTTGTTCTGCTGCCTTTCCAAAGACAAGGAGGATTTGTGCGGAGGCACAGGACTAAACCAGTAGCTGAAGCAATCGAAAAAAAGGGTTTGCTATTCGTTATCCTGAGCACACTATGAAACGTATTGAGATATTGGGGCAAGTGAAAACAATCTGGAGCATGTAGGGAGCTAGGACACCTCTCTGAGGGCAGTCTGAAACACAGAAGCAATATCTGCAGTAAAAGAGGTAAAAGAATCTCCAAGAACATAAGAGGGGGCAACATGGGGTTCAGTGTTTGGGAGATTGCATTCAATCCAAAACCATTTTGATCCTGGTGTTGGTTTACTTCCAACTAGGAGCTGTGACCGGGCTCCTGTGACCGGGCTCCTGTGACCGGGCTCCTGTGACCGAGCTCCTGTGACCGAGCTCCTGTGACCTGGCTCCTGTGACCGAGCTCCTGTGACCGGGCTCCTGTGACCGGGCTCCTGTGACCGGGCTCCTGTGACCGAGCTCCTGTGACCGAGCTCCTGTGACCGGGCTCCTGTGACCGGGCTCCTGTGACCAGGCTCCTGTGACCGGGCTCCTGTGACCGAGCTCCTGTGACCGAGCTCCTGTGACCGGGCTCCTGTGACCGAGCTCCTGTGACCGGGCTCCTGTGACCGGGCTCCTGTGACCGGGCTCCTGTGACCGAGCTCCTGTGACCGGGCTCCTGTGACCGGGCTCCTGTGACCGAGCTCCTGTGACCGAGCTCCTGTGACCTGTGACCGAGCTCCTGTGACCGAGCTCCTGTGACCGAGCTCCTGTGACCGAGCTCCTGTGACCGGGCTCCTGTGACCGAGCTCCTGTGACCGAGCTCCTGTGACCGAGCTCCTGTGACCGGGCTCCTGTGACCGGGCTCCTGTGACACCGAGCTCCTGTGACCGGGCTCCTGTGACCGGGCTCCTGTGACCAGGCTCCTGTGACCGAGCTCCTGTGACCGGGCTCCTGTGACCGAGCTCCTGTGACCGAGCTCCTGTGACCGGGCTCCTGTGACCGGGCTCCTGTGACCGAGCTCCTGTGACCGGGCTCCTGTGACCGGGCTCCTGTGACCGAGCTCCTGTGACCGAGCTCCTGTGACCAGGCTCCTGTGACCAGGCTCCTGTGACCGAGCTCCTGTGACCGGGCTCCTGTGACCGGGCTCCTGTGACCGAGCTCCTGTGACCAGGCTCCTGTGACCGAGCTCCTGTGACCAGGCTCATGTGATCTGGCTCCTGTGACCGTGCTCCTGTGACCGGGCTCCTGTGACCGAGCTCCTGTGACCGAGCTCCTGTGACCGGGCTCCTGTGACCGGGCTCCTGTGTCCTGTGACCGGGCTCCTGTGACCGGGCTCCTGTGACCGAGCTCCTGTGACCGGGCTCCTGTGACCGGGCTCCTGTGACCGGGCTCCTGTGTCCTGTGACCGAGCTCCTGTGACCGGGCTCCTGTGACCGGGCTCCTGTGACCAGGCTCCTGTGACCGAGCTCCTGTGACCTGTGACCGAGCTCCTGTGACCTAGCTCCTGTGACCGGGCTCCTGTGACCGAGCTCCTGTGACCGGGCTCCTGTGACCGAGCTCCTGTGACCGAGCTCCTGTGACCGGGCTCCTGTGACCGAGCTCCTGTGACCGAGCTACTGTGACCGGGCTCCTGTGACCGAGCTCCTGTGACCGGGCTCCTGTGACCGGGCTCCTGTGACCAAGCTCCTGTGACCGAGCTCCTGTGACCGGGCTCCTGTGACCGGGCTCCTGTGACCGGGCTCCTGTGACCGAGCTCCTGTGACCGAGCTCCTGTGACCAGGCTCCTGTGACCGGGCTCCTGTGACCGAGCTCCTGTGACCGGGCTCCTGTGACCGGGCTCCTGTGACCGAGCTCCTGTGACCGGGCTCCTGTGACCGAGCTCCTGTGACCGAGCTCCTGTGACCGGGCTCCTGTGACCGAGCTCCTGTGACCGGGCTCCTGTGACCGGGCTCCTGTGACACCGAGCTCCTGTGACCGGGCTCCTGTGACCGGGCTCCTGTGACCGAGCTCCTGTGACCAGGCTCCTGTGACCGAGCTCCTGTGACCGGGCTCCTGTGACCGGGCTCCTGTGACCGGGCTCCTGTGAACGGGCTCTCCTGTGACCGAGCTCCTGTGACCGAGCTCCTGTGACCAGGCTCCTGTGACCGAGCTCCTGTGACCGGGCTCCTGTGACCGGGCTCCTGTGACCGAGCTCCTGTGACCAGGCTCCTGTGACCGAGCTCCTGTGACCAGGCTCATGTGATCTGGCTCCTGTGACCGTGCTCCTGTGACCGAGCTCCTGTGACCGGGCTCCTGTGACCGAGCTCCTGTGACCGGGCTCCTGTGACCGAGCTCCTGTGACCAGGCTCATGTGATCTGGCTCCTGTGACCGTGCTCCTGTGACCTAGCTCCTGTGACCGAGCTCCTGTGACCGAGCTCCTGTGACCGGGCTCCTGTGACCAGGCTCCTGTGACCGGGCTCCTGTGACCGGGCTCCTGTGACCGAGCTCCTGTGACCGAGCTCCTGTGACTGGGCTCCTGTGACCGAGCTCCTGTGACCAGGCTCCTGTGACCAGGCTCCTGTGACCGGGCTCCTGTGACCGAGCTCCTGTGACCAGGCTCCTGTGACCGGGCTCCTGTGACCGAGCTCCTGTGACCGGGCTCCTGTGACCGAGCTCCTGTGACCGAGCTCCTGTGACCGGGCTCCTGTGACCGAGCTCCTGTGACCAGGCTCCTGTGACCGGGCTCCTGTGACCGAGCTCCTGTGACCGGGCTCCTGTGACCGGGCTCCTGTGACCGAGCTCCTGTGACCGAGCTCCTGTGACCAGGCTCCTGTGACCAGGCTCCTGTGACCGAGCTCCTTTGACCAGGCTCCTGTGACCGAGCTCCTGTGACCGGGCTCCTGTGACCGGGCTCCTGTGACCGAGCTCCTGTGACCAGGCTCCTGTGACCGAGCTCCTGTGACCAGGCTCATGTGATCTGGCTCCTGTGACCGTGCTCCTGTGACCGGGCTCCTGTGACCGAGCTCCTGTGACCGGGCTCCTGTGACCGAGCTCCTGTGACCAGGCTCATGTGATCTGGCTCCTGTGACCTAGCTCCTGTGACCTGGCTCCTGTGACCTAGCTCCTGTGACCGGGCTCCTGTGATCTGGCTCCTGTGACCGTGCTCCTGTGACCGGGCTCCTGTGACCGGGCTCCTTTGACCGGGCTCCTGTGACCGGGCTCCTGTGACCGGGCTCCTGTGACCAGGCTCCTGTGACCAGGCTCCTGTGATCTGGCTCCTGTGACCTAGCTCCTGTCATTCACACTGCTAAATCCAGCTTCCCAATCCCACTGGCAGTATTCCCATCCAGAGAACCTCGGTGCCAATCGTGCTAACTCAGGAATCCCATCAAAGAAGCACAGTGGCTCAAGATTACTAAGTGCAAAAGTGCTGAAAAGGGATTCAATTTATGTTAAATAACCTATTCGCAAGTCTTATTCACACTTCTGTCAGTAGTGTTTCAAGAACGAGATCTCACAAGTTTGATGGACAGATTAAGCCTGTCAATCAGCGTCGTTAGTCTGCTGTTATTCTACATTATCTTTAGAGTTTCCACCTAGCGCTCCTTGACGATATATTCTGCAGCGTGATGACTGCGGTCTTCCTTGAACGTGGATACCAAGGGGTAAATTTTGCATTAGCAATGGTGCTTGATGGGAGGGCAGTTTGGGCAATCAGGTGCAGAGCGTAAGAAAGAAAAGGAAGAGATCCAGGCTTGCATTTATATAGCACCTCAGGATGTCCCAAAGCGCTTTACAGTCAATGAAGTACTTTTGAACGAAGTGTAGTCACTGCTGTAATGTAGGGAAATGGGCAGGTAATTTGCGCACAGCAAGGTCCCACAAACCGGTGTGAGATCAATGACCAAATAAACTGTTTAAGATGTTGGTTGAGGGATAAATATTGACCAGGACACTGGGGAGACGTCCCCTGCTCTTCTCCAAATAGTGCCGTGGCATCACTTACATCCACCCGAGTCAGCACACACATTTTGCCGTCTTCTGCAATTGTTAATTTTAAATCTTTAGATTGATAGATTTTTTGTTAAACAAAGGTATTAAGGGATATGGGCTAAAGGCGGCTATATGGAGTTAGGTCGCAGATCAGCCATGATCTCATTGAATGGCGGAACAGGCTCGAGGGGCTGAATGGCCTCCTCCTGTTCCTACGTTCCTATGTTCCGATGACTAAGCAAGGCTCCATAACAGGTGCACGAACCTGCAGACAAGACTGTCTGATCGAACCTCCCGTCGGGCAGGACTCCCTGCCGGGATTGCCAACTCGGAACATTTACCCCATAAGTCACGCAACAGAGATGCAATAATCAACGATAAACCTCAGGGAAAAAGACATTTGGTGCAACAGTTCTTCTTCTACCTGGGACGCCTAAAAAATGGGCCCCACGAATTTAGCGGTGGGACCGACGCCTGCCGCAGATTGGACACATGCCATCACACTGCGAAATTGGTCCACTTTGTGCCCGACAAATGTACCGATTTCTACCCCTTGTATTTACGTCGCTCTTTCCACAGATACTGATAAAGTGATGCAGAAATGGATTGACCTTTTCACACTGCTCAATATATAAACATCTGTGCGAACAGCTAATGACTTCATGCATTCATTCAATGGCATGCTACATGCACGATGCAAATGAAAAATTAATGAAAACATTTAAAAATGCCAAAGCTTGTGGGGGGAGAAATTCGGTTACGCTCTGTTTGGGGCTGGTAACCGAATTAGCGCCAGCCATTTAGATCCCGGCGCGGGAGTACCGCCACGGCCGCTAAATTGGGCTTAACTGCCCCAGCAAGGAAACGGAATGCTATATCAAGCGCTCCACTTCCTCTCTGGGCGGTGTCTGGGGTGCAAAGCGCGGTAGCGCTGGAGCATTACGCGGCTGCTCCATGTAGCGCTGACTCGTTTCATTGCCCCTCCCCTTCCGTTAAAGGGGAGGGTCGCTGCGCACTCTGCAGGCCATTTGCCGGCCTCCACTAGCCCACCAGGGTGGCGTGGTGCTGTGGCCGCAGCCCAGTGCCGGAGGGCGCGATGGCTGCCGTGGCCCACGCCACGGGCCGCCACGAGAACAATAAACTGGCGGTGCGGGGCGCAGCCGGGCTTCCCCTTTAAGCCTTAAAGCACCCTCGTGAGCGGAGGTCGGCCCGGTTTGTGACCCGTGAGCCTGTCGCTGACACCGCCCACAGCAGCTTCACGGGGCGGTAAAGGGGCCGTGACAGGACACTAAGGAGTCGCGTTGCTTGCCGATTACGTCATCACCGGCGGCGCAGCGCCACGGGCCGCTACCAGCCACTACCGCTGCTAACCTCCCGCTGAATTTCACAGGAGGGGTTAGCGGCGCTGCGCCCGGGCACGAGGGGATTTGCACCCCGTTAGTGCCCCCCAGTTAGTGCCCCCAGGGGTGCTAACGAGAGGCACAAGCCAACCCAATTTTTTCCTCGTGGACTTTTCGAAATTAACCCTTACAACGCCAAATGCAGATTCCCACTGCATATCCCCAAGATTAGAGTTGGAGGTGCCGTCTTTCGGATGAAACATTAAACCGAGGCTCCGTCTGCTCTCTCAGGTGGACGTAAAAGATCCCAAGGCCACTATTTCGAAGAACAGCATCGAAGTTATCCCCGGTGTTCTGGCTAATATTTATTCCTCAATCAACACAACAAAAACAGTTTATCTGGTCATTATCACATTGCTGTTTGTGGGAGTTTGCTGTGCGCAAATTGGCTGCCATGTTTCCCACATTACAACAGTGACTACACTCCAAAAGTACTTCATTGGCGCTTTGAGATGTCCGGTGGTCGTGAAAAGCGCTATATAAATGTAAGCCTTTCTTTCTTTTATTCCATCTACTGAATCTCAGCCTTTCATCATATCTTTCTATTCCCTTTTCTCTCATGTACTTGTTTAATTTCCTTTTGAAAGCATCTAAGTTATTTGCCTCAACTGCTTCCTGTGGTAGCGAGTTCCACATTCTAACCAGTTCAGGAATAGAAGAAATTTTTCCTGAATTCCCTATTGGATTTATTATTTATGGCCCCTAGTTTTGGATTCTCCCACAAGTGGAAACATTCTCTCCACATCTACCCTGTGCAACCCATTCATAATATTAAAGACCTCTATCAGGTCAGTGCTAAGTCTTCTCTTTTCAATTCAAATCGATTTCAAAATTCTCATCCTTGTTTTCAAATCCCACCATGGCCTCGCCGCTCCCTATCTCTGTAATCTCCTTCAGCCCCCGCAACCCCCCGAGGTATCTGCGCTCCTCTAATTCTGCCCTCTTGAGCATCCCTGATTATAATCGCTCCACCATTGGTGGCCGTGCCTTCTGCTGCCTGGGCCCTAAGCTCTGGAATTCCCTCCCTAAACCTCTCCACCTCGCTACCTCTCTTTCCGCCTTTAAGACGCTCCTGAAAACCTACCTCTTTGACCAAGCTTTTGGTCACCTGCCCTAATTTCTCCTTATGTGGCTCAGTGTCAAATTTTTTGTCTTAAAATACTCCTGTGCAGCGCCTTGGGACGTTTTACTACATTAAAGGCGCTATATAAATAAAAGCTGTTGTTGTTGTTCTAAAGAAAAACAAACTGTCTACAGCGTTATCTTAAAAGGTTGAACAGAGTCCTGTGTATCCCTGCACTTAATGTGTGTTATGACAAGGTAGGAACATTCCTACTTGCGATACCAACACGGCACTAACCGAAGTGAGGAGTACCTCTCCTTTGACCCGAGCCAGGATAGAGAACACAAGCAAATGTGACGCTAAACCACATGGAAATGGCATTAAGTAAGTGATTGTGATTGAAGCCTTTATTGGAGGATCAGCAGGTTTATTCAATGCTTGCTTCTATGTGTAATAAGCTTAACCACATTTATCAAAGTGGAGAATGAGCATTGTTAGGATGATGTGCAATGACACTCCCAGTGCAGTGCTGAGGGAGCGCTGCACTGTCGGAGGTGCCCTCTTTCAGATGAGACGTTAAAACTGAGGCCCCGTCTGCCCTCTCGGGTGGACGTAAAAGATCCCACGGCACTATTTCAAAGAAGTGCAGGGGCGTTTTCCCCGGTGTCCTGGCCAATATTTATCCCTCAACCAACATCACTTAAAAAACAAGGGCAGTAGGCACATGGGAACAACATCATCTCCCAGTTCCCCTCCAAGTCACACGCCATCCTGGCTTGGACATATATCGCCATTGGTCATCACTGCAGGAGTTCCTCGGGGCAGTGTCCTATGCTCAACCATCTTCAGTTGCTTCATCATAAGGTCAGAAGTGGGGATGTTCACTGATGACTGCACAGTGTTCAGTTCCATTCGCAACTCCTCAGATAATGAAGCAGTCCATGCCTGCATGCAGTAAGACCTGGACAGCATTCAGGCTTGGGCTGATAAGTGGTAAGTAACATTCGCACTGCACAAGTGCCAGGCAATGACCATCTCCAACAAGAGAGAGTCTAACCACCTCCCCTTGACATTCAACAGCATTACCATCGTCGAATCCCCCACCATCAATATCCTGTGGGGTCACCATTGACCAGAAACCTAACTGGACCAGCCACATAAATACTGTGGCTACAAGAGCAGGTCAGAGGCTGGGTGTTGTGCAGCAAGTGTCTCACCTCCTGACTCCCCAAAGACTTTCCACCATCTACAAGGCACAAGTAAGGAGTGTGATGGAATACTCTCCATTTGCCTGGATGAGTGCAGCTCCAACAACTCTCAAGAAGCTCGACACCATCCAGGACAAAGCAGCCCGTTTGATTGGCACCCCATCCACCACCTTAAACATTCACTCACTCCACCACCAGCGTACCGTGTCTGCAGTGTGTACCATTTACAAGATGCACTGCAGCAACTCGCCAAGGCTTCTTCAACAGCACCTCCCAAACCCACAACCTCTACCACCTAGAAGGACAAGGGCAGCAGGCGCATGGGAACACCATCACCTCCAAGTTCCCCTCCAAGTCACACACCATCCTGACTTGGAAATATATCGGCCGTTCCTTCATTGTCGCTGGGTCAAAATCCTGGAACTCCCTCCCTGACAGCACTGTTGGAGCACCTTCACCACACGGACTGCAGCGGTTTAAGTACTGCCACCTTCGAGGGTAACTTGGGATGGGCAATAAATTCCGGTTTTGCCAGCAATGCCCGCAACCCAAGAGTGAGGGAGAAATGAATAAAGCACTCATATCAAATTTTTCCATGTGGCATTTTAATGTAAACTTTAACCCATTTAAAACATAGGTTAAAGCCTGCACTACATTAGTACGTTAGCGGTGTCAGCCGTGGCTCAGTAGCAGCACTCTTGCCTGAGTCAGGTTTTGGGTTCAAACCCCACTCCTTGAGCACACAATCCTGACCAACACCAGTGCAGTATTGAGGGAGTGCTGCACTGTCGGAGGTGCCGTCTTTCGGATGAGTCGTTAAACCGAGGCCACCGTCTGCTCTCTCAGGTGGCCGTAAAAAATCCCACGGCCTCTATTCAAAAGAAGAGCAGGGGAGAGTTCTCCCCAGTGTCCTGGGGCCAATATTTATCCCTCAACCAACATCACTAAAGCAGATCATCTGGTCATTATCTCGTTGCTGCTTGTGGGAGCTTGCTGTGCATAAATTGGCTGCCGCGTTGCCTACATTACAACAGTGACTACGCTTCAAAAGTACTACGTTGGCGGTGAAGTGCTTTGGGACAACCTGAGATCGGGAAAGTTGCAATAGAAATGCAAATTCTTTCTTTCTTATTTACTACGGAGGGGAAACAGTTTTTTGCACGTATTAGAACAGCGCCGATAGTTATTTCGAGCGCCGATAATTATTTCGAGACTTGTACCTCATATTCTCTCCAAACGCGGGAGCAAAGCAGGAAAGGGTTGTGATGAGGATGTCAACGGTTTGTACAACCAAATCCCACAGACAGTCAAGAGGATTCGTGCGCATTTTCGAGCAAGTACAGCAGCTTTACTCCTAGTTAACTAATCTTTGGAACAATGCTGCTTTAATTAGTGCTAAGTGAAAGAATCATTATTCCTAAATATCAATTATGTTCTGTAAATTAAATTTAATTAAAACAATTCAGAATGATTAAAATTTGCCCTGTGCAATTATAATCTCTATCAGTCTCTGCAAATGTAAATATTTTATTCGGATTTTATACTTACTGAATCCGTGTAAATCAGCAATTCATATCTGGAGGCTATTTTTCCACGACAAACATTGAAAAAAAAAGTACAGTAAAAAAAAAAATATTTTAACAGCATTTAGCTCATTTGTGGCCTGTAGTCCATTGAGAGAGAATACAAGGAGAGATCTTCAATGTGCCATCACGTGGAAATAAAAATTGGGCGGTTTCTACAAAGGGTGAGTGGTCCACAAAGCTAGCATTCTGCCTGGGTGACAGGTTAAAAATGTACCCCATAATGTGCTACCAGTATGGTGGAAAACAAGTCACTGGCCACAAGAAAAGACACAGACATCACAAATGGGCAAATCTGATCAAATCTCCACCTCTGGGACCCACTGCCTTCAATGTAATCTGGTGACAAAGTGCTTGTGTGTTATATATCAGATCCCCAAACTTCTCCCACAACACAAGTGTGGTCTTCCGTGGACGTGGCAAGGAGGGTACTTAGAAGGTTCTTCATTTTCAGTTTTTACAGATTCCCACCTGCCAACTTTCAGTCTTGCTGATCCTTTGTGATTCCAGTCCCTCTGACAATGTTGGGGTAGAGATTACATAGAATGACATAAGTTATCCAACACAGAAACAGGCCATTCGGCCTAGCCAGTCCATGCCGGCGTTTATGCTCCACTCGAGCCTCCTCCCGTCCTTCCCCATCTAAATCTATCAGCGTAACCCTCGATTCCCTTCTCCCTCATATGCTTATCTAGCTCCCCTTAAATGTATCTATACTATTCGCTTAAACCACTCCCTGTGGTAGCGAGTTCCACATTCTCACCACTCTCTGGGTAAAGAAGTTTCTTCTGAATTCCCTATTGGATTTCTTGGTGACTATCTTATATTGATGGCCTCTAGTTATGCTCTTCCCCACAAGTGGAAACATTCTCTCTGTATCCACTCTATCAAAACCTTTCATAATTTTAAAGACCTCTATTAGGTCACCCCTCAGCCTTCTTTTTTCAAGAGAAAAGAGCCCCAGCCTGTTCATCCTTTCCTGATATGTATACCCTCGTATTTCTGGTATCATCCTTTTAATCTTCTCTGCACCCTCTCCAGTGCCTCTATATCCTTTTTATAATATGGCGATCAGAACTGTACACAGTGATGATCTGCTCATTATCTCATTTGCTGTTTGCGGGACCTTGCTGTGCACTAATTGCTGCTGTGTTTCCTACATTACAATAATGATTACATTTCAAAAGTACTGTACTTCATTGGTTGTAAAGCGCTTTCTGACATCCTGAACTCATTAAAGGCACTGTATAAATGCACGTGTCTTTTTTAAAAAAAAGGAGAAATATAATAATATGCGCAGAAACATTTCTGAGAGCTTTAGGTCAAAGTGAATTTTCATGGTTTTCATCTAGAAAGGATAGCATTTGTTTTGGGTTTTTAAATCTCCTGATATTTATTATTTTTAATTTTCTAAAATAAAAACCAAAATATTCCTGGGAACTTACAAGGAAACAAAAACTGAAAATGAAGAATCCTAAAAAGTAATTTGCAGGTTTCCCGTGACATTGCTCATGTTAAGTCGCTGGGTGCAAGGTGCTTTAAGTGAGAGGAACATGTAACACACTACGTATTATATTGATGCTGATGTGTCTTCGTGACCTGCCCTTTAAAAACCACAAAATCCAATTGCTTTAAATAGTTACAACCTACGGTCACTCAGAGGTTAATTGCTGTTAGCGAAGAGAGTTTGTAGATTGGCAGATGCTTGTAAATTAATGGTTCCAGATTAGGAAAAAAAGCATGAAATTACTGTTTGTAAAATGGCCCAGAAATTCGGGTCGGGGGCTTCCCGCGGGTGCAAGCCTCCGACCTGCACTTACCTTGCGCACCGGCCGTTGTGCTGTGGGCCCGCGGGGGATTCCGATCCTGGGCCTGCTCCAACTGCCGGCGTGCAGTGCTTGCGTATCCCAGGGGCGCAGTTAGTTCAATGCGTCCCCTGGGATCACGTGGGCCATGGACAGCCAATGGTAGCAGGGAATGCTTCATTCATAAGTTTGACAGGAAGAGCTGTCAAACCTATAAATACTATAAGCCCCAAAACATCACTAAAACTTCAAATAATTTTTTTTTTTTAATGTTTTAAAATAACTATAAATTACATGAAATAACTATTTTAAACAATAATTAAAATTTTTGAAAAAATTAATTACATTTTCTAACGGGGCTAAAAATAAACTTACCTTTCTTTAAAGTATTTAAAAATAATAAACCTGTGGAAAAAATGTTTTAATTTTAATTAACTCACCACTTACCTTGTTAAAAGCAGGCCTTGCGTCTGCTTTTTAAAAGTGTAACTGCTGGAGACTTACCCTCCCGGAGAAACCTGGAAAAAAAACGTAAGTTCAATGCGCACGCGCTGCCTCTCCGGCGCACGCGTTCCACCTGTCAACCCCTTCTTTCAGGGGAACGGAAGTGCCGGTTTCCCGCGCATGCGCAGTGCATGCACGAAACCGGCACTTTCGTTGGGCCTACGCATGAGTACCCCATGCGTACTCACCCGTGGGGACCCGAATTTCATGGGCTAGATTTTATTTTCACCAGCTTTAACACAGATTTCTATTTGACTTGGCAGCATTACAAACAGGTTCTTGTATGACTGGAAAATTATAGGGCTGTTTCCTCCCATGTCATAGCCCTGGAAGCTAGTCCCAACAAGATGACACTAAAGGTATTGAATGTAACTGAGTAAAATACAAGTCTTGGAGAGGCTGGTAGTGCACCATCACGCCACACCCCTACTTAGATGGAAGTGCTAGATGCGCCTATTGGAACCCATGCTGCCCCCTTCACAGCAACAGCATAATTTACCTAGCTTGCTCTATGTCTGTTTATCTGAGTCTCTCTCTCTAGCTATCTCTATCCTTCTAGCTATATCTATCCATCGGTCAATCAAAGTCTTGGGTTCATCCGCTTCAGCGGCAAAATATAATGCTCTTCAGTCTAAAGTATTAACATGTTACTGTAAATGGAATTGACTCCATATGATAACAACAACAACTTGCATTTATAAGCCGCCTTTAACGTAGTAAAATGTCCCAAGGCGCTTCACAGGAACGTAATCAAACAAACACTGACACTGAGCCACATAAGGAGATCTTAGGACAGGTGACCAGAAGCTTGGTCAAGGAGGTAGATTTTAAGGAGCGTCTTAAAGGAGGAGAGAGAGGTAGAGAGGCGGAGAGGTTTAGGGAGGGAACTCCAGAGCTTAGGGCCCAGGCAGCTGAAGGCACGGCCGCCAATGATCGGGGCGAAGGAAGTCGGAGATGCGCAAGAGGCCAGAATTGGGGGAGCGCAGAGTTCCCTGAGGGTTGTAGGGCTGGAGCAGACTGCAGAGATACGGAGGGGTGTGCCACGGAAGGATTTGAACACAAGGAGAACACATGAAGATGTCATCCAGCCATTAACCTGTTGGTAACGCACGGTCCCATCCCTGTAATAATTACAGAATCACCTCGAGATGGAGACTGTTTGAAAGATGTGACTCAATAGTAACTTTCAAAAGCAAATTGGATGAATACATTTACAGGGTTATAGGGAAAGAGCAGGGGAGTGGGACTAATTGGACAGCTCTAGCAAAGAACTAGCACAGGCACGATGGCCCGAATGACCTCCTTCTGCATATCATTCTATGATGCTACAGGTTCACACCTGTATTGAAAGATCTCACAGAGGAACGTAGCATGAGATCATTCAAGTGGATGGAACAAAGGCAGATGAAACTTAATACAGACAATTGCAAAGTATTGCGTAAAGGAAGAAAAACTGGGCACCACCCACAAATGGTGTCGTAACTTTGAAGATTGAAAGAGAAAGAGAAGTCATACCAGGCCCAACACCCAACATGTCCAACCAATGCACACCAACAATCAAAAGAGCCAATTGAACATTGAACTATATAAGGAAAGACTTGCATTTATATAGCACCTTTCATGTCCACCAGACATCCCAAAGCGCTTTACAGTCAATGAGGTACTTTTTGAAGTGTAGTCACTGTTGTAATGTAGGAAACGCGGCAGCCAATTTGCACACAGCAAGATCCCACAAACAGCAATGTGATAATGACCAGATAATCTGTTTTTTAGTGATGTTGACTGAAGGATAAATATTGGCCCCAGGACACCGCGGAGACCTCCCCTGCTCTTCTTCGAAGTAGTGCCGTGGGATCTTTCAACGTCCACCCGAGAGGGTAGACGGGGCCTCAGTTTAATGTCCCATCCGAAAGACGGCACCTCCAACAGTGCAGCACTCCCTCAGCACTGCACTGGAGTGTCAGCCTAGATTTTTGTGCCCAAGTCTCTGGAGTGGGACCTGAACCAACAACCTTCATGACTCAAAGGCGAGGGTGCTACCAACTGAGCCACAGCTGACAAAACCAAACCAGTAGAAAGAATACCAGTCAGATGTCCTATCAAACTAAACTAGTGCTCTGGTCAGTCTGCACGTTGAGTACTTTGTCTAGATCTGGATCCAGATCTGGAGACAATGTTGAAAAGAGCCATTAGACTGATCACTATTGTTAGAGGTCTGAGCTGTGAGGCAAGTCTTGGACTTTTCAGCATTGAAATCAGACATCTGAAAAGTTATCTTATGATCAGTAATCAGCCTGGGAAAGGTAAATCCAGAAAGCTACCTTAAGTTAAATAGGACAAGGGGGCAAAAGCTCAAACTAGCAAAAGACAAATTTAGGACTGATAGTAGGAAGTTCTTAATTGCACAGAATGATTAACATATCTAAGGAACTTCCAAATAGAGTAGTGATGGTGAAAACCCTGGAATCACTTAAGAACCAATTGATGTGCTCAAGGGGAAGCTGGATAAACACCTGAGGGAGAAAGGAGTAGAAGGATATACTGATAGGGTAAGATGAAAAGGGGTGGGAGGAGTTTCGTGTGGAGGATAAACACCAGCACGGACCAGTTGGGCCGAATGGCCTGCTTCTGTGCTGTACATTCGATGTAATTCTATGGTTCAGTGGGAGTGGTTTCGGGTAATTTCTCTTCTCTTCTTAGGCAGTCCCTTGGAACTGAGGATGACTTACCTCCACATTAAAAATGAGTTCTCAGGTGACTGATGTGTCCGATGCGGGACCTACAGTCTCTGTCACAGGTGGGGCAGACGGTGGTTGAAGGGGCGGGTGGGTGGGGTGCTTAGGTTGACGAGCGCTCCTTCCGCTGCTTGCGATTGGCTTCCGCTTGCTCCCGGCAAAGAGACTCGAGGTGTTTGGCGCCTTCCCGGATGCTTCTCCTCCACTTTGTGCAGTCTTGGGCCAGGGATTCCCAGGTGTCAGTGGGGATGTTGCACTTTTTCAAGGAGGCTTTGTGGGTGTCCTTGAAGCATTTCCTCTGCCCACCTGGGGCTCTCTTGCCGTGTCGGAGCTCCGAGTAGAGCGCTTGTTTTGGGAGTCTCGTATCGGGCATGCGGACGATGTGACCCGTCCATCAGAGCTGATCGAGCATGGTCAAAGCTCCGATGCTGGGGATGTTGGCCTGAGCGAGAACACCGACGTTGGTGCACCTATCCTGCCAATGGATTTGCAGGATCTTACGGAGGCAACGTTGGTGGTACCGCTCCAGTGCTTTGAGGTGCCTGCTGTACATGGTCCATGTCTCTGAGGCATACCGCAGGGCGGGTATCACTGCTGCCCTGTAGACCATGAGCTTAGTGCTGGGTTTGAGGTGCTGGTCTTCAAACACTCTCTTCCTCAGGTGACCGAAGGCTGCACTGGCACACTGAAGGCGGTGTTGGACTTCGTCGCTGACGTCTGCCCTTGTTGACAGTCAGCTCCCGATTTATGGAAAGTGGTCCACGTTGTCCAAGGCCTTGTCATGGATTTTGATAATGGGGGGGCAGTACTGTGTGGCGGGGGCAGGTTGGTAGAGAACCTTTGTCTTATAGATGTTTAGTGTAAGGCCCATGCTCTCGTACGCTTCGGTGAAGGTGTTGACGATGGTTTGGAGTTCGACCTCCGAGTGAGCGCAGACGCAAGCGTCGTCTTCATACTGTAATTCGACGACAGAGGATGGGACAACCTTGGATCTGGACTGCAGGTAACGGAGGTTGAACAGTTTCCCGTTTGTTCTGTAAATTAGCTCCACTCCAGCGGGGAGCTTACATTGACAACAGTGTCTATACTTCAAAAGTACTTCGTTGGCTGTAAAGCACTTTGAGACGTTCGGTGGTCATGAAAGGCGCTATAGAAATGCAAGTCTTTCCTTTTTTCCCATTATTGGATGGGTGAACTAAAGTGGACTACATCTCCTTCCTCATCCATAATTAGCTTGGAAATGGGGCCAGAACTTCGGGTCCCCACGGGTGAGTACGCGCTGGGTACTCACGCGTAGGCCCAACGAAAGTGCCGGTTTCGTGCATGCACTGCGCATGCGCGGGAAACCGGAACTTCCGTTCCCTTAAAGGAAGAGGTTCACAGGTCGAACGCGTACGCCGGATTTTCCGTTTTTTTTGCAGGTTTCTCCGGAAGGGTAAGTCCCCAGGAGCTACGCTTGTAAAAAGCAGACGCAAGGCCTGCTTTTAACAAGGTAAGTGGTGAATTAAGTAAAATTAAAACATTTTTTCCACAGGTTTATTATTTTTAAATACTTTAAAGAAAGGTAAGTTTATTTTTAGCCCCCTTAGAAACTGTAATTAATTTTTTCATATATTTTAATTATTGTTTAAAATAGTTATTTTATGTAATTTATAGTTATTTTAAAAATGTGATTTAAAAAAAAATGTATTTTAGTGATGTTTTGGGGCTGAATTATATTCACAGATTTGACAGCTCTTCCTGTCAAATCTATGAATGGAGATTCCCTGCTGCCATTGGCTCTCCATGGCCCACGTGATCCCAGGGGACGCTGCGAACTAACTGCGCCCCTGGGATACGCAAGCACTGCGCGCCGGCAGCTGGAGCAGGCCCAGGATCGGAATCCCACGGGGGCCCACAGCTCAACGGCCGGCGCGCTAGGTAAGTGCAGGTCGGGGGCTTGCACCCGCGGGAAGCCCCCGACCCGAATTTCTGGGCCCTTTTGAGCAGCCCTGGCCAACACATGTACCCCCACTAACTCATACCCTCCGAAATAAATAGGACTGGCATACAGTTAGCCTGATAAATGGCCGCAGAGGTCAAACAATTACTTTGGCCGAGAAACATAAGGGTGCAGTTTAAGAAAAAGATTCGGCAAACAAGGGCAATGCTCAAAATCGCAGTTGCACTACCGGAGCAGCCAATACACTGCTTGCTCATTAGGTTCTTTTAATATTTAAAGGGATCCACAAAATTAAACTAAAATGTCACTGAACAGCAGTCAGTCGTGCAAGCACAGCAAATTTAAAAGCAATTCTGGGCCTGTTCAGAAGCCTTACAAATCCATTAATTCTTGTCTACAGGGTTCAAGATGGATAATCCGAAGTGACTAACCTTCAAGCATTTAAAAATCTGAAATCAGTTTAGATTAAATCAGAGTTAGAAATCAAATCCCCAGGTTTTATTTTTGTAAATGGTGTTGTCTGTCAGGGGGGTGGGGGGAGGAGGAGGGGGGTGGGGGAGCTGCAGTACTGATACCGCTTCAGTCATCGTCTTGTTCCATAGGCATATTTAAGCAATGAGATAAATATTTCAGGAGCTCATTCCGTGATCCCAGCACACTCACAGGAAGTGCTGGCGGGAGACAGAACTACAAATCCTGTCCTCCAGACGGCAGGGAACACGGGAGTGCAGAATCACCTCTTTAATCCTGCGTGTTTAAAATCCTTCTGCCTTAAAAAAAGAGGGGGAAGGAGGGAAAGATCTTAAGACAGCGGATGATGTTTGTGTAAAATCAGGAATGTGATGCTTTCTGCACCTTTGGAAATTCAGCACGTTAAATCGCATTTTTATTTGTTAAAAATGCAAGTTCCTGATCGTTTATAACGCTACCCTTTGTCAGCTTGCCTCGTCCTTTTGGAGAAAGCATCTCTGTCTGCGATGCCTCGGTTTTATCCCCCACCTGGAAGAGGAGCCACGCATGGCAGAGGTCGTGGCCTCGGTATTAACTATTCATGCAATTCCCCGCTGAAGTCCTTTGAAAAGTCGGAGGCGCAGCAATTTGTCAGTCAGGGAAGAAAATTGCAGCCTGGAACCAGGGAGCACTCTGTTACTTCATTAATACGCGAAAACGGTCGATAGGAAGCCACCGAGAATCAGTCACAAATAAATAAAGGGCGGCTACAGAGGCCCCGCGACAGAGGGTCATATTTAACGATGGAGACAAATACAGAGCTTTATAACACTGGTCCTTCAGACTGTCTCACAGCATCTGGCGGAGTGAAGGTTGTAATCGCGAGATATTGAGGGGACCAGCAAAATTACACAGGTGGCAAAGATCAAGAGGAGAAAGAAATAACGAGCTTGCATTTCTTAAGCGTCTTATTATATCCTCAGGACGTCGCAAGTTGCTACACAACCGATGGATTACTTTTGAAGCGTAGTCACTATAATGTAGGCAAACACAGCAAGAAATTTATGCACAGCAAGGTTTGGGGACTAGGATGAAGCAAGTCTTGCATCAGCACAGTTGTTGCATTCTTGCACAGAATTCCATAGAATGTACGGCATAGAAACATTGAAAAATAGGAGCAGGAGTCGGCCATTCGGCCCTTCGAGCCTGCTCCGCCATTCAATATGATCATGGCTGATCCTCCATCTCAATATCATATTCCCGCTCTCTCCCCATACCCCTTGATGCCTTTTGTGTCTAGAAATCTATCTATCTCCTTCTTAAGTATAGTCAGTGACTTGGCCTCCACAGCCTTCTGTGGTAGAGAATTCCACAGGTTCACCACCCTCTGAGTGAAGACATTTCTCCTCATCTCAGTCCTAAATGTCCTACCCCGTATCCTGAGACTGTGACCCCTCGTTCTAGATCCCCCCCAGCCAGGGGAAACATCCTCCCTGCATCCAATCTGTCTAGCCCTGTCAGAATTTTATACGTTTCCACGAGATCCCCTCTCATTCTTCTAAACTCTCGTGAATACAGGCTTAGTCGACCCAATCTCTCCTCATACGACAGTCCTGCCATCCCAGGAATCAGTCTGGTGAACCTTCGCTGCACTCCCTCTATGGCAAGTATATCCTTTCTTAGGTAAGGAGACCAAAACTGCACACAGTACTCCAGGTGTGGTCTCACCAAGGCCCTGTATAACTGTAGTAAGACATCCTTGCTCCTGTACTCAAATCCTCTTGCAATGAAGGCCAACATACCACTTGCCTTCCTAACTGCTTGCTGGACCTGCATGTTTGCTTTCCGTGACTGGTGTACAAGGACACCCAGGTCCCTTTGTACATCAACATTTCCCATTCGGCCCAACTGGTCCGTGCCGGCGTTTCTGCTCCACATGAACCTCCTCCCACCCTACTTCACCTCACCCTATCTGTATAACCCTCTATTCCTTTCTCCCTCGTGTGTTTATCCAGCTTCCACTTAAATGCATCTATACTATTCGCCCCAACCACTCCCTGTGGGAGCGAGTTCCACATTCTCACCACTCTCTGGGTAAAGAAGTTTCTCCTGAATTCCCTATTGGATTTATTAGTGACTATCTTATATTTATGGCCCCTAGTTTTGGACTCCTTCACAAGTGGAAACATCTTCTTTAAGTCGACCCTAACAAACCAAATCATAAATTTTAAAGACCCATTCAGTCTTTCCTGATAGATGATACCAGAACTGAGAGGTTATACCTATGTAAATCTTCTTTGCACCTTCTCCAGTGCTTCTATATCCTTCTTGTAATATGGATACCAGAACTGTGCACAAAATGCCGAAAAAAAAAATCCCTAACATTAAACACAAGCCAGGACATCGCGTCTGCTGCATTTACAAAACAATTTTCATCAGAAAAGAAAAAACTAGTCACCCTTTCCTCGATGACTTGTTCCTTGAGCTTATTCATTTCTCTCCGTGTTCTCAGACACAGTTGCCCCGATTTTCTAGCTGCTGTCGGGCGGCTTTTCATACGGCCGGGGGCCAAAAATCAGCGAAAAAGCGGGTCGGGACCCCCCCGCCTGATTCCCCGCCCCGTCCGACTTTCGGACTGCCGTTTCTGCGCGCCCTGCTTCAGTCCCGGCCGCCGCTGGCGGGACTGGTCGTCAGAGCACTAACAAGCAATTATCTGCTTGTTGAAGTGGATTTTACCGTGCCGTTGCGACTTTGGGGCTTTCCCCACCTGAAACCCGCCTGCGGGGAACCCCGCTGCTGAGAGCTGGCGTGAAAACAGCTGGCTTGCTTGCTTGCAGCAGCAGGTCACTGAGGGCTGAAGAGATTTAAAGAGGCAGCATTTGCAGGCTGCAGGACCTTGTTGATCAAGGCTTGGGGGAACTTTTTGAAGCCTTAGGAGCAGCTGCAGAAAGTTGGAGCCTCACACACTTCTCCAGTGTGAGCTCCTGGGAAGCCCCTCTCACCACCCTAACTCAGCGCCCCCTCAACGGAGGCATCTACCAGAAGCATGGGAGGCCTTTGGGACGTTCCCTTCCTGGCATTAGAGGATCTCCAACAGCAGAGGCGGCAGCAGCAGAACCAGGAACAGCAGGATGAGCACCAGGAGCACCAGGCTGCTGCTCACTCACCTGAAGCTGCACAGGCCAGAAGGGGCCAGCGCTTGGAAGTGGCTTGAGAGCACCTTGCTGCGCTTTAGGGGGCCAGTGGGACCCGTTTCTGCACTGGCAGTCCTACTCAGAAGGACTTCCATGAAGATCTGGTTTCTCTGTTCAGCAGATGGCCAACGCTCCTCAAGAGATGTCATTCTCTTATGAGCACTCACCATGTTTTCCGTACCCTGGTAAGTTATCTCCTCCATGGAGGTTGCCAACCTTTCAATGGTGCTGCGTTCATGCACCAATGACTCCACAAAGGCTCTGCTCATGGTCGCTATGGACTCCTCCATTTGCTCAGCACTCGCAGCGACCCTGGAGACTAAACCTGCCAGAGACTCCTGCATCTGTGCATGGAGATCCATCACCTCTTCTCTTGCGGATGGACCCAGAGGCAGAAGGTCGTCATGCAGCACAGCTGAGCTGAGCTGGCAGAGTCCTGCGCCCTCCGACGAGGACTCCCCACTGCTGTCCCTGTCTCCAGAATCTGCTGAGGCTCACTTGTGAGCTGTGAAACACCAGGTGACAACACTACTCTATGTCCCGAAGGTCCCCCCGAGGTGTGAGTGTCTGCACTGGTGCTGGGTGCGCTTACTTCTGCTGACGCTGCGCCCTCAGAGGTTGGAGCTTCCTCTGAGGAGTCTGGCTGCACAGCCTCTTCCTCCTCCACAGTGAGGACGGGGGCTCTGGATGGTACTGTGGGGGACTAAAGGAAGGAGTTAGAGATATAATGCCAAGGTTCTTCTGGTGACTCTCAGCGAGTTGGCATCTGCTGACACCTGCATCCATGCAGCATTGGTCTCAGTGGGAGGCCTCTTCCTCCCTGACCTAGGGAAGAGGACCTCCCTGTGGGCCCTAACCCCATCCAATAATGCCTGCAGTGAAGCCTCGTCGAATTTGAAGGCAGCTCGGCCTCTGCCGCTGACAGCAGCTGGTGCAGGCTCCTCTGCCATTGTGCAAGAGTGGTTGAGAAGCCTGCAGAGGTGGAGAAGCTTGCTGGACACTTTGAAAGCACCACGAATGATGACATCATAGTGTGGGGATTTCTGACTCGAATTGGACAATTAGCAAGGCTTCCCACATGCTGGGAATTAATTGGCCACTTGAGGGAAAATTGCATGGAGCTGGCTGACACTTTTTTATGTGTGTCAGAAACCCCACATTCGGGGAAATCCGACCATTCCCCACACAAGCCGAAAATCGGGGCCAGTGAATTCATTTATCGTTTCATAATTGAATATTTCCCACCCACCACACAATCTCACTGGCACAATTGCTTCATCCAACTTTCAAAGCCATTCATTAACCATTGAATCCAAACCCATCAATAAATTCATGGACTAAACAGATCCTTGCCCTGGTCATACTGCTGTGTGTCTACCTTAGCTGGATCCATCTCCTGACAAGATAGATTAACTTAAACCTAATTACAAAGTCCCATGGTTGTTCCTATGTGTCCAAACAATTTTTGAGTCTATAATAAAAGTCATATCATTTTTCTTTTCCTTTTCAGCATCTTGTTTAAAGGAAGACTTGCATTTATATCACGCTTTAAGGTCTCATCCGAAAGATGGCACCTCCAGCAGTGCAGCACTCCCTCAGCACTGCACTGGAGTGTCAGCCTAGCTTTATGTGTTCATGTCCCTGGAGTGGGACTTGAACCCCAAACCTTCTGACCCAGAGGCAAGGGTGCTACCCACTGGGCCACAGCTAGCATTCAGCCACACTTTAGAACAGGAGGAGGCCATTCAGCCCCTCAAGCCTGCTCCGCCATTCAATCAGATCAAAGGTGATCTGCACCTCAATTCCATCTACCCGCCTTTGCTCGCTATCCTGCATTAAACAGAGGTGCTCCTGCTACTGGACTAGGAACATAGGAATTTCTAGATGAAAAACGACCCAGGTCCGTCTAGTTCGCCTTCTTTTCCTGGTAGTTGCAAGATCCAACGATAATGGAGTTGTTGACCAATCACAGCGATCAATCTCCATCAATGAGTCTACAACAGACCCAGACATGAGGCGAGGAAAACCCCCAGTGGTGGAGAGCTTTGGGAACCAGAGGTCCCAAGTCACCTGTACCTCCCGAGCACGTTACACTCCCCACACATCATGTCTTCAATTATTTACTGTTGGTACATGGAACTCGGCTAATTTGTAGTGTCCGTGTGTAGATAAAGACACTGAAGACAGGAGTTGGTTCATAGGTATTTACTAAGCAAGTCTGGGGGGGGTTTCTAAAAGATATACACAATACACAGGCTTATATAGCCCAAGTGGCAATTACCGGCATTACGCACACCTGGGGCTCTTAAAGGCACATACACCACAATTCCTCCCCTTCTAGCTAACTAGTACATCATATTTTAAGTAATTATTAATTACATGTTATATGCAAAATAATATACATTGCTGTATTAATTAATTATAAGTTAGTCTCTCAGGAGGCTTCCTGACTCGGTTCGGATAATGCCTCGGGGGTGTAGTAGTTTCTGGTGGTGTAGTAGGTTCTTCTGGCAAGGCTGATTCGGCTTGAAGGCCAGTGTCGGGTTCATCGGGCTCCAGTATCACCGGATCGGAGGTAGATATGGGTATCTCTACTTCATCGTTAGATGTATAGCGTGGTGGTGTAGGTTGTCCCTTTTCGGATGACTTGATGATTTGGTCAGCATGGCGCCTTATTATGCTGTCTCCGATGTCCACGGTATACATCAGTGGTCCTAATCGTGTGCAGATAGTTCCAGGCTGTCATTTCTCGGTACGGTAGTCCCGGGCCAAAACCGGTTGGCCTATCTGGAAGGCCCTAGTTGGCCTTTCATTCATGCCCTGAAACTGCCAGTTCTCCACGTCCCTTCGGATGTTGGGCTTGACCAAATCCAGCCGGCATCTTAGGTTTCTATTGTAGAACATCATGGCGGGAGTTTGGTTTGTAACCATATGCGTTGCATTCCTATATGCAAATAAGAAGTTATCCACCTTGTGCTGAAGTTTTATGTCTTCATTACCCATGGCCTTGATGGCCTTCTTGAAGGTCTGGACAAACCTTTCAGCCAATCCATTGGTGGCGGGATGGTATGGGGCGGACGTGTAGTGCTTTACCCCATTGTTCTTTAAGAACTTTCTGAATTCTTCGGACACAAATTGCGGTCCATTATCAGAACATATCTGCTCCGGCAGCCCATTCCTGGCAAATATGGTCCTTAATACTGTGATGGTTTTTTCCGTGGTGGTGGAGGACATCTTTATTACCTCCGGCCACTTGGAGTGTGCATCAACTGCGATTAAGAACATTGAGTCCATAAATGGACCAGCAAAGTCGATGTGCACCCTTTGCCAGGGAGATGGGGGCCACTCCCATGGATGTAGAGGGGCCTGTGGTGGAGCATTTTGGACCTTCTGGCATCCTAGGCAGCTCTTGGTCATGTCTTCGATGTCTCCATCGATACCTGGCCACCATACAAACGCCCTAGCTAGGTTCTTCATTTTCACTCCACCCAGATGCCCCTCGTGAAGCTCCTTTAGTACTTTATCCTGGAGTTTGGGTGGAATCACCACTCTGGATCCACACATCAAGGTTCCTCGGCACACTGACAGCTGTTCTCTTCTTTGCGAGAATGCTGGCAACAGTGGTTCGCCATGTGCTGGCCATCCCTTCACTGTTAAATCGTAGACCCGTGAGAGAGTAGGGTCATTTCTTGTCTCCCTTTCAATGGCAGAATTTGTCACCGGTAGACATTCCACTATGGTAGAGTGGAATATCTCTACTGGGTCTACTGTAGGTGCCTCTTCTATCGTTGGCAATGGTAGGCGTGATAAACCGTCAGCATTCCCATGCTGTTTTGACCCTTTGTATTCAATGTTGTATTGGTGTGCCCCTAGAAAAAGGGACCACCTCTGTAGTCTTTGTGCCGTCATAATGGGGACACCTTTTTTAGGATTGAATATGGAGATGAGGGGTTGATGGTCAGTCAGCAAGGTAAATTTTTGTCCGTGTAGGTAATGGTTGAATTTCTTCACTCCCCATACCAGGCTGAGTGCTTCCCTGTCTATCTGGGCATAGTTACGCTCAGCTGAGTTCAATGAGCGTGACACAAAAGCTATCGGCCGTTCCGAGCCATCAGGGAATCTATGGGACAATACCGCTCCTATGCCGTAAGGGGATGCATCGCACGCCAGTCTGATTGGTAGTGATGGGTTGTAATGAGCCAAAATTTTCTCGGATGTGATTAAGTCTTTACATTTATGGAAGGCACGTTTACAGTCTTCGTTCCATTTCCAAATCACTCCTGTCTGTAGAAGATCATTAAGAGGGTGTAGAATAGTTGATAAGTTCGGTAAAAATTTATGATAGTAATTTATTAATCCCAGGAATGACCTTAATTGTGAAACATTTTCAGGTGCTGGGGCTTTTATAACTGCTTCAATTTTTTCAGGTGACTTATGCAACCCTTCCTTATTAATTATGTGGCCACAATATGATATCTGATTTTGGAAAAATTCGCACTTGGGGCGATTTGCTCGTAGGCCCCGTTCTTTCAGCCTAGTGAGCACCTGCTCCAAATTGGCAAGGTGCTCGTTGTCGTTTTCTCCTGTTATAAGGATGTCGTCTAGGTAGCATTGAGTCCCCGGAATCCCTTGCAGGACTTGCTCCATAGCTCTTTGCCAGATAGCTGGAGCTGATGCTATTCCAAAAACCAGTCAATTGTACTGGTACAGGCCTTTGTGTGTGTTTATTGTGAGATACTTTTTAGAGGTCTCCTCAACCTCCATCTGTAGATATGCTTGTGCCAATTCAATTTTTGTGAAACGTTTCCCTCCGGATAGTGAGGCGAAAATATCTTCTATCCTCGGAAGAGGATACTGTACCGTGTGAAGGACCGGGTTTACAGTCACCTTAAAGTCCCCACAGATGCGAATTTTTTTCTGTTCCTCAGAGTTATTTTTCAATGTTTTTTTCATGACTGGAACGATGGGTGTTGCCCATTCGCTCCAATCTATTTTGGATAATACGGCTGCCTTTTCCAAATTCTTCAGCTCTGCCTCGACTGCCGGACGTATTGCGTATGGCACCGGTCTTGCCTTAAAAAATTTTGGAATTGCTATATCTTCCACTTTTATTGAGGCGGTGATGCCTTTCAAGGTTCCTAGTTTCTCTTGAAACACTTCTTTGGCGTTGGCCAAGATGTCTTTTAATCGTTCAGGTATGATGTCATCATTGTTTTTTTCCTTACTGGTCACCGTCAGTGCCTGAATGGAGTGCCAGTCTAAACGTATCTTCCTTATCCATTCACGTCCCAACAACGGTGGACCACCATCTTGTAGAATGTATAAATACAACTTTTGTATTTCTTTGCCGTTGTATACCACAGGCACCCTTATTTTTCCTTTGGGGTAGACTTTCTGCCCCGTATATGTTTTTAAGATAATGGATGTGTCTTTTAGAGGTATATGCGAAAATAGCCTCTCGTAATCTCGTCGATTTATTACGGTTAGAGCTGATCCTGTATCTAGCTCCATTTTAACTGGGGACCCTGCTATTGTGAGGGTAACCCAAATGGTTTGGTAATCCTCTTTGGCAAGTACATTATGTAATTTGAGACAGCTTAGTCTCTTGTTTCCGGAGTCGCTATCGCTATTCTGGTCTTCGGAGCTATTGTCCGTCATCATTTGTACCTTCCTGTACTTTTCTTTATTGATTTTTTGTTTTCTGTCAGTGGATTTATTTTGTCCAGATTGGCATACCCGTGCAATGTGTCCAATCTTACCACATTGCCTGCATGCTTTGCCCTTGAACCAGCAGTCCCTCTGGTTATGGGTGGATCTGCCGCAGCGATAACATCTTCCGAACTCCTGTGTCATTTTATGGGTGCCGAAGTCCTGTGTCTCTTGTTGTATCTCTGCAGCTCCTTTTGCTGCTGCTTCGTATGATACAGCCATACTGAAAGCTTTGTCCAATGTTAAATCTTTTTCAGAAAGCAGTCTTTTTTGTGTTCCTTCACTTAAGAGACCGCAAACAAATTTGTCTCGAAGATAATCCGATAGTCCTGCTCCGAATTGGCAGTACTTTGATAGCTTTCTTAATTCGTTTAGGTAATCAGCGTTACTTTCATTCTTGTGTTGATTTCTCTTGAAGAACTTGAATCGTTCCGCTATCAGCAGCGGTGTTGGGTTTAAATGCTCCTGCAGGGTATCAACAATTTCTTTAAAAGTCTTGTCCTTTGGTTTGGCTGGAGTGATTAAATTTCGTAACAGCCCGTATGTCTTCGCGCCCATTAAGTTCAGAAGTACTGAAGCTTTTTTTTCATCTGTTATTCCATTTGCAGTGCAATAAACCTCTACTCTTTCCACGTATGTGGTCCAATCTTCTATTTCACCAGCAAAAGCCTCAATATTACCAGATTTAGGCATTTCAGAAAAGATATGGCGCTTCCCGCACTTTCCCGCCGCTGCTACCGATAACAACGCTGTTTTACTGTGGTTTCTGTTTATTCACTGTTGGAGACTCGTTCCCGACGGAGGTCTAAACGCTGACCTGCTTGCCGCGCTCTCGAGTGCACCCTCCCAGTCCGTTATTGCTTGCCTCCGATTTCGCTGCCTGTCTCAGCTGTAGAGCCCGCCGCTGGAGCTCCAGCCTGATGCCCAGGAAGGATTAGCGCAGTACCTGTCACCAGCTTGGCCAGCTGGTGAAACCACAGTTTCTCTTACTTCCTTGAGTCTTCTGGATGCTGGAGGAATCGATGTCCTTGAGGTGCTGCCGAATTGCAGGTAAGTCCGTTTCCACTTCGTCGCCACTGTAGCGTCCGTGTGTAGATAAAGACACTGAAGACAGGAGTTGGTTCATAGGTATTTACTAAGCAAGTCTGGGGGGGGGTTTCTAAAGGATACACACAATACACAGGCTTATATAGCCCAAGTGGCAATTACCGGCATTACGCACACCTGGGGCTCTTAAAGGCACATACACCATAATTGCTCTTAAAGGCACATACACCACATAATTCAGCTTCTGAAAAGTGTTCATGTTTAGCTCATTCAATGGAGAGGGAAAAAAAGTGATTGGCATCATTGAAGAGAGAAAGAGGGAGAGAGAGATACGGATTTCACTTAGTAACAGTCAGTTTGTTCAAGTGACCAGTTTCAGGACCTTGGGACTGCAACTGGGATTCCGGCCAATAGGATGGTCAACAAGGGCATTGCAACCTATGCAAAGGGATGTTGATGTATATTGCAAAAGATTGTTGATGCATGTATGTTATTGAGAAATGTAAACTTGAGAGAGTAAGAATCGGCTGAAGGATAGTGCATTGACCGGAGCCTACCATATAAGGCAAGGCTATTTCCGGTTTGATAAGGAGAAAGAGTGTATAAATAAAGAAGCTTTTGTGTTAAGTTTTAGAAGAGAGAAACCGACAAGAATTGAGCGCATGCCTTTGTTCAAAACTGCTGACAAAACTCCGCTTGTAAATTGTGTTATACTCTGAAGAAATTATGCTCCGCTTTTAGATTGCTTTTTATGTGAAAGTAGAAAAAATAAAGTGATTATAACCATAAGACTGAATTCATTACTACTCAAGTGAAAAAGAGAAGATTGTTTAAAACAACTACCCAAAATGTTATTTTCTGAAAGAATTCGATCTAATTTGCATTTGAATGAATCAACACTAACTGCTCCCACCGTTTCCCTAGAGAGCCTGTTCCATAGATTGACCACTCGCTTACTGAAATATTGTTTCTGCAGATTAGTTTTAAATTTACCCCCTTCGAGCGCAGACCGTGTCCTCTGGTTCTGCTGTTCTGGACAAGGTGAAGCAGCTCGTCAAGGACTAACCATGAGAAATGCCAAGAAAAAACAATAGGGCTCATTCTGTGATCCCAGCTTTCATTGGGAGCCACGTTCACAGGGTCATGGATCTGAGAATTGGAGCTGAAAGCCTTATCACCGACCCATGCTCCCTGTGTCTGAGTTTGCCCTTTTGGGAGAACAGGATCATCCTTCATTCATACAGCCATTTCGGACTGAGATGAGGAGAAATTTCTTCACTCAGAGGGTTGTGAATCTTTGGAATTCTCTACCCCAGAGAGCTGTGGAGGCTCAGTCGTTGAGTATATTCAAGGCTGAGATGATAGATTTTTGCACTCTAGGGGAATCAAGGGACATGGGGATCGGGCAGGAAAGTGGAGTTGAGGTCGAAGATCAGCCACGATCTTATTGAATGGCGGAGCAGGTTCGAGGGGCCAAATGGCCCACTCCTGCTCCTATTTCTTATGTTCTTATGTATGCATAACAGAGCAATGAGTCATGCTGAATCAATAAATTTAACAATACTGAAGGAGGCCATTCGGCCCATCATGCCTGTGCCAGCTCTCTGAAAAAAGCCATCTGCTTCGTTCCATTTCTTTGCCTTTTACAAATATTTATCCAATTCCCTTTTTAAAAGCTATCATGGATTCTGTTTCCAGCTCTCGAGGCAGTCCACATCCTTGGAGTAAATAAAAACCTCTAACTACTCCCTTTATTCTTTTGGCGAGGACCTTAAATTTATGCCGTCAACTTACTGATTCAGTGAGCGATGGGCAGGGTTTTCTCCATTTATCTTATCAAAACCCCTCATCATTTTGAACACCCCGATCAGATTTTCCCTTCACATTCCCTGTTCTAGTTAAAAGGACCCTGGTGTCTCCGGTCTCTCTTCAGACAAAGCCCTGACATCTTCGTAATGAAAGTGGCAGCCTCGATGACATTGGCTCTCACTCTGCTTGTAATTATACAGACGGACAATTGGCAGCGGAATTGCAACAGCTGGCAATCTTGTCAAACACTGTCACCACATTAAGGAACCGGATCCCTTTAAATCTGACTGTCCAATAATTACAGGAAACTTTTTTTTATCCGGCACCGACGGGACCGACGTGGTGCCGGTTCATCAAAAATTACGGATAACCGAATGCTATAGTAAAAGATACGGAGCGGAGAGCTCCATATAAAGCAACAAACCCTGTTGCTTAGCAACAGCTTCAGAACAATGGCCACAAGTTGCAAGCGTCTCTGTAGCTGAGCAACAGCTGCAGCCACACCTTTGCACAGCAGCAAATGGAGGAAGGCAAGTCATAAAAGTTACCTGAACCTACTCCTGAATTTTGCCGGTTAACCGAGATTTCCGGTTATTTAGGTGCCGGTAAATCGAAAGTTTCCTGTAGTTTGCATTAGAAAACGCACGGCCACCTTTAGGTCGACTTTCAGTTTGTTGGTGAAGAAAATGTTGTGTGATGTATCCATTGCAACGCAATTGAGTGCAATTTTAACCCTACTCGCTCAGCAGAAACCTGGCGGGCGGGCAGTTAAAATCGCTGTTCGAAAGCCGCCAATGATCGCAACATCTGCAATTTTAACCTGCTCTCCTGAGCAGGCAGCAAGGACACACGCCCGGAGCCAACAAGGGTCCTTCTTTACATACGCATGTAGTGGCCCGATGACATCATTGAGACCCGACTGTAATTTTAACTCTGGCCTGAACGGGAAATCCGCCTGGAGTTAAAATCGGGGCCATGTCTTCCTTGGACAACATTAGGAGCAGATTTTCCTCCTCAGTGCTTTGATGGAGAGTACTCCACGTCAATGTCTCCCATAAGCACCGCAATGCCTCCTGCGCAGCCCGCCTCCCTCAATGCGCGGGCCATTCAAATTTTTGCACATATGCGGTACCTACAGTGTAAAAGCTGGTCAGCGGCCTGCGCGGGACCTTGCGGATGACTGCGCGGCCGGCTTAGCGGGAACATTGTTGCCCGTTTTCAATGGGCTACTGGCATGCAATCGTCCCCATTCAAATTGGCTCCACCCGTGCAATGCTTTATGTCGAAGCACTAAAGAGGGTAATCTTCCTCCAAGTTCTGCCGGGTAGCGCGTCTTGGCTGAATTTAAGCACTATTTTCAGCTTTCATGGACCGTGGGATCCAAGGCAAAGTGGCAAGTTGGATCCAAAATTGGCTCAGAAGTAGGAAACAAAGGGCTATGGTCGATGGGTGTTTTTGTGACTGGAAGGCTGTTTCCAGTGGGGTTCCGCAAGGCTCAGTGCTGCGTCCCTTGCTTTTTCTGGTATACATCAATGATTTGGACTTGAACGTAGGGGGCATGATTAAGAAGTTTGCAGATGATACAAAAATTGGCTGTGCGGTGGATAATGAAGAAGAAAGCCGTAGACTGCAGGAAGATATCAATGGACTGGTCAGGTGGGCAGAACAATGACAAATGAAATTCAATCTGGAGAAGTGTGAGGTAATGCATTTGAGGAGGGCTAACAAGGCAAGGGAATACACAGTAAATGGTAGGAAGAGAGGACCTTGGAGTGCATGTCCACAGATCCCTGAAGGTAGCAGGACAGGTAGATAAGGTGGTTAAGACGGCATACGGAATGCTTGCCTTTATTAGCCAAGGCATTGAATATAAGAGCAGGGAGGTTATGCTTCAACTGTATAAAACACTAGTTAGGCCTCAGCTAGAGTACTGCGTGCAGTTCTGGTCACCACATTACAGGAAAAATGTGATTGCGCTAGAGAGGGGACAGAGATTGCCAGGATGTTGCCAGGACTGGAGAATTTTAGCTACGAGGAAAGATTGGAGAGGCTGGGGTTGTTTTCTTTGGAACAGGGGAGGCTGAGGGGAGACCTAATTGAGGCATATAAAATTATATGGGGCCTAGATAGAGTGGATAGGAAGGATCTATTTCCCTTAGCAGAGAGGTCAATAACCAGGGGGCAGAGATTTAAAGTAATTGGTAGAAGGATTAGAGGGGAGTTGAGGAGAAACTTTTTCATCCAGAGGGTGGTGGGGGTCTGGAACTCAGTGCCTGAAAGGGTGGTAGAGGCAGGAACCCTCATCACATTTAAAAAGTACTTGGATATTCACTTGAAGTGCTGTAACCCACAGGGCTACAGACCAAGAGCTGGAAAGTGTGATTAGGCTGGATGGCTCTTTGTCGGCCGGCACGGACACGATGGGCCAAATGGCCTCCTTCTGAACTTGCCATAGAGGGAGTGCAGCGAAGGTTCACCAGACTGATTCCTGGGATGGCAGGACTGTCGTGTGAGGAGAGATTGGGTCGACTAGGCCTGTCACTAGAGTTTAAAAGAATGAGAGGGGATCTCATTGAAACATATAAAATCCTGACAGGGCTTGACAGACTGGATGCAGGGAGGATGTTTCCCCTGGCTGGGGGGTCTAGAACTAGGGGTCGCAGTCTCAGGATACGGGGTAGGACATTTAGGACTGAGATGAGGTGAAATTTCTTCACTCAGAGGGTGATGAACCTGTGGAATTCTCTACCACAGAAGGCTGTGGAGGCCAAGTCACTGAATATATTTAAGAAGGAGATACAGGAAACTTTGTGCTATCCGGAGGTGAGCTATCCAGCAATCTGGAGCCACTGGCAAAAATCAGCAGCCGTTTTTTATTCTTTTTTTTGTTTTTTTTTGCTTTTGTTTGAACAGTCAAGCTGTGTAAGGTCTGTAGCTATAGCAACAGCTTCAGCTACAGAGATTTAGGGCCACACCCGAGTGTTTAGAAGCTGTTGCTAAGCAACAGTGTTTGTTGTCAAATACGGAGATAAGAATCTCAGTATCTCTCAACATTAACTCTGGAGAGTACGGCAGTTTTGAGGCAACGGCAGCAGCTCGGTCCCGTGGGTGCCGGATAGCACAAAGTTTCCTGTAGATAGATTTCTAGACACAAAAAGCATCAAGGGGTATGGGGATAGAGCTGGAATATGGTATTGAGATAGAGGATCAGCCGTGATCATATTGAATGGCGGAGCAGGCTCGAAGGGCCGAATGGCCGACTCCTGCTCCTATTTTTTTATGTTTCTGTGTGCTGTAAATTTCTATGATTCTATTTCTATGATTCAAACAACAATTGACACTTAAATACTGAACACTTATTGGGCAGGCATCTGAGAGGTCTTAACCTCCCTGAGCTTACAGTACATCAAAGGTAAACATCCTTCAAATCGTCTGGGAAAGTGCCCATTAGAACACAACGTCACGACATTGATTAACAAAATATATTTCTATTATTAATAATGCTCCCGGGCAACCTTACGGGATGAATATGAAAGCAAATTCTCCAAATTCAGGGGCGTGTGAGAAATAAATCTAGACACCTGCACGCTTTGCATCTTAAAACCCCTATTGGTATCGTCCCCAGTACAGCTTCAGCGGAGACACTGTAAGCATCTCGCCTCACACCATCATCCCTTTTGTCATTTAATCAATCCTGTCCTCCACCTTATCACAGGCCTCTCCCTTTTGTTCCTTCCCTGCCGCCCTCCCCCACCTCTTCCCCTGGCTCTACCCTGGCTTAAAAGCTGTTAAATCTCGAACATCTCCCAGTTCCGATGAAAGGTCATCGAGCTGAAATGCTAACGCTGTTTCTCTCTCTCTCTCTCTCTCTCCACAGATGCCCCCCTGACCTGCTGAGTCTTTGCCAGCATTGTCTGTTTTGACGGGAAGCTATGACATGGGGACTCGATAGTTCGAGCAATGCGTGGGCTGGCATCGGAAACAATGGCCACAGAAGTAGCCGGATTGTCAGAGAAACATGACTGGTTCACTAATGTCCTCCAGGGAAGAGAATCTGCCACCCCGACCCAGCCTGGCCTATAAGTGGCCAGTCCACACTATCCAGCTGACCTTTTAATGCTCTCTGAAGTGGCCGAGCAAGCCACCTGGCTATAAAATCAGTCACGAACGTGGCCCACTGCCACCTGCGAAGGGCCACTAGTGATGGGCAATAAATGCCACCCTTGCCAGCGTCGTCCCATCCTGAAGTTTTCCTCCCTCTGACATGCAACCCGATTTTAAAAAGACTTAAAATAAAAACAGAAAATGCTGGAGACACTCGGCAGGTCAGGCAGCATCTGCGGGGCGAGAAAAACAGAGTCAACATTTCAGGTCGAAGACCCTTCCGTCAGAAATGGAAATAGCTGGAGATGGAACAGGTTTTTAAGCAAGAGTAGGGGCAGGGAAAGGGGGGAGGGGAGGAAAGAACTAAAGGGAAGGTCTGTGATAGGATGGAAGGCAGGAGAGATTAAGAGACAAAAGGGGTGATGGTGCGAGGCAAAAGGAGATGGTAATGAGACAAGCTAAGAAACAAAAGATGACTCCAGATGAGGTGTAAATGGCGATGGCGGGATGATCGACAGCTGCCATGTGAGAGAGAGAAAAAAAATGGGGAAAAAAAGAGATAGAGGCAGAGGTTATGGTCTGAAATTGTTGAACTCGAAAACGACTTAACTTTATTGTAAGTATCTGTAAACACCAACTTGCAATTATACAGCTCCTTTAACGTAGTAAAACATTATTCGACACCGAGCCACATAATGAGATTTAAGGACAGGCGACCGACCAAAAGCTGATATAAGAACACTAGAAATAGGAGCAGGAGTCGGCCACACGGCCCCTCGAGCCTGCTCCGCCATTCACTTAGATCATGGCTGATCCTGGTCAAAGACGTAGGTTTTAAGAAGCGTCTCAAATGCAAGTGCCGTCTGATTCACCAAGACTCTCCTCAGGAAGTGGGGGCGGGGGGGTCTTGTTAGAGGACTCTGACTTCTGTGTGCCAGTGGCAGCAAATATAAATGACAGAGAGTGACTGATGGGCCCACCATCAGCTCTGCCCCTCTTTAAGACTTGCCGTTGAGTGAGGTGACCTCGGAGGCTCCCCGGACAAACCACTAAATGAGGTTTGTGGCACTTTTTGGCTGTACGGTCAAACTGGCAAATTTGCAAACACAACAGGCAGACTGAAGGGTAGGCTTTCTCCAGGTCCACCCCACAGCCCACGATTTTCCGATGCCCGCTCGTGGCCTCCGAGGACTCGCAATGATCTTCCCTTGGACAAATGAATCACCTTCGCAATCTCCGGACAACTGCAAATTCTCACGCGCACAGTTTGCTTTTTCTCTCTTTTTCTACGAAGCTGTCACGGCCGCACTTTAAAAAAAAGTATTTGTTTTTATGCGTTGTGGGTGACGCCCATCCCTAATTCCTCCTTGAGAAGGTGGTGGTGAGCCGCCTTCTTGAACCGCTGCAGTCCGTGTGGCGAAGCTGCTCCCACAGTGCTGTTAGGGAGGGAGTTCCAGGATTTTGACCCAGCGACGATGAAGGAACGGCGATGTATTTCCAAGTCAGTCAGGATGGTGTGTGGCTTGGAGGGGAACTCTGAAGTGGTGGTGTTCCCGTGCACCTGCTGCCCTTGTCCTTCTAGGCGGTAGAGGTCACAGGTTTGGGAGGTGCTGTCGAAGAAGCCTTGTCGAGTTGCTGCAGTGCATCTTGTAGATGGTACACACTGCAGCCACGGTGCGCCGGTGGTGGAGGGAGTGAATGCTTAAGGTGGTGGAAGGGGTGCCAATCAAGCGGGCTACTTTGTCCTGGATGGTGTCGAGCTTCTTGAGTGTTGTTGGAGCTGCACTCATCCAGGCAAGTGGAGAGTATTCCATCACACTCCTGACTTGTGCCTTGTAGATGGTGGAAAGGCTTTGGGGAGTCAGGAGGTGAGACACTCGCCGCAGAATACCCGGCCTCTGACCTGCTCTTGTTGCCACAGTATTTATGTGGCTGGTCCAGTTAAGTTTTTGGTCAACTTACTTCCCACCCTTAGTTAAAGAAAAGGATTTGCATTTATATAGCGTCTTTCACACCTTTAGGACGTCCCAAAGTGCTTTACAGCCAATGAAGCACTTTTTTTTTGAAGTGTAGTCACTGTTGTAAGTGGAAACATCTTCTCTACATCTACCCCAGCAAACCCACTCATAATCTCTCAGGTCGCCCCTCAGCCTTCACTTTTATAGAGAAAAGAGGCCCAGCCTGTTCAATCTTTTCTGATAGGTATAAACTCTCAGTTCTGGTAACATTCTTTAAATTAAAGACATTTTTAACAGAGTTTAAATGCTTTATTGCTTGGATACCCATGTGCGCCGACAGATAATATAGAGTGTGTCAGACACCGACTCACCGCTAGCACTGGAATGAATTACACATTCTTGGCTGGTTTAAGGAGGCAGCCAGCACCATATCTTACCTGAATCATGATGGGCAGTACAAGATGGTCTAAAGTGGGGACAAAAGGAGTAATTTTACTGAGTTTATGCGCCTTTTGTAAAATTGTACCTGAATTTCCGATGCATAAATTAACATAAATATTCTATAAAACAAAAACTGAATATAAGTATCTAAGTTAGTGCCGCTGTGATTAGGGGCATCGTGGTGTCGTGTGGCTACACCTTCCCTCGCCACTGTTCCACGCAGGCTGTGGCTCGAGAGTTGCAGTCCCTCAGAGCTCCAGGTCTGCGTGGCTCTGGTAGTAGAGGATGTTCTAGGAGATGCTCCATTGTTTGAGATGCCTCTCCGTCGTCACAGTCGGTACTATCAGTTTGGCCGCGTCACCACTTCTGCCTGAGGGCTCGGCAGCAGCCGACACCAGTCCTGAGGCGATTGAGACACAACCAAGTAGGCCAAGTCTCACTGGCTCCTGTTGGAAGAGATTCCACTGGATCAAAAGATAGCTTGTGTGTCTTTGTCTGCAGATTCTTTGACCAAACATCTAGAGGGAAAAATTGAGTTGCGCCCCCTTTGGGGCGCTAGCTTCGCTGTGGCGCTAATTTTAGCACCCCCGAGGCTGAAATTCATCGGTAGCGCCCCAAAAGGGAAGCAGGGTGCTACTGGAAGCGCCCCACCTCCCTCTTGGGGCGCTGCGAGGGAATATCGTGGCGCTACATGCCGCGGTACTGCAGGCCTTCCTCCCCTTCTTAAAGGGGAGGGGCCTTGCGCAGCGTGACCCGGGGCCCAGCTGGGCCACCGGGGATCGGAGTGCTGGCAAAAGAGCCCGGCACTCAAGAGAAGTGCTGGGCTCACGGAGCGCAGCCGGCACTCCGCGGGGGGGCTCTTTAGAAGGCCGGGGATGGCAATGGGGGCAGGTGCTGGCAGGCGGCCAGCAACACAAATGGCCACCCGGCACCTCGCCTTTAATTAGCGCTGACCCGGCTGCAGGTAGACCCCCCCTGACCCCGTCAGACATAGCGTCCGGCAGTAAGTCAGGGGGCGCTACCGAAGATCACGGCCGGGGCGTGAGCGGGGCGCTAACGGTTACCGCCGCCACTAACCTCCCGCTGAATTTTGCGGGAGGCTCTAGTGGCGCCGCAAACGGGCGCTAGTTGCTTTGCGTCCCGTTAGCACCCCTCTTAGGGCACAACCGAATTTCCCTCCCCGCTCGTCTACAGCTGTGGGGATTACATTCTGGACAACACGGAAGAAACTGTTCCTGGACTTGCGCCTCTCAGTTGTTGGCTCGTGTTGAAAAAGTGGATGACGGGGATCACTTGTCTGCTTTGACCTTTCAACTCTTGATGAAACTCTCCTTCTTATGAAAGGCGGGGCAATACCAGCCAGCAGGTAAAGCTCATCCACCTCCGTAGGTTTCAGACAGCCAGAAATAGCTCTGCAGGCTGCATTGCAGACTGGGTCCATATTCTTGCCATGCGAGGTGCGTTCCCAGACTGGGCGAGCATATTCAGCTGCTGACTAGCACAGGGCGAGGGTGGTAGTTCGTAAGGTCTTTGGGTCAGTTCCCCATTTAGAGTTGGCCAACTTCCTTAAGACGTTGTTTCTGGCTCCCACCTTCGCCTTTGCTTTGATCTTTGTAGCTGAGGGTACGATCTAATGTTACGCCAAGGCATATTGGCTTAGAGTTGTGTGCCAGTCTTCTCCCATACCACCAGACATTAAGTTCTTGGTTTGCATCTCTCTTCTTAAGGTGAAAAGCGCTGATCTGTGACTTTTCAAGGATGGCCCACAGATGATTGGTGACACAGTAGTTAGTTAGCTCAGCGAGTGCATCGTCGAGGGACTTCTCTACTTTATCCTCAGATGCTATGCACAGGTCATCGGCATAGAGGAAACTTCTGGTGTGTGGATGGATGGGCTGGTCGTTGGTACAGATGTTAAACAGTAAGGGTGCGAGAACACTACCTCAAGGTAACCCATTCTTCTGTCTGTGCCATCTGCTTCGCTTGCCGCTGAGGTCAACAAAGAAACATCTGTTGGCCGGCCTGTTGCCTATCAGCTCAGTCAATCTGGCATCTTTTGCCGCGGTATTGTAGGCCACCTCCTCCCCTGATTAAAGGGGAGGGGACACCGGGGCCCTGCTGGACCAATTGCGGCCGGCACTCCGTGGGAGGAGGCCAGGGGGGGCAGGTGTTGGTAGGCAGCCCCGAAAAAATGTCCGCCCAGCACCTGCCCTTTAATTTGCGCCACCGCGGCCGCAGGTAGGACCCCCTGACCCTGTCGGGCATAGCGTCCGGCGGTAAGTCAGGGGCGTTACCAAAGATCGCGGCCGGGGCGCGAGCGGGACGCTGCGCACGGTGATGACGTCATCGCCAGTGGCGCAGCGCCGCGGGGCACTAACGGTTAGCGCTGCCGTTAACCTCCCACTGAATTTCGCAGGAGGCATCGGCGGCGCCACGCCCGGGCGCAAGTTGCTTGGCGCCCCATTAGTCGCTAACGGGAGGCGCAAAGCAAATTCATTTTTCCCCCTAAGAGTAAAGAAGTCTTACTGCAATTCAATAAGGCCCTGGTGAGACCGCACCTGGAGTATTGTGCACAGTTTTGGTCTCCTTACCTAAGGAAGGATATACTTGCCATAGAAGGAGTGCAACGAAGGTTCACCAGACTGATTCCTGGGATGGGGGGATTGTCTTATGAGGACAGATTGAGTAGACTTGGCCTATATTCCCTAGAGTCTAGAAGTATGAGAGGTGATCTAATTGAAACGTATAAAATTCTTCAGGGGCTTGACAGGGTAGATGCAGGGGGGATGTTTCCCCTGGCTGGAGAGTCTAGAATTAGGGGTCACAGTCTCAGGATAAGGGGTCGGCCATTTAGGACCAAGATGAGGAGGAATTTCTTCACTCAGAGGGTGGTGAATCTTTGGAATTCTCTACCCCAGAGGGCTGTGGATGCTCAGTCGTTGAGTATATTCAAGGCAGAGATTGATGGATTTTTGGATACTCAGGGAATCAAGGGATATGGGGATCGGGCGGGAAGGTGGAGTTGAGGTTGATGATCAGCCATGATCTTATTGTAAGAAGTCACACAACACCAGGTTATAGTCCAACAGCTTTATTTGAAATCACAAGCTTTCGGAGCGCTGCTCCTTCGTCAGGAGCAGCGCTCCGAAAGCTTGTGATTTCAAATAAAGCTGTTGGACTATAACCTGGTGTTGTGTGACTTCTTACATTTTTCCACCCCAGTCCAACACCGGCATCTCCACACCATGATCTTATTGAATGGCGGAGCAGGCTCGAAGGGCCGTATGGTCTACTCCTACTCCTAGTTCTTATGTTCCTCAGCCATGCCAAGGCTGTTCTGTAGTCGGTTACTGCTCCCTGCATGAGAGAAGTCCTTGGCAACTCTCTTGCCGATTTTCTCTCCCTTTGGGAAAGTGTATGGTTTTCACTCTGCACAACTTTGGTAGGCCCCAGACAACCATAGAATTGTAGAATAGTACAGCACAGAAGGAGGCCATTCTGCCCATCGAGTCTGCGCCGGCTCTTTCGAAGAGCAATCCAGTTAATCCCACTCCCGCGCTCTTTCCCCATAACCCAAATCAAGGCACAAGGCACGTGGGTTAAAGCCTGGGTCCCACCATGCTTTGTACACCAATGCACAGCGCCATCAAGGCACTCTTACACGTCACACAGCACTTTTGGAGCGGGGAAGCCGGAATGATCAGTATGCTGCCAGGCATCATTATGAGAAATAAATGAGCATTCTTAAAATAATTCTGGTTAGAGCAGAAAAAGTTAAGGGGAGATTTAATAGAGCTGTTTCAAAATTATGAGGGGTTTTGATAGAGTAAATAAGGAGAAACTGTTTCCAATAGCAGGTGGGTCGGTAACCAGAGGACACAGATTGAAGATAGTTGGCAAAAGAACCAGACAGGAGATGAGGAGAAATATTTTTACGCAGCGAGTTGTTGTGATCTGGAATGCGCTGCCTGAAAGGGCGGTGGAAGCAGATTCAATAGTAACTTTCAAAAGGGAATTGGATAAATACTTGAAGGGGGAAAATGTGCAAGGCTATGATAAAAGATCACAGGGGGTGGGATTAATTAGGAACATATAAACAGTAGGAGGCCGTTCAGCCCCTCGAGCCTGTTCCGCCATTCAATGAGATCATGGCTGATCTGCGACCTAACTCCATATGCCTGCCTTTGCCCCATATCCCTTGATACCTTTGGTTAACAAAAATCTATCAATCTCAGATTTAAAATGAACAATTTTAACAAAAATTAACAATTGACCTAGCATCAATTGCAGTTTACAGAAGAGAGTACCAACCTTCTACCACCCTCTGCGTGTAGAAGTGTTTCCTAATTGGATAGCTCTTTCAAAGAGCCTGCCAAGGCACAATGAGCTGAATGGCCTCCCTTGTGCTGTGTATATATGTGTGTGAGTGTAATAATTATTCTAAGTCTGACACATAAGGCTTTTGACCATCAGTTATAAGCTGACATATCTCTAGCAACAAATAGTCAAATCTGACTGGAAATGATATATTGCTCTCCATAAGATTCAAATTATTTTCTTCAGAACTATATTACTTCTAATTATTATAGTCAACATTGCCATCTGTCCTCAATATCAAACAGGTTCTTTCACGACTTAATGTCACCTTGAAATCAGGATCGAACTCCCGCTGACAGTAAATTGGTTACAATTTCAAAATCTAGTACTCTAGTCGAGGGCGATAAACAATTTCTTCCCCCCAAAAAATGCTTTGCTAATACGTGCAACTTTGCTTTAGGGAACGTGAAAAGAGTTTTTAAAAGAAAGACTTGCATTTATATAGCACCTTTCACGACCTCAGGATGTCTCAAAGCGCTTTACAGCCAATGAAGTACTTTTTGAAGTGTAGTCACTGTTGTAATGTGGGAAAGGCAGGAGCCAATGTGCGCACAGCAAGCTCCCACAGACAGCAATGTGATAATGACCAGATCATATATATTTTAGTGATGTTGATTGACGGATAAATATTGGCCAGGACACCGGGGATAACTCCCCTGCTCTTCGAAATAGTTCTGTGGGATCTTTTACTTCCACCTGAGAGGTCAGACAGGGCCTCGGTTTAACATCTCATTTGAAAGATGGAACCTCCGACAGTGCAGCACTCCCTCAGCACTGCACTGGGAGTGTCAGCCTAGATTTTGTGTTTGGAATGGGACTGGAACCCACAACCTTCTGACTCAGAGGCGAGAGTGCTGCTCACTGAGCCATGGCATTCCACTCCATAGAACAAGTGCAAGTACTAGTCCCACGGAGGAGTGGAAGGTGCGAGCGGGAGCTAAAATGGAGAGCTTCAGTTTTGTCATTAAGAAGCTGGAGGAAATATTGACATTGAGGATTTTTTTTTTTTAATCATTCTTGAGATTTGGGCATCGCTGGCAACGCCCAGAATGTATTGCCCATCCCTAGTTGCCCCTTGAGAAGGTGGTAGTGAGCCGCCTTCTTGAATCGCTGCAGTCCGTGTGGTGAAGGTGCTCCCACAGTGCTGTTAGGGAGGGAGTTCCAGGATTTTGACCCAGCGATGATGAAGGAATGGCCAATATATTTCCAAGTCAGGATGGTGTGTGACTTGAAGGGAAACTTGGAGGTTGTAATGCATTATCGCATGGTTTGGCACATTGTTTATCACATGGTTTAGTATGAGCATGCTCAGTTCGCTCTGGCCTAGTAAAGCAAGCACATTGACTAGCAACTCATCCTGTCTCTGTCCTTCATTTGTTCCACCCACATATAAGAACATAAGAACATAAGAAATAGGAGCAGGAGTAGGCCATACGGCCCCTTGGGCCTGCTCCGCCATTCAATAGGATCATGGCTGATCCGAATCTAGACTCACGTCCACTTCCCTGCCCTCTCCCCGTAACCCCTAATTCCCTTATCTGCTAGGAAAATGTCTATCTCCATTTTAAATTTATTTAATGTTGCAGCTTCCACAGCTCTCTGGGGTAGCAAATTCCATAGATTTACTACCCTCTGAGTGAAGAAGTTTCTCCTCATCTCAGTTTTGAAACGGCAGCCCCTTATTCTAAGATTATGCCCCCTAGTTCTAGTCTCACCCATCAGTGGAAACATCCTCACTGCATCCACCCGATCAAGCCCCCTCACAATCTTATATGTTTCGATAAGATCGCCTCTCATTCTTCTGAACTCCAATGAGTAGAGTCCCAACCTACTCAACCTTTCCTCATACGTCAACCCCCTCATCTCTGGAATCAACCGAGTGAACCTTCTCTGAACCGCCTCGAGAGCAAGTATATCTTTTCTTAAATATGGAAACCAAAACTGCACGCAGTATTCCAGGTGTGGCCTCACCAATACCCTGTATAACTGCAGCAAGACTTCCCTGTTTTTATACTCCATCCCCCTTGCAATAAAAGCCAAAATTCCATTGGCCTTCCTGATCACCTGCTGCACCTGCATACTAACTTTTTGTGTTTCATGCACCAGGACCCCCAGATCCCTTTGTACTGCAGCACTTTGCAGTTTCTCTCCATTTAGATAATAACTTGCTCTTTGATTTTTTCTGCCAAAGTGCATAGCCTCACACTTTCCAACATTATATTGCATCTGCCAAATCTCTGCCCACTCACTTAGCCTGTCTATGTCCTTTTGCAGGTTTTTTATGTCCTCCTCACTCACTGCTTTCCCTCCCATCTTTGTATCATCGGCAAACTTGGATATGTTGCACTCGGTCCCTTCCTCCAAATCGTTAATATAGATTGTAAAGAGTTGGGGTCCCAGCACTGACCCCTGCAGAACACCACTAGTTACTGATTGCCAGCCCGAGAACGAACCATTTATCCCAACTCTTTGTTTTCTGTTAGATAGCCAATCTTCCACCCATGCCAGTATATTACCCCCAATCCCGTGATTTTTTATCTTGATCAGTAATCTTTTGTGTGGAACCTTGTCAAATGCCTTTTGGAAGTCCAAATACACTACATCCACTGGTTCCCCTTTATCCACCCTGTATGTTACATCCTCAAAGAATTCGAGCAAATTTGTCAAACATGACTTCCCCTTCGTAAAACCATGCTGACTCTGTCCTATTAAATTATGTTTATCCAAATGCTCTGTTACTGTTTCCTTAATAATGGACTCCAACATTTTGCCAACCACAGATGTTAGGCTAACTGGTCTATAGTTTCCAGCTTTTTGTCTACTTCCCTTCTTAAATAAGGGTGTTACATTAGCAGTTTTCCAATCTGCCGGGACCTTTCCTGAGTCCAGGGAGTTTTGGAAAATAATCACCAATGCATCCACAATCCCTACCGCCACTTCTCTCAAGACCCTAGGATGTAGGCCACCAGGTCCGGGGGATTTATCCGCCTTAAGTCCCATTATTTTACCGAGTACCATCTCCTTAGTGATTTTAATCGTGTTTAGCTCCTCCCCCCCCATTGCCCCCTGTTTGTCCAGTGTTGGGATATTTTTAGTGTCCTCTACTGTAAAGACTGATACAAAATATTTGTTCAGCGTCTTTGCCATCTCCATGTTCCCCACCACTAGTTTCCCGGTCCCATCCTCTAAGGGACCAACGTTCACTTTAGCCACCCTTTTTCTTTTTATATAGCTGTAGAAACTCTTGCTATCTGTTTTATATTTTTTGCTAGTTTACTTTCATAATCTATCTTCCCTTTCTTAATTAATCTTTTAGTTATTGTTTGCTGGCTTTTAAATGCTTCCCAATCTTCTATCCTCCCACTAGATTTGGCTACTTTATATGCCCTTGTTTTCAGTCGAATACTATCCTTTATTACTTTACTAAGCCACGGATGGCTGTCTTTTCTTTTACTCCCCTTTTTCCTCAGTGGAATATATTTATCTTGAAAGATGTGAAATATCTCCTTGAATGTAGACCACTACTCTTGTACCGTCTTACATTTTAATCTGTTTTCCCAGTCCACTTTGGTCAATTCTACTCTCATACCTTCATAGTCTCCTTTATTTAAGCTTAGTACGCTGGTTTGAGATCCAACTCTCTCACCCTTAAACTGAATTTGGAATTCAACCATATTATGGTCACTCATTCCAAGGGGATCCTTTACTAGGACATTTTTTATTAATCCTGTCTCATTACACAGGACCAGGTCTAAGATTGCCTGCTCCCTGGTTGGTTCAGTTACATACTGCTCAAGGAACCCATCCCTAATACACTCTATGAACTCTTCCTCAATGCTGCCATGCCCAATTTGATTAGTCCAGTCAATATGAAAGTTAAAATCCCCCATGATTATAGCTGTTCCCTTATTACAAGCCCCAACTATTTCCTGATTTATACTCCGACCAACAGAGTTGCAACTGTTAGGAGGCCTATAGACTATGCCCACTAGTGACTTTTTCCCCATATTATTCCTTATCTCCACCCAAACTGTTTCACTATCCTGATCCTTTGACCCAATATCATTTCTGACTATTGCAGTGATTCCATCCTTGATTAACATAGCAACCCCACCTCCCTTTCCTTCCTGTCTGTCCTTCCTAATTGTCAAATACCCTTGTATGTTTAGTTCCCAGTCATGATTATCTTGCAGCCATGTTTCCGTAATGGCCACCAGATCATACCCATGTGTAGTTATTTGCACCGTCAACTCGTCAATTTTGTTACGAATGCTGCGTGCATTCAGATAAAGAACTTTCAAATATGTTTTCTGACAATTTATTCCTGCTTTTACCCCTTTTACTACTTTACCTTTATCATTATACATTCTGTCCCTTCCTGACACGCTCTGGTTTTTAATTCCCCCACTGCTACCTTGCTCTATTGCCTTCTCCGCTGTCATTTTTATTTTTTGCTCTCTTAAAACCTCCCCCCCACTAATTAGTTTAAAGCCCTCTCTACAGCCCTAGTTATTCGATTCGCCAGGATTCTAGTCCCAGCACTGGCCAAGTGAAGTCCATCCCAACGGAACAGCTCTCTCCTGTCCCAGTACTGATGCCAGTGTCCCAGGAAGCAAAACCCATTTCTCCCACACCAGTCTTTGAGCCACGCATTTAACTCTCTAATTTTATTTTATTTATTTATTTTTTTGGCGACAAGAATGGGATCTCAAAGTCATTTTTAGGAATCATGGAAGGACACAATGTTCAATCTCCAAGTGGAAAAGTTTAAGGTGGATTTGTGACACCTAAACTGAATTTTTGCTGTTAATGCTGATGCAGAATTGTCTGTGCTTCGCCTCCATGTGTATGTATACACAGCAACAGTGGCGTTGATTCTCACAGGTACACGGATAGTGTGCTGAGTCACTGTTCAACGGGATTGGAACAATCATGGCTGCGCCTGCAGGATTCATCGGAAGCCTCGACCTGTGTGGCCGAGCTCGCGAACCATTCCGTTCTTACATTGAGAGGATGGAGATGTTTTTTAAGGCAAATAACATTATTGAGACTGAAGGTGCAGATGAGAATGTTCAAGCTCAAAATAAAGTAATTCGTGAACAGAAGAAAGCAACTTTTCTAACGGAGATCAGGCCAGATGTCTACAGTGTTGACAAACCTACTCATGCCGGGGAAAGCGAAGGATGTGTCATTTGAAGACATTGTCGAGAAACTTGAGGACCATTTTGACCCAAAACCATTAGAAATAGTGGAGAGCTATAAGTTTGGTACCAGAAACCAAAAACAAAGTGCAACCATCAGTGAGTACATTGTAGCTATTAAAAACCTGTCTTTGCATTGTAACTAAGTTTGTGTGTGGATGAGCGCACACAGTCCAAGTCACTGATCACTCCAAAGCTAACGTTTGACATAGCATGCAAAATTGCCCCATCTATGGAGATAGCGTCTAAGAATGCTAGGGAGCTCCGTCCAATTCAAGTGACTAGTGCAGCTGAGGTCTACAGTCACAAAGCCACCGCCAAACCTAAAGCTGTGAGACCGAGTCAAAAGCATGCCGGTGAGAGCAGTTCAGTGAATTGTTATCGTTGCAATGGGAATCACTCACCACAGTCCTGCCAATACAGAAATGTGAAGTGTTTTCACTGCCAGAAGCAAGGCCATATTTCCACAGCTTGCAGGGCTAGATCGAAAGCAGGAAGTAAGAACCATTCTAGTGGCAATGCAAAGCAGCGACAACAAAAGGGAGGAGTTCACAATATTGAAGTGAACACACCTGATGTTGAAGAACTAGGCATCTACAGTGTCTATGCCACTAGCGGCAACGCTAGCAGTCGTGAGAAAGACTTCTGTTCAAAACTTTTGATCAATTACCAATATATTGATATGTGTATGGACACGGCGGCGGACTGCTCTATCATGAGTAAGGACACATATGAGAGTAAGTTTAATCAAGTACCACTTACAAAGAGTACCGTAGAGTTAAAAACCTACTCTGGAGAAATCCTAGAGACATGTGGACAAATGGAATGTACTGTTCAACACAATGGCCAGTCAGTAAAGCTGCCTATTATTGTAGCGCACTACAACAACTCGACACCATCCAGGACAAAGCAGCCCACTTGATTGGCACCCCATCCACCACCTTACACATCCACTCCCTCCACCACCGGCGCACCGTGGCTGCAGTGTGCACCAATATAAATACGACAAACCTATTTTACAATTGAATGAATCTGAGCTAAACTCTGTACAGCTTCTTTGAAAATGTTTCATCTGGTACTTCGATGGTCATATTAGGAATCTTGCAATCTCACACAGAGAAATTAGTTAACAGTAATTAGACTCAAAGCATATTGGTCAGACTGCTAATCCCATCGTGCCTGTTTCGGGGTCTAGCTCTTCAATCGCAGCCACCTGTCCTTATCTCGTTACTCCAACGTAAATTAACTTATTTGCTAAATATTTAATTTTGACAGGAGACTATGTGCTCAATCAACAACAACAACTTGTGTTTATACAGCGCCTTTAACATAGTAAAACATCCCAAGGTGCTTCACAGGAGCGATTATCAAACAGAATCTGACACCGAGCCACATAAAGAGATATTAGGACAGGAAAGAGGTAGGTTGTAAGGAGCCTCTTAAAGAAGGAGAGACAGGTAGAGACGCAGAGAAGTTTAGGGAGGGAATTCCAGAGCTCAGGGCCCAGGCAGCTGAAGGCACGGCCGCCAATGGTGGAGCGCTGAAAATCGAGGATGTGCAAGAGGCCAGAATTGGTGGAGGTCAGACATCTCAGAGGGTTGTAGGGCTGGAGGAGGTTACAGAGCTAGGGAGGGATGAGGCCATGGAGGGATTTGGAAACAAGGATGAGAATTTTAAAATCTAGGCATTGCCAGACTGGGAGCCAATGGAGGTCAGCGAGCGCAGGGGTGATGGGTGAACAGGCTCCAACAGTCTGTCCGTGTTTCTGCTTCTCTCCACGATTCAGTTGCCGCCTCTGTTTGAACATATCTCGGGAGCTTTCGTTACCCACTCGCTGTTACCACTCACAAGCATAGAATAGTACAGCACAGAAGGAGGCCATTCGGCCCATCGAGTCTGCTCCGGCTCTATCGAAGAGCAATCCAGCTAGTCCCACTCCCCCGCTCTTCCCCCATATCCCTGCAATTTTTTCTCCTTCAAGTATTTATCCAATTCCCTTTTGAAGCTACTATTGAATCTGTTTCCACCACCCTATCAGGCAGCGCATTCCAAATCCCAACCACTCGCTGCATAAAAAAGTTTTTCCTCACGTCGCCTTTGGTTCTTTTGTCAATCACCTTAAATCTGTGCCCTCTGATTATCAACCCTTCAGCCATTGGAAACAGTTTCTCTTTATTTACTCTATGGAGACCCTTCATGTTTTTAAACACCTCTATCAAACCTCCTCTTAACCTTCACTGTTCCAAGGAGAACAACCCCAGCTTAGAACATAAGAACATAAGAAATAGGAGCAGGAGTAGGCCAACCGGCCCCTCGAGCCTGCTCCGCCATTCAATAAGATCATGGCTGATCTGATCCTAACCGCCAATCCACTATCACAGAACCATCTCCTGAACCTAACAGAATTAGACACACGAAATAGGAGCAGGATCAGGCTACACGGCCCCTGGGCCCGCTCCGCTACCCACAGGGCCATGACCGATCTGAACCTAGACTCATGTCCAAATTCCTGCCCGCTCCCCGTAACCCTTAATTCCCTTTACTTCTAGGAAACTGTCTATTTCTGTTTTAAATTTATGTAATGATGTAGCTTCTACAGCTTTTTGGGGCAGCATATTCCATGGACCTACCACCCTCTGAGTGAAGTAGTTCCTCCTCATCTCAGTTTTGAAAGAGCAGCCCCTTATTCTAAGACTATGCCCCCTAGTTCTAGTTTCACCCATCATCGGGAACATCTTCCCCGCATCCACCCGATCCAACCCCTTCACAATCTTATATGTTTCAATAAGATCGCCTCTCATTCTTCTGAACTCCAATGAGTAGAGTCCCAATCTACTCAACCTCTCCTCATATGTCCATCCCCTCATCCCCGGGATTAACCGAGTGAACCTTCTTTGTACTGACTCGAGAGCAAGTATGTCCTTTCTTAAGTATGGACACCAAAACTGTACACAGTATTCCAGGTGCGGTCTCACCAATACCTTGTACAACTGAAGCAATACCTCCCTATTTTTATATTCTATCCCCCTAGCAATAAAAGCCAACATTCCATTGGCCTTCTTAATCACTTGCTGCACCTGCATACTAACCTTTTGAGTTTCGTGCACCAGGACCCCCAGATCCCTTTGTACTTCAGTACTTTCCAATAACTTGCTCTACGATTTTTCCTGCCAAAGTGCATAACCTCACACTTTCCAGTATTGTATTCCATCTGCCAAATCTCTGCCCACTTACTTAGCCTGTCGATGTCCCCTTGCAGGTTTTTTATGTCCTCCTCACTCACTACTTTCCCTCCCATCTTAGTATCATCTGCAAACTTTGATATGTTACACTCGGTCCCCTCCTCCAAATCGTTAATATAGATTGTAAAGAGTTGGGGACCCAGCACTGACCCCTGCGGAACACCACTAGTTACTGATTGCCAGTCTGAGAATGAACCATTTATCCCAATTCTCTGCCTTCTGTTAGATAGCCAATCCTCTATCCATGCCAGAATATTACCCCCAATCCCGTGATTTTTTATCTTAAGCAATAATCTTTTGTGCGGCACCTTGTCAAATGCCTTTTGGAAGTCTAAATACACTACGTCCACTGGTTCCCCTTTATCCACCCTATACGTTACTTCCTCAAAGAACTCCAGCAAATTTGGCAAACATGACTTCCCCTTCATAAAACCATGCTGACTTTGTCCTATTAAATTATGATTATCCAAATGTCCTGTTACTGTCTCCTTAATAATGGACTCCAACATTTTACCTACCACAGATGTTAGGCTAACCGGTCTATAGTTTCCAGCCTTCTGTCTACTGCCCTTTTTAAATAAGGGTGTTACATTAGCAGTTTTCCAGTCTGCCGGGACCTTTGCCGAGTCCAGGAAGTTTTGGAAAATTATTACCAATGCATCCACAATCCCTACCATCACTTCCCTCAAGACCCTAGGATGTAAGCCATCAGGTCCAGGTGATTTATCCGCCTTGAGCCCATTTGGGGCGCCGTTATCAGCCGTGCGCAAAGTTTAGCGCCTGGCGCTAATTATCGCCTCCGACAGCAAACTTGGCTTTTATCGCCCCTGGAGGTGATTGGAGCGCTAAATCAGGCGCTTCACACCTTGTCTTAAGGCGCAAACGCCGAGGAGCGAGGCGCTACCTCAGAGTGCTGGCGAAGCAAGGAAGGGCAAATCAAAATGAACCTGCAAAGTGCTGCTCAGTTCTCAAAACTCCTTCACACAGCGTTGAATCTCTCCAGAAGTCTCTCTCTCTCTCTCTCAGACTGCGTGGTGCAAAAATGTCTCCGACAACAAAAGGCAGAAAGCGGTCGCCTTTAGATAGCGCTCCCCTAGTCCCTTTCTGACAGCATAACGCTACCCTCAACCTGTCGTTGCTAGCGGCAGGCGGTAAGGCAGGGGGCGCCACTCAATATCCGGTCCGGGGTGCTCACGGGGCGTTACGCACTCGAATGACGTCACAATCTGCCGGTGCAGGAGATCGTGGCGGTAGTGTTTAGCGCCGCCACAAAATGTCTAGTTAATTTCGCGAGCGGCACAAACGTCGCCGCGCCCGGCGCTCGTTGCTTTGCGCCCCAATTGACGCCCTCCTAAGGCGCTAACGGGAGGCGCAAACAACTGAATTTTTCCCCCATGCCAGTTTTATATAGGTTTAGCATAACTTCCTGGCTTTTGTATTCTATGCCTCTATTTATAATGCCCGGGCTTCCTTTAGTTCTTGCGCAATCTAAGAGAGTTGGCTATCCCTAATCAGCAATGCAGCTGCCTTGCAACCCTCCAAACGTTTAATTTTTTTAATTAAATACACAGCGGCAATGACATGCTCAAAGCTTTACCAGTCGCACAAATGGGTCACAGCTTCGACTCAAGGCTAACTGGAGATAGAGAAACCTCTGCCTATTAACCAATTATCTAACTGGACAGGTTGTATTAAAACCAACTGAATGGACAGGGAAATATTTTTTAAAAAAACACGTGTGGCTGTGAAACTCATTTCGTAAAGGAACAAAGGAGTAAAAGAGCAGGTCGTGTTGTGAATTTCTATCTTCTAAAAAGATCTTGCAGCATTCCTGGATCGTGCAGTGATTAACATTCTCTCCGCTCTCACTTTCTATCCAGATGCCAGGGCTGTGAGTAACAGTCCCAGGAGAGATGGATCTGCAGTCGGGCTTTGTATCTCTGTGCTCACAGTATGCTCACACTGAAGCAGCTTATCTGGTCATTATCTCGTCGATGTTTGTGGGAGCTTGCTGTGCTCAAATTGCCTGCCGCGTTTCCTACATTAACACAGTGACTACACTTCAAAATGTACCTCACTGGCTGTAAAGCGTTTTGGGACGTTCCGAGGTCGCGAAAGTCCTAAATAAATAGGAGGACCGAGACCTCTATATAAATGCAAGACTTTCTTTCCTTTATAGTTTTTGCCGCCACTTCAGTTTTTCACTGTGAAGGCTATCGATATTCAAAACAACAACAACAACTTGCATTTATATAGCGCCTTTAACATAATAAAACGTCCCAAGGCGCTTCACAGAAGCGTTATCGGTCAAAATTTGAAACTGAGCCACATAAAGAGATATTAGGGCAGGTGACCAAAAGCTTAGTCGAAGAGGTAGGTTTTAAGGAGCGCTTTAAGGGGGGAGAGAGAGACGGAGAGGTTTAGGGAGGGAATTCCAGAGCTCGGGGCCCAGGCAGTTGAACTCAGGGGTCTTTAACACCACTGTCAATGTCACCACTGTAATTATAAAGGCGTTCGCGCCACAACAGGGAGCACGTCAACGGAACTGACAGCTACACAGCCCGCAGTCGTCCATCCTGTTGAAATGAACGGGAGGAACGAAAAGGCCATGGCCAGCATGCGGCAAATTCCCGGAAAACTCTCCCTGTGTGTACCACATGAGGGCTGATCACGTGATCCAGCCCTCATGTGGTACATTTTGTGGCCCCCTCACCACTGGCCACACATTCCTGACAGTGCAGTGCATTCCAGCTATCAACGTGCGCACATTCACCAGAACAATACCGGGGCTAAAACGGTTCAATTATGAGGACAGGTTGCATAGACGAGGCTTGTATTCTCTGGAGTTTAGACGATTAAGGGGTGGTCAAGTTGAGATGTTTAAAATAATGAATGGATTTGATAGGGTAGATAGAGAAAAACTATTTCCTCTGGTGGGGGGAGTCCAGAACAAGAACAACAACAACAACAACTTGTATTTATATAGTGCCTTTAAACCGTCCCAAGTATTATAAGACAAAAAAATGACACCAAACCATATAAGGAGAAATTAGGGCAGGTGACCAAAAGCTTTGGCCGAAGAGGTAGGTTTTAAGGAGCATCGTAAAGGAGGAAAGAGAGGCAGAGAGGCGGAGAGGTTTAGGGAGGGAATTCCAGAGCTTTGGGTCTAGGCAACCGAAGGCAATTGGTTGAGCGATTATAATCAGGAATGCTCAAGAGGGCAGAATTAGAGGAGTGCAGATAAGAGCAGAAGGGGGCATAACCCTAAAATTAGAGCAGGGCGTTCAGGGGTGATGTCAGGAAGCACTTCTTCACACAAAGGGTTAGTGGAAATCTGGAACTCTCTCCTGCAAAAAGCTGTTGAGGCTGGGGGGGTCAATTGGAAATTTTAAAACTGGGATTGATCGAATTTTGTTAGGCGAGAGTATAAAGGGGTTACGGAACCAAGGTGGGTAGATGGAGTTCAGATACAGATCAGCCGTGATCGCATTTAAATGGCAGAACAGGCTCGAGGGGCCGAATGGCCTCCTGCTGTTCCTAAGATTTCATACAAGGCATCACCAGTGGTGCAGAAACGTTTCCTCAACTCCATTACATGGATCTAATCCAGGGCTTGATGAAAGAGAACAGTAAACAGTGCGAGGTGGCGGAAAATGTGGCAAACACATTCTCAAATTTGGATTTTAATCATTGTAAATTGGCGATGGTTGAAATCCTACAGTTATAATAACTGTGAAAAAATTCCCTTGACTAAGCTTTAAGTTTGACGTCGATTGTGATAAATGGATTATGGCGAGGTGTGCAATTTATAGACAAATAGCTTCTCGAGCACTACTGTATTAGAATTCCATCTCAGCCTCTTATAGCTCCTTTTAATTTTGTCGCTTGGCTAGAAGTTCATGTTTGCTGGGCAACACACATGTGTGAGCCAAGTGTACGTTTCAATTTATTTCCACAAACTATTAGCTTGAAAGCAAAAACTCGAGTAACTCGCCGGAACGGTCCGAAATCTCCATTGCATCTCCAATCGGGGCTGGCCCAAGAACCCCAATACAAAACCCACAACAGGGCAAATGTCAGGGGGCTAAATACTGCCTGCTTAGAAACAATACACCCCTAAAATCTACACATAACAGGAACCCATCATTCCATGTTACTACAGTATTGTTTTGTGCAGTCTATATCTTAAATGTTTTTGCAAATAACATTTTGACACTGCTTCATGGTCAGTGTTAAAAAGAACCTGCCATGCTTATCTATTTGCATTGATTATTTTTTTTAAAAACCTCTGGAAATCAATTGCTAACAAATTGTAAAGCTGTCTCCAGACACAAAGGGAGCTTTTTCTTTGTGCGAATATTTGACAGCACCAGGCCAGTCATACAATGAGACTCAGCACCAAACTACACTGTGCGTGTACTGCCTGAAGGGTCAGGGTACCCCAGCGTATCGGGAACGCTCAAGTCCACTCCGACTGAGTGGCTCCCGGTGCTGTCCCACGTTGCTCCGCCTGCCTTTCGCCGCGACGCCGCCGTGCTCCGTGAGATGGAAAAAAATCACGAGCGACATCGACCGTCCCAGACTTGAAAAACCCACCTCGAAAGCGCTTCAAATCGCGCCGGCCATTCTGGAGACAGCAGCCAATATTCAGGCGGCTGGTATCGGCCCACTATCCAGGTGGACGGAATCGTGGGGCGCACGCAACATAAAGAGCCAACACCTCATCACTGACCCAGCAGCAGAGGTCCCTGGCTCTGACCTCCCTCAAAGACCGCGGACGGCGCTCAACCCAATCCACACTGGGCACGGACGCTGCGACCACCTGCTCCACAAGTGGAAGACAGAGGACGACGCAAAGTGTGACTGTGGCCGTGAGTCCCAGACCGTGGAGCACATCACATCAACCTGCCCACTGAGATCTGTTGTGGGAGGCACCTCATTTCTCCACTCGGCATCTCAGGAGACCATCGAATGGAAAGTCAAACTAGACATCCCATTATAAGCTTTTCCCATCATACAAAACAACATGAAGAAACGCTCCATTCCCTCTCCAGACACTTTGCAGCCATATACACCATGAAAGATGCACACAAGGTCTTCGATAAGCTCACCCACGCTCATCCGATCAACCTCACTCATTGACATATTTACCGCCAAGGTTCCTCAGACCTTATTTATCGCCAAGGTCTCTCGAACTTCCAATTTCACCACCAAAAACCCCCCCAAAATTATAACATACAGCCAAGGCATTAGCCGCAATTACCAGCGAGGGCCACCAGAGGCTGCGCCGTGCTGAGGTCACGTGCTCTGTCCTATTCCACACATACTTGACGATGCTGTGTGTTGCACTCACAATGCGGGACATGTATAACTACTTTAGTAGGACAAACACCAACCCTTGGCTTTACGGGTATTGGCTCACAAACCCAAAAAGCCCTGGGCAAGGACCCTTTTCTGCCTCTTCGATTACTCCCTCCAGGGCAACCACCATTCTTCACTCTCATCAAACCACATGATGACATATGGCATCGATGTATACTCTGGTTCCTCTAAGCCTACTTCAATTTTACTTTCATGACTTGACTTTTAACAATGGTGATCCTTTGAGAAAAAAATTTTCAATAAAAAACATCAACCTAAATTTGATCATTCTCAAGCCCCTTACCTTCTTTTGGTCTTCTACTTTGTGGCTTACTGGCTTCCTCTCATGTCTGCTCATTTCTGGCGAGAAATCCATCACATTAAATCCGTCCCCCACGATAACAGAATCCCTTTTGAAAGACGGGAAGGCTAGAAGGTCGTGGCCATGCTAATATTTCCTGGAGAGACTTGTCACTCGGTTTCACCCACTCAAGATGGTGTTTAAAAGCCTCATCGATTGAAAAGAGAAGGCGTGTTTGCTACCCATGTTGGGAATCGTCCAAAGCAGCATATCAATAGGTGGCACTTCAATCGGGCTTCCACAAGTGTCTCAACTCCAGCTATCTTCTGCTTCCTTCTTCAGAAACATCCATTCTGAATGGTAGTTATACACCACACGGGCACCTGTGTTTTTTAAAAAGAAAAGGTGAACTTCAGTTACAATCAAGACATGTATTTAAATTTTTAATATAATAATCCTAAAATGGAACAAAACATGGCCTTTTTCCAAAACATGTTGCCTCCCCAATAATTGTTCTGTCAATTGTAAGGTGTCAGCCAGGGGGTCAGTGGGTAGCACACTCGCTTCAAAGTCAGAAGATTGTGGGTTCAAGTCCCACTCCAGAGGCTGGAGCACATAACTCAGGCTGACACTCCCAGTGCAGTACCGAGGGAGTGCTGCACTGTCAGATGTGCCGTCTTTCGGATGAGACGTTAAACCGAGGCCCCGTCTGCTCTCTCAGGTGGACGTAAAAGATCCCACGGCCACAATTCAGAGGAAGACCAGGGGAGTTCTTCCCGGTGTCCTGGGCCAATATTTATCCCTCAACCAACATCACTAAAAAAGATTATCTGGTCATTATCACATTGCTGTTTGTGGGAGCTTGCTGTGCGCAGATTTGCTGCCATGTTTCCTACATTACAACAGTGACTACACGTCAACAAAGTACGCCATTGGCTGTAAAGCACTTTGGGGCATCCTAAGGTCGTGAAAGGCGCTATAGAAATGCAAGTCTTTCATTGCTTGTCCAATATCTAAGGAAACTCCAAAATGTAATTAAAGATTGTTTGGTATTTGTTGTCATGGAGAGCAGTCAAGTGTTTGGGCTCTTTACGTACCAGCTCCATTCCAAACCTTCTAAAAAGTGTAAACTTTGCCCTTATTGAGTCCCGTGACGTCATTTCGCTATTGTACAATTAACGAGAGTATCAAATGAACGTACATACCTGGGCTTGGGGTGTGGAACGTGGAGGCATCTGCAAAAAGCTCTCCAGTGTGCTTAATAAAATTTCACTGTAATAATTGGAATCAGTAATCAGAAGCAAAATGGAAGAGTAAATTTATGAAAACAGCCTGATAAATGATAGCCAACCAAATTCAGAAGGGGCCAGCCTAGCCTCTTGTGCCTTCAGAGTGAACCCAAAGTTTGAAAACCTATACTCTGGTATTCCACTTCTCCCAAACAAACATTCAACTCATAAAATCATAGGCCAACTAATACAGGAGGAGGCCATTCGGCCCATCGTGCCTGTGCCGGCTCTTTGAAAGAGATCTCCAATTAGTCCCACTCCCCCCTGCTCTTTCCCCTTCAAGTATTTATCCAATTCCTTCTTAAAAATTACTATTGAATCTGCTTCCATCGTCCTTTCAGGCAGCGCATTCCAGATCATCACAACTCACTGTGTAAAAAATGTTTTCCTCATCTCGCCTTTGGCTCTTATGCCAATTACCTTAAATCTGTGTCCTCTGGTTACTGACCCTTCTGCCACTAGAAACATTTTCTCCTTCTCTACTCTATCAAAACCCTTCATGATTTTGAACACCTCTATTAAATCTCCTCTTAACCTTCTCTGCTCTAAGGAGAACAATCCCAGCTTCTCCAGCCTCGCCACATAATTGAAGTCCCTCATCCCTGGTACCATTCTAGTAAATCTCCTCTGCACCCTCTCCCAGGCCTCCAACTGAGGCCTAACCAGGATCCTGGGCTTCATAAATAGAGGTATAGAATACAAAAGTGTGGAAATTATGATGAACCTGTATAAAACACCCAACTGGAGTATTGTGTCCAATTCTGGGCACCACACTTTAGGAAGGATGTGAAGGCCTTGAGAGGGTGCAGAAAAGATTTACGAGAATGATTCCAGGGATGAGGGACTTCAGTTATGTTGATAGACTGGAGAAGCTGGGGTTGTTCTCCTTGGAGCAGAGAAGATTGAGAGGAGATTTGATGGAGGTGTTCAAAATCATGAGGGGTCTAGGCAGAGTAGATAGAGAGAAACTGTTCCCATTGGTGGAAGGGCCGAGAACCAGAGGACACAGGTTTAAGGTGATTGGCAGAAGAACCAAAGGCGATGTAAGAAAAAACTTTTTTATGCAGCAAGTGGTTAGGATCTGGAATGCACTGCCTGAGAGGGTGGTGGAGGCAGATTCAATCTTATCTTTCAAAAGGGAGTTGGATAAGTATCTGAAGGAAAAAAAATTGCAGGGCTACGGGGAAAGGGCGGGGGAGTGGGACTGGCTGAGAGGCGGCCTGGGCTCGACGGGCTGAATGGCCTTCTTCCATGCTGTAACCATTCGATGATACCAACGAGTTATAAAAGTTTAGCATAACTTTATTGCTTTTGTACAAAACGCCTCTAAATTGTGGTTATATGACCAATGAGGTCTGTCTCTCACATACTCTGCCTGACAAATTAACCCAGACATTTATCACTCTTCGTATGAAGTTCCTTCTGGTGCCAGTTTTTAATTTATTTTTCACTGAGATACTCTTACGGCCCCTAGTCGTGCTGTGCTGTCGTATTTTAAAGTAATATTCAGACTGTGCCTTAACTCAGCCTTTTAATATTTTATGCTTCAATGGGGTTCTCTCTCAGTCATCCTCGCTCCAGGCTGCAGAGATTAGGTCAATTTTCTTCTGCTTGGAATTAATCTTCTCCTCACCATCTCTAATGCTTGTCCATTTCTAGTCTGCATGGGCGACCAGAACGCTACACAGTACTCCAAGTGTGGGCAGGCCCGAGCATTGTACAGGAAACTCTCGTTTAAACGGCACCTAAATAGCCGCAAAATTCTCACTCCGAAAACAACACCTCAATAACCGGCAATGTTGCCGAGTCTGAGTCCGAGTCTCCCGCGGTGACCGAGTTAGTCAGTGGGGGTAGTTCTCCAAACTGCCACTGCTCGGCTTCTTGGCGCTGTCGGGAGTCGGAACACCCCCTGTAACAGGAGTCTGACTCTCCCGTGCTGCCGGTAGTCTCTTCTGATCCGCCATTTTACAGGGGTACTGTGTGTCTCCCACGCTGCTGGTAGTCATTGCATTGCATTACCCTCAACTGGCAGTACTGTACTTAATCAAGCATCTTCCACCATCCATTTAACACAACATTCTGTAGGTGAGTACCCAATTACTGTATACTGCACATTTCTTAATATTTTAATTTTTCTTTGTTAAAAATAGCCTCGGTAGATAACCCTCTCCATCATCCGGAATTTTTGATCAACCAGCAACACGCCGGTCCCGTCGGTGCCGGATACCAAAGAGTTTCCTGTACAGCCTCAGCATAACCTCGGTAGACTTGCGTTCTGTTCACTGCTCTGCCCGTGTCCTAACTTTCTTTCAATGGCTCGCCACTCTATCTAAACATAAGAGCAGGAGGAGGCCAATCAGCCCCTCGAGCCTGTTCCGTCATACAATTAGAGCATGGCTGATCCGTATCTTAACTCCATCTGCCCGCCTTGGTTCCGTAACCATAAATACCCATACCTAACCAAAATCTATTGGTCTCAGTTTTGAAATTGTCAATTGACCCCCCAGCCTCAACAGCTTTTTTGGGGGGCTGGGGGTACCCTTTGTGTGAAGAAGTGCTTCCTGACATCACCACTGAACGGCCAAGCTCTAATTTTAAGGTTATGTCCCCTTGTTCTGGACTCCCCCCTCACCAGAGGAAATAGTTTCCCTCTATCTACCCCATCAACTCCTTTAATCATCTTAAACACCTGAATTAGATCCCCCCTTAATCTTCTATAGTCAGGGGAATACAAGCCTAGTCAATGCAAGCAGTCCTCATAATTTAACCCCTTTAGCCCCGGTATCATTCTGGTGAATCTGTGCTGCTCCCCCTTCCAAGACACTGCAAGAGACGAGTCCAAGAATACTCAGAAATCCCTTTCTAAATCGCATTGGATACATTTATTAAGACATTTATAATGTACATTAAGAATGGCACCAGGGATGAGGGACTTCAGTTATGTGGAGAGACTGGAAAAGCTGGGATTGTTCTCCTTAGAGCAGAGCAGGTTAAGGAGAAATTTAATAGAGGTGTTCAAAATCAGGAAGGGTTTTGACAGAGTAAATAAGGAGAAACTGTTCCCACTGGCAAAAGGGTCGGTAATCAGAGGACACAGATTTTAAGGTAATTGGCAAAAAAGCCAGAGGTGAGATGAGGAGAAATGTGTTTGTGCATCGAGTTATTATAATTTAATTCTCCGGACCACTCCCAATAAGACCGCTCCGTCCTCGGCCTCATACACTGTTCCAATAAAACTCAACATAAACTCGAGGAACAGCATCTCATCTTTCTATTAGGCACTTTACAACCTTCAGAACTCAACACTGAGTTCAACAATTTCAGATCACAACCTCTGCCCCCAATTCTTCATCTGCTCTCTCAGGTGGACGTAAAAGATCCCGCGGCATTATTTCGAAGAAGAGCAGGGGGAGTTTCTCCCCGGTGTCCTGGACCAATATTTATCCATCAATCAACATCGCTAAAACAGATTATCCGGTCATTATCACACTGCTGTTTGCGGGAGCTTGCTGTGCGCAAATTGCTGCCGCGTTTCCTACATTACAACAGTGACTACACTTCAAAAGTATTCCATTGACTGTAAAGCGCTTTGGGACGTCCGGTGGTCGTGAAAGGTGCTGTAGAAATGCAAGTCTTTCTTTTTTTACATCAATCGCCAGATTTCCCACCAGTTCCTGCTCCATGGTCCCCAATGTAATGTGCCCCTGTGTATATAATGTCGCAAGACTGCCTCCTGGTGCAAGTGAGACCCACAGGATTTTGTAAGGCCGTTTTCCTTACAGCAGCCGGTCACAAAGCTGATCTCCCCCTGATCCTGGGAGTTCGGACAGAGTCATGAGCACAGCTGGCTACCACACGGAAGTCCACAGTTATATTGGCGGAGCTGCACCTACAAGTTTTCAATCTCAGGGTAATAGGAACAGGAGGAGGCCATTCAGCCCCTTGGGCCTGCTCCGCCATTCATTGAGATCACGGCTGATCTGTACCTCAACCTCATTTACTCGCCTTTGCTCCATATCCCTTGATACCGTTACCCAACAAAAATCTATCGATCTCAGTCCTGAACACACCAATTGAGCCCCAGAATCTACAGCCTATTGGGGAGGGGACGAGAGCTCCAGGTTTCTGCTGCCCTTTGTGTGAAAAGGTGCTTCTTGATTTCACTCCTGAACGGCCTAGCTCTGATTTTAAGATCATGTTCCCTTGTTCTTGATTGCTGGACATCAATCCCAACCAACAGTGGATGAAGACGTGACTGGAATCGGGTATGATGATTCCTGGGATGAGAGGGTTGTCCTATGATGAGAGATTGTGTAGATTGGGCCGATACTCTCTGGAGTTTAGAAGAATGAGAGGTGATCTCATTGAAACATACAAGATTCTGAAGGGGATTGACAGGGTAGATGCTGAGAGATTGTTTCCCCTGGCTAGAGTGTCTAGAACTAGAGGGCACAGTCTCAGGATAAGGGGTAGGTCATTTAAGACTGAGATGAGGAGGAATTTCTTCACTCGGAGGGTTGTGAATCTTTGGAATTCTCTGCCCCAGAGGGCTGTGGATGCTCAGTCGTTGAGTATATTCAAGGCTGAGATCGATAGATTTTTGGGTATTAAGGGAATCAAGGGATAGAAACATAGAAATATAGAAGATAGGAGCAGGAGTTGGCCATTCGGCCCCTCGAGCCTGCTCCGCCATTTAATGAGATCATGGCTGATCATCCAAATTCAGCACCCGGTCCCTGCCTTCTCCCCATATCCCTTGATCCCTTTAGCCTTAAGAAATATATCTAACTCCTTCTTGAATATATTTAATGAATTGGCCTCAACTGCCTTCTGTGGTAGAGAATTCCACAGGTTCACCACTCTCTGGGTGAAGAAATTCCTCCTTATCTCAGTCCTAAATGGCTTACCCCTTATCCTTAGACTGTGACCCCTGGTTCTGGACTCCCCGACCATCGGGAACATCCTTCCTGCATCTAGTCTGTCTAGTCCTGTTAGAATTTTATAAGTTTCAATGAGATCGCCTCTCATTCTTCTAAACTCCAGCGAGTATAAAAATATGGGGATCAGGCGGGAAAGTGGAGTTGAGGTCGATGATCAGCCATGATCTTATTGAATGGCGGAGCAGGCTCGAGGGGTCGAATGGCCGACTCCTGCTCTTATTTCTTATGTTCTTATGATGTCCTCCACTTGTCATGTACTGGCACTCTGCCAAGTCTTAGAAATGAGTAACAGCCCCTGAGGTGGGACGCAACGCACAGCTGCTCCTAATTTGGCAGAAATTCATGCGGAATTAACCGCTTATTTCGATGAGCGACACCAAATCGATCCCTTGATGACTCGGGTTATTCCGTGCAATGAGTCGCTGTGCTGTACAGACCATGTAAGGCCCCAGATTTCATACGGAGCTCTGGGCTGATCTCAGCCAGTGCCTGATGATTGACGTCGGCGGCCCCAGTCTCGGGAGAGGAAAACTGACCACGGTCACAATATGATGAACTCCTGCTCTAAGTTTGTGTGTGTGGGGGGCGGGGGGGGGGGGGGCAACAGGCGGGTTTCAGCATTTAGGCTCAAATAGTCCGCTGACAACCACAATCAAGGTGAATAGTGGCCAATTGGATGAAGCTGCTTCCAGTGGCTGGAGAATCAGTAATCAGAGGACACAGGTTCAAGGTAATTGGAAAAAGAGCCAGATCTGAAGATGAGGAGATTTTCTTTTTGACACAAGTGTGGTATGATCTGGAATGATTCAATAATAACTTTCAAAAGGGAATTGGATAAATGCTTGAAGGGGAAAGATTTGCAGGGCTATAGGGGGAAAGGGGTCTAATTGGATAGCTCGTTCAAAGATGGGCCAAACGGCCTCCTTCTGCGCTGTACCATGCCATGATTCAAGGGAATCAAGGGATATGGGGATCAGGCGGGAAGGTGGAGTTGAGGTCGAAGATCAGCCATGGTCTTATTGAATGGCGGAGCAGGCTCGAGGGCCCATACGGCCTACTCCTGCTCCCAGCTCTTATGTTCTAGTTCTGGGTATGGAAGAACCGCGGAACTGTTGCCCAACAAGTGGTGAGAGCCTCCAATGAGGGGCCACCCCAGCAGTGGAGCCTGGCAACGTGCAACAGATCCTTTGAGTTGAGAAAGAGTTTCTGCCCCAAAAATCCTAACCTGCCTTTTCTCTTTCAGGTGCTGACAGGCCTTGCTCTCTACTTCCCGCATTTTCTCTTTTTGTTTAACGAGGCTCCTCATACTTTTCTTCGGCAGTGGGGTTGCCAACCCTCCAGGGTTGGCCTGGAGTCTCCAGGAATTGAAAATGTCCTGGACACCACTGCGAGCAACACCCGGGAGAAAAATGACAGCGTTTAAAAAAAATAAAAAATTGCGTTGCCTCATTTTCTTTGAACACTTTCGTTAAGTTATAAAAATATTGGAATTGGGGAATAACGGCTGTTTGGCCAATGGTCAAGGTTCATCCATATCTGATAACTGAGACTCTGTTCTTTTAACAATTTTGGCACGGGAAGGCGGGGCGCCCCAAAGGACGGGCGTGTCAGGCGGCCAATGGCGGGAGAGTTGGGGTGGGGCAGTTGGAGGTCACGCGATGAAACCAACTGGAACACGGACTCGATGGGCCGAATGGCCTCCTTCTGTGCGGTTATGATGACTCTATATGACTTTATGACTCTGTGTCCAAGCAGAGAAGGCAACCCTACGGCGTGTGGATTCTGCAGGTCAGACAGCCAAGCTTCTCGGTCAAGACCTCACGGACTCACCACAAATGCGGAGCCACGGAAACATCTCATTCGGAGCTACTTGCAATCACAACGCGTAATTTTTTTCTCTCTCTCACCTAAAACACGTTAGATATGGATTTTACCTCACCAAAGCCATTGAAATTTATCCTCCACCTTTCCTTTAAATAATTCTGGAAAAAAAATTCAGCAGAACCTGCTGGAAGCTAAGGGGAAAAAATGCTCATCAGCTGACTGCCCGCTACTGATGCACTCTGGGAAATTCAGTACACTGCCTGGTACTGATGCACTCTGGGAAATTCAGATCACTGCCTGCTACTGATGCACTCTGGGAAATTCAAATCGCTGCCCACTACTGATGCACTCTGGGAAATTCAGAGCTCTGCCCGTTACTGATGCACTCTGGGAAATTTGTACGCTGCCCGCTACTGATGCACTCTGGGAAATTCGGTACACTGCCCGTTGCTGAAGCACTCTGGGAAATTAGGTACACTGCATGTGCCAAAAATGCACAATTCAAATGCTGCTTGTGGCTTCACAGCTTTAGGCAAGGATATTAATTCCAAGCCCAGGCTCCTGGGAGAGGTTGAGGCCTTCAAGTAAAAGCTGTAATAAAAGGCCTTATAAATGATGCAAAAGACATGTGAAAGGATAAATTTCAACATGTTATGGTGGAAATGCTTTTGTTTTGCTGTTGGAACATCAGAAATTAGTTGCTGAGAAAAACTGACCTATGAATAAAAATTCAGAAAGCGCTTTAAATAAATTATGGGAACCCAGTGACCAAACTGCACCCTTTAGAGTGTGGATTTTACATAGTCGTTTTCCCTTATAATATGGACACAACAATTAGCAATGGGTAGAACAAGACAACACAAATAGGACAATGGAAAGTCAAGCATCCAAATGCAGGTGGTCCTGGAGTCTCCAGGAATTGAAGACTGATCTCCGGGACACGCTGCAAGTAACACCCGGGAGAAAAATCATAGGAGCAGTAAAAAGAATTGTATCTTTATTAATTTTCTTTGAACACTTTCAATGATTAATTATAAAAATATTGGAGACGGGGCGGGAGAAAATGGCTGTTTGACCGGGCGGGGCGGTTGGAGGTGGGAGGTCATGTGAGGAAATCTCCAGGAATACATTCAACCAGAGCTGGGAACACTAACTGCATGGCGATTTTTAATAGATATGAAATGGAGAAATATATGGATAGATAGATATAGAGACAGATAAATGGGATGGACGGATAATTAAAATGTATTTTAGTCTTGCATTATTGACGTAAGTAAACCGAACATTTTGTTTGCAATTCATTGGATTTAAACTTTATGCTAAACTTGTATCGAACCTTGGTTAGCCCACACTTGAAGTACTGCGTACAATTCTGGTTGCCATATTATAAAAAGGACCTAATAGAGGTCTTTAAAATCACAAAAGGTTTTGATAGAGTGGATACAGAGAGAATGTTTCCACTTGTGGGGAAGAGCAAAACTAGAGGCCATCAATGTAAGATAGTCACCAAGAAATCCAATAGGGAATTCAGAAGGAACTTCTTTACCCAGAGAGTGGTGAGAATGTGGAATAAAAACAGAAAATGCTGGAGACATTCAGCAGGTCAGGCAGCATCTGTGGAGAGTGTAGTGTCCGAGGATCAATAATACTCGGACTGCAGGAGAACAATAAAACAGGTATTTACTGAACAGAGGGGAACTCAAGACTGAAATACAGAAGCCTGCTATGGCTTTATATACAGGGGTGGTCACTGCCGGTACTGCAGTATAGAATCAGTTCTTCTCTTAAAGGTACATACACAACAATTCCTCCCCTTTTAGATAAACAGTACATAACATTCATTTAACAACTAAATAATAACTATTTACAATTACAATTTTCTCTGTACTATATACATCAACTGAAATAATCATTTATAAGTTCAGTCTTTGAGGAGGCTTCCTGATCCTGACTGGATAGCGCCTTTCTCGAGTATCCAGTTCTTGCGGCGGAGTTGATTCTGGCTCATTGTCATTGGTTGGTTCGTCAGCTTCCAATACCACTGCTTCTGAGGTAGACGCAATCTGTACTTCGGGTTGATTACCAGGTGCACCTGCTCGTGGTATGGGTTTGGCTTGTTCCTGTGACTCTAGAATCTGGTCAGCATGGCATCTCACGATGCTCTCTCCAACATCCACTGTGTACATTAGTGGTCCCTGCTGTGTGCATATCGTTCCTGGCTGCCATTTTTCTGTTCGGTAGTCGCGGGCCAAGACTGGTTGCCCTATCTTGAAGCTCCTGGTTGGCTTCTCATTTATGTGCTGGAATTGCTTATCCTCAACATCTCGTCTTATGTTTGGTTTGAGCAAATTCAGGCGACATCATAGCCTTCGGTTGAAGAACATTATGGCTGGAGCTTGGTTGGTGACTGCATGTGTCGCATTCCGGTAAGCAAACAAGAAATTATCCACCTTGTGTTGTAGTGGTATGTCGTCATTATACATTGCCTTTATTGCCTTTTTAAAGGTCTGAACAAACCTCTCAGCCAATCCATTTGTGGCTGGATGATATGGGGCAGATGTGTAATGTTTCACCCCATTATTCCTCAGAAACCTCCGGAAATCTTCGGACACAAACTGTGGCCCATTGTCGGAGCAAATCTGTTCTGGCAAGCCATTCCTGGTGAAGATGGTCCGTAGGACTGCAATAGTTTTCTCCGTGGTGGTGGAGGACATTTTGATGGCCTCTGGCCATTTCGAATGGGCGTCCACAGCGATTAGGAACATTGAGTTCATAAATGGACCAGCAAAATCAATGTGTACCCGTTGCCATGGAGATGAGGGCCACTCCCATGGATGTAGCGGGGCCTGTGGTGGAGCGTTTTGGACCTTCTGGCGTCCTGTGCATCTCTTGGTCATATCCTCGATTTCTTTATCGATTCCCGGCCACCACACAAACGCCCTGGCTAGGCTCTTCATTTTTACCCCTCCCAGATGACCCTCATGAAGCTCATTGAGCACTCTATCTCTCAACTTGGGTGGAATTATCACTCGGGATCCACACATCAAGGTCCCCCGGCACACTGACAGCTGTTCTCTCCTTGGCGAGAATGCTGGCAACAGTGAGTCGCCATGTGCTGGCCATCCCTTCACCGTCAAATCATAGACCCAAGAGAGTGTCGGGTCATTTCGGGTTTCCTTCTCTATACTTGAGTTTGTAACAGGTAGACATTCGACTATGGTCGCATGGACTATCTCAACAGGGTCCACTGCAGGTGCTTTCTCTACCGTAGGTAACGGTAGGCGCGACAGCCCATCAGCGTTTCCATGCTGTTTCGTACCCTTGTACTCTATGTCGTACTGATGTGCCCCTAGAAAAAGTGACCATCTTTGCAGCTGTTGCGCCGTCATCACCGGAACGCCCTTCTTTGGGTTAAAAATGGAGACCAGGGGCTGATGATCAGTCAGTAGGGTGAATTTCTGCCCGTGCAGATAGTGATTGAACTTCTTCACCCCCCACACCAGGCTGAGGGCCTCCCTGTCAATCTGGGCATAGTTACGCTCAGCTGAGGTTAACAAGTGCGACGCAAAGGCTATTGGCCTCTCTGAACCATCAAGGAATTTGTGTGGCAGCACCGCTCCGATGCCGTAGGGAGACGCATCACATGCTAACCGAATTGGTAGTGTTGGATTGTAGTGGGCCAATACTTCTTTTGAAGTGATTAGGCATTTACATTCCTGAAAGGCACGCTTACACTCATCACTCCATTTCCATGTTACTCCAATTTGCAGCAGGGCGTTCAGTGGGTGCAGAATTGTAGATAAATTCGGCAAGAACTTATGGTAGTAGTTCACCAACCCGAGGAACGACCTCAGTTGCGACACATTTTCCGGTGCTGGAGCCTTGATTACTGCCTCAATCTTGTCTGGGGACTTATGCAACCCTTCCTCATCAATCATGTGGCCACAATACGAGATTTGTCTCCTGAAGAACTCGCATTTGGGGCGGTTGGCTCGTAGCCCATATTCCTGTAATCTCGTGAGCACCTGCTCCAGGTTGGCAAGGTGTTCACTGTCATTTTCGCCGTAACCAGGATGTCGTCCAAATAACACTGGGTCCCCGGGATCCCTTGCAGGACTTGTTCCATCGCCCTTTGCCAAATAGCCGGGGCTGATGCTACCCCGAATACCAGTCGATTGTACTGGTAAAGGCCTTTGTGAGTGTTTATCGTGAGGTATTTCCTAGATGCTTCTTCCACCTCCATTTGTAGATACGCTTGGGCCAGATCAATCTTTGTAAAGCATTTCCCTCCAGATAGTGAGGCGAAAATATCTTCTATCCGTGGAAGTGGATATTGTACTGTGTGCAGGGCTGGGTTCACAGTTACCTTGAAGTCCCCACAGATGCGAACCTTCTTTGGTTCCCCAGGCGTGCTGCTCAATGATTTCTTTATTACAGGAACGATGGGTGTGGCCCACTCGCTCCAGTCCACCTTGGACAGCACACCCGAATGCTCCAGACTCTCCAGCTCTGCTTCAACGGCTGGGCGGATTGCGTAAGGTACCGGTCTGGCCTTAAAAAATTTTGGGTTTGCGTTATCTTCGATTTTTATCGTTGCCGTTACTCCTTTTAGAGTCCCAAGTCCTTGTTGGAACACCTCTTTCGCGTCAGTTAGAATTTTTGACAGTCGTCCAAGTGTGACATCATCATCCTTTTTATCAGTCACAGTTAGCGCCTGAATGGAATGCCAATCCAATTGTATTTTTCGGATCCATTCATGTCCCAATAATGGTGGTCCTCCATCTTGTAGTATATATAGATTACAGTTTCTGTGTTTCCTTGCCGTTGTATTCAACTGGCACCCTTATTTTTCCTCTGGGGTAGACTTTTTGCCCCGTGTATGTCTTCAATACAATGGACGTGTCCTTCAAGGGTATGTGTGAGAATAGCCGCTCATAGTCTCGTCGATTCATGACAGTTAGGGCTGATCCTGTGTCCAATTCCATCTTTACTGGGGACCCTGCTATCATGAGGGTGACCCAAATGGTTCAGTGATCCTCCTTTGCGATCACGTTGTGTAACTTTAGACAACTTAGTCTCCTGCTCCCGGAGTCCTTATCACTCTCCTGATCTTCCGGACTACTGTCTGTCAATTTCTTTACTTTCTTGTACTTTTCCTTAGTAGTTCTTGTAGTGTTGGTTTTCTTTCCCGACCTGCAGACTCTTGCTATGTGTCCCATTTTCCCACATTGCCTGCATACTTTGTCCTTAAACCAGCAGTCCTTCTGATCATGGGTTGTTCTGCCGCAGCGATAGCACTTTTCTGCTCCATACGCCATTTTGTTAGCGCTGTATTCCTGTGGTTTCTGTTGTATTTCTGCAGCTCCCCGTGCTGCTGCTTCGTAGGATACTGCCACGCTGAAAGCCTGTTCTAGCGTCAGGTCCTTTTCCGAAAGTAGTCGTTTCTGGGTTCCTTCACTCTGGAGCCCGCAGACAAACTTATCCCGTAAGGTGTCTGCCAGTCCTGCTCCGAACTGGCAGTGCTTCGATAACTTGCGTAGTTCCGTAAGATAGTCAGCATTGCTCTCATCTTTGTGCTGGTTTCTTTTATGGAACTTGAATCTTTCTGCTACCAGCAGCGGTGTAGGGTTTAGGTGTTCCTGTAAGATATTAACAATCTCTTCAAAATTTTTCTCCATTGGTTTAGCTGGGGTAATTAAATTCCGCAATAGGCCGTACGTTCTCGCGCCCATCAAATTTAATAATACCGACGCCTTCTTTCCTTCGGCCACCTCATTTGCCTCGCAGTACACTTCAATTCTTTCCACATACGTGGTCCAGTCTTCTACCTCGTTGTCAAAAGCAGTGATACTGCCATTCTTCGGCATCTTGAGTGATTTAAAATGGCGTCTCCCGCGCTTTTTCTTCTTCCCCAATGGAATAAAATGGCGCCTCCCGCGCTTTTCCTTCTTCCCCAATGGAATAAAATGGCGCCTCCCGCGCTTTTCCTTCTTCCCCTTGCTGCCACGCTGCTCCTAGCGTTCTACAGGGTAATGGCGGCGACCCGCGGCTTCGGCGCGTATCACTTTTCCTTCCCCTCGTTCTATCCTCTCCACGCTGCCCGGTTCTTGAGCACCGACCGCGCCCTGTGCGCTCCACCCTCTCTCTCTCTCTTCCTCCTGACGACGCTGCACGGCCCCTTTGCAGAGCCGCTCGATCGAGCCCGAGCCCGCCGCAGTCCGGAAGGGTCAGCGCACTACCTGCTACCAGCACGACTTGCTGGAACACCTCGACTGGGGAGCCAGGCCCAGCTCTCCACAGCCTCCTCTGCAATTCTCCGATGGATCCCTGGGCGGTTGCCCGCGGTCGACGCCCGCCGTTCTGACTTCGACCTCCAAGAAGCTTCTCTTCAGGGAAAAGAACCCCGTGAGGTGATGCAGTACTGCAGGTGAGTTCGAACCTGCCCGTCGCCAGTGTAGTGTCCGGGTATCAATAATACTCGGACTGCAGGAGAACAATACAACAGGTATTTACTGAACAGAGGGGAGCTCAAGACTGAAATACAGAAGCCTGCTATGGCTTTATATACAGGGGTGGTCACTGCCGGTACTGCAGTATAGAATCAGTTCTTCTCTTAAAGGTACATACACAGCAGAGAGAGAAACAGAATTAACGGTTCAGGTCGATGATCCTTCATCAGAACTGGAAAAAGTTGGAGATGGAACAGGTTTTTAAGCAAGTGCAGGGGGCTGGGAAAGCGGGGAGGGGAGGAAAGAACAAAAGGGAAGGTCTGTGATAGGGTGGAAGGCAGGAGAGATTAAGAGACAAAAGGGATGATGGTGCAAGGCAAAAGGAGATGGTAATGAGACAAGTTAAGAAACTAAAGATGGCACTAGGTAAGAATGTGGAACTCGCTACCACAGGCGAATAGTATAGATGCATTTAAGAGGAGGCTAGACAAGCATATGAAGGAGAAGGGTGTTACATTGTTATAGTATCACATCGTTAAATGGAACTACTTTGGTATGGAACTGCTTTGGTATGGTGTAGTTATATTGCTATGTGGCACACTGTGCACGGGCAGTGTCGGACATCTTGTATCACTCCACACCATGCGGCAGCACAGAAACAAGGCAGAAATACAGCAAAGTAAAAGCAGTAACTAAAATGAGCTAAAAGTGTCTGTATTATTTGTAGTAAAAGAACACAAGGAGACACAACAAAGGGAATAGAGGGTTATGCTGATAGAGTTAGATGAGGAAAGACGGGAGGAGGCTCGAGTGGAGCATAAACGCCGCCATGGGCTGGTTGGGCCGAATGTCCTGTTTCTGTGCCGTGTATCCTGTGTAATCATGTGTAAGTATTGCTCAGCTCCAGTAGAATTACATCCTGATTCTGAGCACATGCCTGCGTGAAAGCAACAATTTTACCCAAGTAGTAGATCGCATTCCACTTATTAAAATTTAATGTTCTTTTGCAGGAAGCATAATGAATAGTCCTGTCCCTGGAGAAATTGCACAGAAACCACATCGAGTGCAACAGCAGCTCAACCCTCCCAGCAAACCACACAGAGGAGAGAGGCAGAAACCTGATGTTCCTCAGCCTGGCCTGGATACACACTTGACAATCAGGGTCGAGGAGTAAATAGGGAGAAATTGTTTCCACTGGCGGGAGGGTCGGTAACCAGAGGACACAGATTTAAGGTCATTGGCAAAAGAACCGGAGGGGAGATGAGGAGAATTTTTTTACACAGCGAGTTGTTGTGATCTGGAACGCGCTGCCTGAAAGGGCGGTGGAAGCAGATTCCATAGTAACTTTCAAAAGGGAATTGGATAAATACTTGAATAGGCTAAATTTGCAGGGATATGGGGAAAGAGCAGGAGGGAGTGGGACTAATTGGAGAGCCCTTTCACAGAGCCGGCACAGGCACGATGGGCCGAATGGCCTCCTTCTGATCTGTATGGTTCTAGCTTCTGAAACGCAAGTTCCCACCATGGAGCCTCACCCACTGGGAACACAGATCAGGAGCACTGCCCGTGATTTAAATTCCATTTCGTTCAATTTTAGCGGACAGAAAATCATGGGGATCGCGCCCGTGCATTCCGCGCCCAGGAGGCAAGGCTCCATACCCACAATGCATTTTGGAAAACCAGGCCTAGTCCAAGGATAAACCGGAATGCAAAGCTTTTACATTTAAAATTCAGTTTGTCTTTACACGCCAACCGGCTTTGTGTGTGGAAAACAATGTAGCTCAAAATGGATCACGAAAGAGGGACCAATGGCAGGTGTCAGCTGTGGCTCAGTGGGCAGCATGCTTGCCTGTGAGCCAGAAGGTTGTGGGTTCAAGTCCCATCCAGAGACTGGAGCACAACAATCTAGGCTGACACTCCAGTGCAGTGCTGAGGGAGTGCCGCACTGTCGGAGGTGCTGTCTTTCAGGCAAGACGTTAAACCGAGACCCCATCCACCTCTTAGGTAGCATAAAAAAATCCCACAGCGCTATTTCGAAGAAGAGCAGGGGAGTTTGTCCTGATCAATATTTATCCCTCAATCAACATCACTAAAACAGATTATCCGTTCATTATCACATTGCTGTTTGTGGGAGCTTGCTGTGCACAAATTGGCTGCTGTGCTTCCTACATTAAAACAGTGACGACACTTCAGAAGTACTTCATTGGCTGTAAAGCGCATTAGGACGTCCTGAGGTTGTGAAAGGCACGATATAAGTTGTTTATTTATTTTTGAGAGTCCAAGCACAGAAGTTAAGCAGGAGAATGAATGAAGGCTAAGAGCTCATTTGACAAATCCTTTTTCGACTATAGAGCCTTGTGGGTCATTATCCTTTGACCCTTTGTTAGCCAATGTTAGAAAGATACTCTAGGTTTGCCAGTAATTTTGTATAATATAGAGATGTCTTTTGAAATGCATATGGTAAATAATGACATCAATATCACTAAAACAGATTATCTGGTCATTTATTTAATTGCTATTTGTGGGATCTTGCCATGCGCAAATTGGCTCCTGCATTTCCTACATTACAACAATGACTACACTTTGAAAAGTACTTAATTGGCTGTAAAGTGCTTTGGGACGTCTGAGGTCATAGAATGCATTCTAGTGTCAGCAGTGGCTCAGTGGGCAGCACCCTCGCCTCTGAGTCAGAAGGGTCATGGGTTCAAGTCCCACTCTGTAGTGTATGTACCCGTCTACCTTTAAGGAAACTATTGTATGTAACCGTTCACCTTTAAGAGAACTACTTTAGGGGTGGCACTACTTGTTGGCTTCTGTATACTGTAATACCGATAGTGACCACACCAGTATATAAGTGTTGTGGCAGGATTGCTGGGGCAGATTCGCCCTGACCTTCGAATAGTAAAGACCTGTTTGTTTGTTATTCCTGAAGTCTGTGTCGTTATTAACTGTACAACCCACAGACTTTACAGTGGCGACGAGTCCGATCGTACCCTGCGGCAAGACTACCAAAGCAACGAAGAGCGTCGAAGAGAGGCAACCGCCCTCGTCGTGCTGCTGAAAGAAAACACGAGGCTGCAGCAGGAGGAAGGAGGAAGACTTTAGCAACAAAAGCTTTCATCTGCAACAGGCACTGACTACCCTTCTACCACGGTGCGGAGTGAGCCGATCAGCTGGAAACAAGGCAGCCGCGGAGACTGTGAGTAGGGGAAGGTGTAGAGAATATCCGGAGGATAAGGGCTGTGTACTCGACCACGGTCGAGGGGGAACGGAGCCGGTCAGAAAGTCGGGTCCAACGGCGTCGTGAGACAGTCGGACCTCGATCGGCGGGAAAAGCCAGGCAGCGACCGCAGCCACGAAGCGCTGAGACTGGGAGTAGGCGCGGGAAGAGAAACCCAGCTGCAGCCGGGGAGGGAAACACCGGTCTGCGAGAGGGCTGGGAGGCGAACAGGAACCGTGCGGGTGGGAGAGAGAGACAGAGCCGAGCAAGGGGAGAGAGACTGCGCGAGAGCCAGTCCAGCGGCTGAGCTGTCCTCCACCAACGGGGTACCCAGAGCCGGTAGAACCGAACGTGCGGGAGAGAGAGCGACAGAGCCGGGTACGGAGAGAGAGACTGCGCGAGAGCCAGTCCAGCGGCTGAGCTGTTCTCCACCAACGGGGTACCCAGAGCCGGTAGAACCGAACGTGCGGGCGGGAGGAAAAGACAGAGCCAAGTAAGGGGAGCTGTGCGAGAGCCAGCCCAGCGGCTGAACCTGTCCGCTGTGGGGAAAGCGTACCCCTTCCACCAGGAAGAAACGCGGGAAGCCGCCATTAGGCGGAGGAGACGACAGAAGCGGGAAACCGCCATTGAAGTGGGCGGGGAGAGAAAGGAAGAGCGGGAAACCGCCATTTTCGCGGGAAAACCGCCATCTTAGAAATAAACAAATAAATAAGAATACTTAAAGAAATACTTGTGTTGTACCCAAGGAAAGGAAGATGCCTAAGCGGGCGGACATCAACGAGTTCAATTCGGAGATAGAAGACTGGGCCACGTACGTAGAACGTATTGAGATACATTGTAAGGCTAACAAAATAGCTAAGGATGAAAAAGCTTTAACCTTACTTAACATGATGGGTGCGAAAACATTCGGGTTGTTGAAGCATCTTCTCTCACCAGCTAAACCGGCAGATCAGACTTTCGAGGATATGGTAGCAGTGCTGAAGGATCACTTGAACCCCACACCGTTGATGCTGGCTGAACGATTCAAATTCTACGCAAGAACGCAGAGGAAAGACGAAAGCAATGCGGAATACTTGGTCGAACTGCGTAGGATAGCGAAATACTGCCAGTTTGGAGGGAATCTGACAGAGGCACTGCGTGACAAGTTCGTATGCGGATTGTCCAAAGAAGGAACGCAGAAGCGACTACTGGAAGAAAATGACCTCACACTGGACAGGGCTGTCCTCATAGCTGCATCGCACGAAGCCGCAGCGAAAGGAACGGCGGAAATGCAGCTAAAGGCGGCGGCACTAGGGGTGGACCAAATTACTTCGAGCACAATAAAATGCTACCGTTGTGGGAAGACAACACACGACCAGAATCAATGCTGGTTTAAAAACCAAGAATGCAGGAAATGTGGCAAGATCGGGCACATAGCTAAGGTATGCCGGTCACGCACAACAATAAGGAGTCACCACAAAAATGGTACGGGAAGGTGCAAGAGGTGACTAAGAAGAGTCTGAGGGAACAGAAGTCGGTCTCACACTCCAAATGCAAAGGACTGGACAGTCTGAGAATTCACAACGTGAGCAATGAAGCTGACCGACAAACTATCTGGACAACGCTACAGATTGCAAAGGTCCAAGTAAAAATGGAAGTGGACACCGGATCGGCGTTGACGGTCATGAATAAGCATGACTATAAAAAAAATTTCAAGCATATTCCACTACGGGATACGGAACTAGTACTACAGACATACACGGGGCACAAAGTATTCCCCATCGGAAAGATAGAAGTCAAGGTGAGATACAAGGATAAAGATCATCACCGGTTGGACCTGTATGTATTGCCTGAGGGAGGACCACCACTTCTGGGACGGGAGTGGATCCAAAAAATAAAGTTGGACTGGCAGTCACTAAACACCATGACGGTGGATTCCAGAAAAGAGGATGTCAAACCTGAACGGTTGTCCAGAATATTGGACGAAGCTAAGGAGGTATTCCAGCAAGGACTGGGAACACTGCGAGGAATTAAAGCAAAGGTTAAGATTGCAGAAAATGCAAGCCCAAAGTTTTTTAAGGCCAGATCGGTACCTTACGCAATACGACCAGCTGTGGAGGCAGAACTGGAAGAACTTGAACGATCAGGGGTTCTGTCAAAAGTGGACTGGAGTGAGTGGGCCACGCCCATTGTTCCCGTCATGAAGTCCTCACCAAGTAATAAGCCAGGGGGACTGGGGAAGGTCCGTATCTGCGGAGATTTCAAGATCACTGTGAATCCGGTGCTTCACACGGTACAATACCCGCTTCCGCGGATTGAAGATATCTTTGCTTCGTTGGCTGGAGGGAAGCATTTCACGAAAATAGATCTGGCTCAAGCATATCTACAGATGGAAGTCGAGGAAGAGTCACGCCAGTACCACACCATCAACACTCACAGAGGCTTGTATCGCTACAATAGACTGGTCTTTGGGGTAGCTTCGGCGCCAGCAATTTGGCAGAGGGCCATGGAACAGGTGTTACAAGGAATTCCAAGCACGCAGTGCTACTTAGATGACATTTTAATCACGGGAAAAGATGAGGAAGAACACCTCACGAATTTGAAACTGGTACTCACCAGGTTGAAGGAGTATGGCCTTCGGGTTAATCGCAAGAAGTGTGAGTTCTTCCAAAAACGGATCTCATACTGCGGTCATGTCATTGACCGAGAGGGACTGCATAAGTCACCTGAAAAGATAGAAGCGGTCGTGAAGGCCCCCGCTCCAGGAAACGTATCACAGTTAAGATCATTCTTGGGGTTGATTAATTACTATCACAAGTTTCTGCCAAATTTATCCACGGTGCTGCATCCGCTGAATGACCTGTTGCGGAAAGAAACACCATGGAAGTGGAGTGAAGAATGCAAAAAGGCTTTTCGCAGAAGCAAGGAGTTGATTACCTCTGAAGAAGTGTTGGCTCATTTCAACCCAGCATTACCCCTTCGTCTAGCTTGCGATGCTTCCCCGTACGGAATTGGGGCAGTACTCTCGCACAGGCTACCAAATGGCTCGGAAAGGCCAGTGGCTTTCGCGTCCCGATCATTGACACCCGCGGAGCGAAATTACGCCCAAATAGATAGGGAGGCCCTCAGTCTTGTGTGGGGCATGAAGAAATTCAACCATTACCTACAATGTAAAAAGTTCACATTGCTGACAGACCACCAGCCGTTGGTGTCCATATTCAACCCAAATAAGGCTGTTTCCACCATGACAGCACAAAGGTTACAAAGGTGGTCCGTGTTACTTGGGGCACACCAATACGAAATTGAGTACAAAAGGTCTAAACAGCATGGAAATGCTGATGGGTTGTCCCGCTTGCCATTGCCGATGGTAGAAGAAGCGAGTATAGTGGACCCAGTAGAGTTGTTCCACTCATCCATAGTGGAGTGTCTACCGATAACAAACTCAATGATTGAGAATGAGACAAGGAATGACCCGACTCTTTCACGAGTCTATGATGTAACGGTGGAGGGATGGCCAGCACAGAGCGAACCAACACTGCAAGCATTTGCACAGAGGAAAGAACAACTGTCAGTGTGTCGAGGAACCCTGATGTGTGGATCTAGAGTGGTGATTCCACCCAAACTCCAAAAGAAAGTGCTAAAGGAGCTGCACGAAGGACATCTGGGTGGAGTAAAGATGAAGAATCTAGCAAGAGCGTTTGTGTGGTGGCCAGGCATTGATGGAGACATAGAGGAGATCACGAAGAACTGCCTAGGATGTCAGAGGGTTCAGAACGCGCCACCCCAGGCTCCTCTGCATCCATGGGAGTGGCCCTCATCGCCTTGGCAAAGAGTACACATCGACTTTGCTGGTCCATTTATGGACTCGATGTTCCTAATAGCGGTGGATGCCCACTCCAAGTGGCCGGAAGTAATTAAGATGACCACCACCACGACGGAAAAAACCATCACAGTGTTAAGGACTATGTTTGCTCGGAATGGCCTGCCGGAACAGATCTGTTCTGATAATGGACCACAATTTGTGTCCGAAGAATTCAAGAAGTTCTTAAAGAGCAATGGGGTTAAACATTACACGTCAGCCCCATACCATCCCGCCTCCAATGGATTGGCTGAAAGGTTTGTCCAGACCTTCAAGAAGGCCGTAAAGGCCATGAGTAATGAAAACATAAGTCTACAACATAAGGTGGATAGCTTTTTGTTGGCATACCGAAATGCAACACATGCGGTCACAAATCAAACTCCCGCAATGATGTTTTGTAATAGACGCCTAAGATGCCGGCTGGATTTACTAAAACCAAACGTCAGAAGAGACGTAGAGAACTGGCAATTCCAGGGCATGAACGACAGGGTCACTAGATCTTTCCAGATCGGTCAACGAGTTTTGGCCCGGGACTACCGTACTGAGAAATGGCAGCCTGGAACTATTGGGAAAAGGCTGGGGCCGTTGATGTACACCGTGGACATTGGAGACAATATAATAAGGCGTCATGTTGACCAAATCATAGGGTCCGCCACAAATGGGCAACCGACTTCACCACTTTCTCCGGGTAATGTTGAGACTGAGATACCCAGAACACCTACTTCCGATCTGGTAATACTGGAATCAGCTGAACCTGACACGGCTTTTCAAGCCGAATCGACCTTGCCAGAAGCACCTCCTAGCCCGCCTGAAATGACGACACCACTGCGGCGTTATCCGGGCAGAATCCGGAAACCCCCAGAAAGACTGAATCTATGAACTGTCTTACATAAACCTGTATATATGTTAGAATGTATGTTCGCTATGGACTTAGTATGTTGAAAGCTAAAAAGGGAGGATTGTAGTGTATGTACCCGTCTACCTTTAAGGAAACTATTGTATGTAACCGTTCACCTTTAAGAGAACTACTTTAGGGGTGGCACTACTTGTTGGCTTCTGTATACTGTAATACCGATAGTGACCACACCAGTATATAAGTGTTGTGGCAGGATTGCTGGGGCAGATTCGCCCTGACCTTCGAATAGTAAAGACCTGTTTGTTTGTTATTCCTGAAGTCTGTGTCGTTATTAACTGTACAACCCACAGACTTTACACACTCCAGAAGACTTGAACACAAAAATCAAGGCTTACACTCCAGTACAGTGCTGAGGGAGTGCTGCACTGTTGGAGGTGCTGTATTTCTGATGAGACATTAAACCAGGGCCCCGCCTGCTCTCTCAGGTGGACATAAAAGATCCCACGGCACTATTTCGAAGAAGAGACGGGGAGTTGTCCTGGAGCCGATATTTATACCTCAACCAACATCACTAAAACAGATTATCTGGTCATTATCACATTGCTGTTTGTGGGAGCTTGCTGTGCGCAAATTGGCTGCCGTGTTTCCTACATTACAACAGTGACTCCACTTCAAAAGTATTTCATTGGCTGTAAAGCGCTTTGGGACATCTGTGGTGGTGAAAGGTGCTATCTAAATGAAAGTTCTTTCTTTTTATGATAGAATCAAACATACTTTGATGCACAATACCCTTACACATCAGCCTGCCACAAACTAAGCTCATTTTAGACTGCGCACTGTTGGCATCCATTATATCCCCGGGAGATGTCAAAGTGAGGTTATTGTGCAGTCAGGCTACATTAGTGTACAAGTGGAAGGGGAATGAACACAACAGACATGCAGTGAAAGGAAACGATGTTGTTGCTTTGACAAGTCTGACAGGGCCATGTCAGCGGCTGACATTATCCACTGCGATGGAGCCGCGCCATGCGAGGACACGCTGACAGACGAGGGGGGCCTGGTGAAGCTTCGCGGGTCGCCTGAGGCAAAGCTGCCGACAACAGCAGCGGGTCACGTGCAGCCGACGAGCTGGAGCGGCCACACCAACGGTGGGGCAGTCGGCCAAAGTCTCAGGACAATCCGAACGCCGGAGACACCGTCGAAAGGAAAGTGTCAAGACATCTCACGCTAATCAAAAAGCTGCACGTTCACATGTCTGCTTTGGAGCTCCAAAACAGTACAGGCAACGGTCAGCTACTCCCCACAACAAAGGCCAACCCCTGTGCTCGATGACCTACATTGGCTCCCGGCTAAGCAACGCCTCAATTTTAAAATTCGCATCCTCATTGACGTAAGAAAACTACTAGGCACTTGGTCTAAGCGTTAAACAAAGCTCTAATCAACTGTTTTACAACATGGAGGTCTAGTTGTGTCCTTCACTAGTTCCTGTTAAAGAATGTCCTGCGCAAGCTGGGCCCGTGCCCGAGTATTTATACTCTCCCTGGACAGCGCCACCCGTAGGCCGCTCAGTATTATTTCATAAGTCTTTCTGTCATGAATGACTGATTCATGTCACTCGTTAGCAAATCCTTCCATGGCCTCACCCCCTCCCTATCTCTGTAATCTCCTCCAGCACCGCCCCACCACCCCCTCCCCATCCCGAGATATCTGCGCTCCTCTAATTCTGGCCTATTGAGCATCCCCAATTTTCATCATCCCACCAGTGGTGGCCGTGCCTTCAGCTGCCGAAGCCCTAAAGTCAGGAATTCCCTCCCTAAACCTCTCCGCCTCTCAACCTCTCTCTCCTCCTTTAAGGCGCTCTTTAAAACCTATCTCTTTGGTCATCGGTCCTAATTTCTCCATATGTGGCTCGGTGTCAATTTTTGTTTGATAACGCTCCTGTGAAGCAGCCTTGGGGCATTTTACTATGTTAAAGGAGCTGTATATAAATACAAGTTGTTGTTGCTGCTGTTAGGTTTAAATTGCCACAAAAGGCGTAACCGATTAAAAACAGATTAACTGGTCACTTATCTCATTGATGTTCGTCGGACCTTGCTGTGTGATTATTGGCTGCCATGTTTGCTTACAAAACGACAGTGACACCACTTCAAAAGTAAATCGCTGGATTTGAAGCGCTGTGGGATGTCCTGAGGATGTGAAAGTCACTATATAAATGTAAGTTCTTTCCTTAAGATTAGCCTGCTCCTTTGCTAGAAACTACGGCTGCCTAAAAATGTATATGGCTATGTGAATAATACTGTGTTTACACGATTGTATGTTTCTGCTCAAGACAAGGGAGGGGTTAATGTACCAGTTTCGTTTTCCTGGAGGCTTGTATCAGACTTTGAGACAAAGGGCTGGATTTTGCCAGTGTGGGCGGGCTGGGGGCCTGTCAGGTGGGATTCATGTCAGGACCCCGACTCCGAAGTGAAGTGTTGAAAAAATTGCGATTTTCCCCTAATTGGGCAATTGATTTCCTGCGTGTGGGAACCCCTGGCCCAATGAGGCTTTTCATACAGACAGTCGCCTCCGATGACGTCATCAATGCAGCTAGATTTAAGGTCTGCAAGCAGCCTTGCTTCTTCTGGAGACTGGAAACGCTTTGGAAATTGTATAAAGGACTTCATTTACGGACCATGTCCGCCAGCAAGCAAAAGTGTGCACCTCGCTTTGATGAGCCCTCCCTCCAAGCTCTGGTGCAGGGAGCAAGATCTACCCTCAGTAGCCCAGCTCACCGGCTGGGAGGAGGTGGCCCTGGAAATCGCCTGGATCGAGGAGGATACCCAAATGGGGGACGGACAGATGGGCGCACCACAGCAAGCTGGTGAGAGAATAGTTTGGCATCTCTCTCATTGACATTGCATGAGTCACTGATTGACTTATGATCAACTGCACTATTCAATGTGCATGAAACCTTGACCTCACATCTCTAACTCTTTCCTTTACTCCCCCACAGGACCATCGAAAGCCCCCGTCCCCACTGTCCAGGAGGAAGAGCCTGAGCTTCCAGACTCCTCAGAGGAAGCTACAACCTCTGAGGGCACAGCGTTAGCAGAATTCAGTGCACCCAGCACCAGCACAGACACTCACACCTCAGTGGGACCTTCGCGAGGTACAGTATTGTTGGCACCTGGTGTATCACAGCTCACAAGTGAGCATCAGCAGATGGTGGAGACAGGGTCAGCAGGGGAGAGTCCTCGTCGGAGGGCGCAGGACTCTGCCAGCTCGGCTCAGCTGCATGTCGACCCTGTGCCTCTGGGTCCATCCAGAAGGAGAGCGGTGCTGAAATTCCAGGAACAGGTCCTTGTGGCCCCCCTGAAGTGCAGCAAGGTGAGAGGGAAGTTGGTGGCAGACAACAAGGAAGTGGGGGCTCCTCTCCAAGCGCTCACACGACCATGCCACTGCAGAGCCCTCAGTCAGAGCCCCACCAGAGTCCTCACCCAACTGAGATGGGTGTCTCAGCCCCTGCACAGCCGCAGGAGCAGTAGACTGTTGCCGAGCCCTCACAGGTTTGCCACCCCAGAGGACGGCCGCCAAAGACGTCGAGACAGGAGCAGCAAAAAAGTTAGCAAGGGGCCTCCACTTCTGCTGAAGCCACAGGGGAAGCCCCACGTAGGAGCATGCGTAAGAGGAAGATAAAGCACAATTAGTCACAAGGGTAGTCACTTGGGTGCTGTGATGTTTTGTATTTGGACCAGCCACCATTGTCATTGTATTATAAACAGATTTGATGGCAAACTGTTGAAGTTGTGGCCTGTGTCATTTCGCAAGTGGGACTTTCACATTGAGGGCTTAGGGCGCCTTGCAATTGTCAGTATAGTGGTCAGAGTGATAGGAATCCGCAGGTTCTTGTCCATTTTCGATGCTCTGGTAAGAAGGTGCGAGACAAAAGTGTTTGATTGTGCAGGCTAACCAAATCTGGCCAAGATGAGTGCGTCCCTTGCAACCCGGGCAGCAATGTTGTTGCGCGCTGGCGCCTTCTGGTCTGTGCAGCTTCAGGTGGGTGACTAGCATCTTGGCATTCCTGTTGATGCTCCTGCTGTTGGTGCTGCTGTTGTTCATGGTTCTGCTGCTGCCGCGGCTGGTCTTCGTCCGAATCTGATGTCCAGGAGGAAAGGAATTAAATGGTCGCCATGCTTCTGGTATATGCCTCAGTTGAGAAAGTGCTCAGTCCAAGTGGGGAGAGGGGTTTCACAGGAGGTCACACTGGAGATGGTGGAGATGTTAGGCTCCAAACTTCCACAACAATGAGTAGGCCTGCTAAAGGTTTGCCCAGGCCTGAGACAACAAAGTTCTGCCACCTGCTCTTTCACTCTTCCGAGAGTGACCCCAATATTAACGATTTGGAGGAGGGGACCGAGTGTAACATATCAAAGTTTGCAGATGATACTAAGATGGGAGGGAAAGTAGTGAGTGAGGAGGACATAAAAAACCTGCAAGGGGACATAGACAGGCTAAGTAAGTGGGCAGAGATTTGGCAGATGGAATACAATACTGGAAAGTGTGAGGTTATGCACTTTGGCAGGAAAAATCGTAGAGCAAGTTATTATCTTAATGGCAAGAAACTGGAAAGTACTGAAGTACAAAGGGATCTGGGGGTCCTGGTGCACGAAACCCAAAAGGTTAGTATGCAGGTGCAGCAAGTGATTAAGAAGGCCAATGGAATGTTGGCTTTCATTGCTAGGGGGATAGAATATAAAAATAGGGAGGTATTGCTTCAGTTGTACAAGGTATTGGTGAGACCGCACCTGGAATACTGCGTACAGTTTTGGTGTCCATACTTAAGGAAGGACATACTTGCTCTCGAGTCAGTACAAAGAAGGTTCACTCGGTTAATCCCGGGGATGAGGGGATGGACATATGAGGAGAGGTTGAGTAGATTGGGACTCTACTCATTGGAGTTCAGAAGAATGAGAGGCGATCTTATTGAAACATATAAGATTGCGAAGGGGTTGGATCGGGTGGATGCGGGGAGGATGTTCCCGATGATGGGTGAAACTAGAACTAGGCGGCATAGTCTTAGAATAAGGGGCTGCTCTTTCAAAACTGAGATGAGGAGGAACTACTTCACTCAGAGGGTGGTAGGTCCATGGAATATGCTGCCCCAAAAAGCTGTAGAAGCTACATCATTACATAAATTTAAAACAGAAATAGACAGTTTCCTAGAAGTAAAGGGAATTAAGGGTTACGGGGAGCGGGCAGGAATTTGGACATGAGTCTAGGTTTGGATCGGTCATGGCCCTGTGGGTAGCAGAGCGGGCCCAGGGGCCGTGTAGCCTGATCCTGCTCCTATTTCGTGTGTCTAATTCTGTTAGATTCAGGAGATGGTTCTGTGATAGTAGATTGGCGGTTAGGATCAGATCAGCCATGATCTTATTGAATGGCGGAGCAGGCTCGAGGGGCCGGTTGGCCTACTCCTGCTCCTATTTCTTATGTTCTTATATTCTTATGTTCACCAACTCGGAGGTTCTAGATGATAGGAAGAGAGGCCGCAAGCCAGAGAACTGTTCACACACGCCAGCTGTCTGTCCGATCGGGACCGGCACCAGCTGCTTGTCACGGTCGTATGTTTTTGCTGTATTGCTAGTGTGCTATATTCCCTCCTAAACTCCAATTAAACACAATGGCCTAGAAATTCCGTTCCCTACGGGTGTGTACGCGCTGTGTACTCACCCGTAGGGCCAACGGAAGTGCTGGTTTTAGGCATGCACTGCGCATGCGCTCGAAATCGGAACTTCCGTTCTGTGAAGAAAGGGCTTCACCGGTCAAACGCCTGCACCAGAGGGGCCACATGTACGGCTGGAACTTCCGTTTTTTTCCACAGTTGCTTCAGTCCAGGTAAGTCTGAAACAGCTATGCCTGGAAAAGCAGGAGTACAGCCGGCAGCGCCTCGGCGCAAGGCCTGCTTTTAACAAGGAAACAGGTGAAGAAAGTTAAAAAAAAAAAAATTTCCACTGATTTATCATTTTAAAATACTTTAAAGGAAGGTAAGTTTATTTTTAGCCCCGTTAAAAGCATTAATTATTTTTTCAAAATTTTAAATTTTTGTTTAAAATAGTTAATTTATGTAATTTATAATCATTTTAAAAATGTGATGTTTTTTATTTTTTTTATTTGAAGTTTTACTTATGTTTTGGGGCTGATCTCTATTCATAGATTGTCAAATCTATGAATGGAGATTCCCTGCTCTGATTGGCTCCCCATGGCCCACGGGATCCCAGGGACGCTGCGAACCGCCTGCGCCCCTGGGGTACGCGGGCCCTGCACACCGTCAGTTTGAAGAGGCACAGCAACGGAACTCTACGCCTCCCAGGAGCCCTCCGGTCCAGGCGGAAATTTTTCCAAATTGCACTCGATCCTGTTTACCAGAGATACGTGAATCTCTGCACCTTGCCATCACTAGAAGCCTCCAAAGTGAAAACGTTTCTAAATACAAAGACGAGCCTTGTTCCTAATTTAAACAACAGTCCTCTACATTGGCAATTAAGCTCAACTGGAAGCACTCTTGCCTCCAAGTCAGAAGGTCATGGGTTCAAGCCCCACTCCAGGACTCGGGTATATTATCTAGGTTGGTTCTTCCTGCAGTACAGAGGCCCCAGATACCTGTTCAGTTAGATATAAATGATCCCAAGGCACTGTTCAATGATGAGCAGGAAGTTCTCCTAGTGTCTTGGCCCACATTCCTCCCTCAACCAAAACAGGTGTTCCAAAATCATGAAGGGTTTTGATAGAGTAAATAAGGAGAAACTGTTTCCACTGGCAGGAGGGTCGGTAACCAGAGTGACACAGATTTGAAGGTAATTGGCAAAAGAACCAGAGGGGAGATGAGGAGATTTTTTTTTTTACGCAGCGAGTTGTTGTGATCTGGAATGCGCTGCCTGAAAGGGCGGTGGAAGCAGATTCAATAGTAACTTTCAAAAGGGAATTGGATAAATACTCGAAGGGGATAAAATTGCAGGGCAATGGGGGAAGGGCAGGAGGAGTGGGACTAATTGGACAGCTCTTTCACAGGCATGATGGGCCGAATGGCCTCTTTCTGTGCTGTATCATTCTATGATTCTAGATTAGCTGGTCATTTATCTCATTTGCCGCTTGCTGTGTGCAAACAACACAACAGTGCCTGCATGTTACTTTTTTGAAAAAAAAGAAATGTCTTGGCTTCAAAGCACTTTGGAACATACTGAGGATCTGCAAGGAGCTATATAAAATTCTAAATTATAAAATTCTAACAGGACTAGACAGACTAGATGCAGGAAGGATGTTCCCGATGGTCGGGGAGTCCAGAACCAGGGGTCACAGTCTAAGGATAAGGGGTAAGCCATTTAGGACAGAGATGAGGAGGAATTTCTTCACCCAGAGAGTGGTGAACCTGTGGAATTCTCTACCACAGAAGGCAGTAGAGGCCAATTCATTAAATATATTCAAGAAGGAGTTGGATATATTTCTTAAGGCTAAAGGGATCAAGGGGTATGGGGAGAAAGCAGGGACAGGGTACTGAGTTTGGATGATCAGCCATGATCGCATTGAATGGCGGAGCAGGCTCGAGGGGCCGAATGGCCTACTCCTGCTCCTATCTTCTATGTTTCTATGTATAAATGCAAGTTCTTTCTTTTTTTGTTAAAAAAAATTCCTAATCTCAACTTTAAACAAGGAACATGCTGGGATGGTTGGTCGACAACCAGATTGCAATAGTCAGTAAATGCACTCGTTTCTGCTGAAGCACTGTGATAAATTAAGACATTGACATTAAGGATACTTAAGCCGAAAAGAAAAACATAATCACCAATTTAAGTTGCTAGTTTATTCAACACAGACACTTTCAACACTTCAAGCAGATGTGCTTGTTGCCACAATCAACTTATTCAAAACCCAGTAATGCATAGTCCAATATGGCAGCAGATAAATCACAGCATCAATTCTATAATCACCTGCATAAAATAAGTCTGATGTCTATAAAACTTCACACACATTGGAGGTGATATTTTCAGTTGAATCCTTTTGCAATGTTCTCCGTGCATTTAAATCTTATTTACCACAAAGCATCTACCATCATTTTTTAAAAATTTGTTCCTGGGATGTGGGCGTCGCTGGCGAGGCCAGTATTTATTGCCCATCCCTCATTGCCCCTCGAGAAGGTGGTGGTGAGCCGCCTTCTTGAACCGCTGCAGTCCGTGTGGTGAAGGTGCTCCCACAGTGCTGTTAGGGAGGGAGTTCCAGGATTTTGACCCAACGACGAGGAAGGAACGGGCGATATATTTCCAAGTCAGGATGGTGTGTGTGACTTGGAGGTGATGGTGTTCCCATGCGCCCGCTGCCTTTGTCATGAAATTGTGCAAACCTTTATACAACATTGTCCTTTATTCAGTTGCTGTTTATTTTATCTGTCAACCTGATTTGAAACACAAGGAAAAAATATCTACTTTCAATCTTCCCATTCACAAAGTTACCGCCCTTATCTGGTGTTCTCAAGAATTGAACGCCGGACCTAGTTAACTTTGCCTGGGACACTTACACAGTCTATCGGAATTGCCCTGCCATTGGTTCAAGAAATTCCCTTTGAGTACCACAGAGAAGAGGCGATGAAACAATCGCATCTCCCAAGTCCAAAATGGTCGCCTGAATCAGCTCAAGTTTAACACCACCTCTCACCTGAACACTTGCCTGCGGCATAAAAGTCAAATACATTGAATGACACAGGGTTTGATTGCTGATGGTATTTCTATAATGTGTCTCAGATGCCAATTCCCTTTTAATTTCTGCTTGAAGACGTGTAAAACAATCCCTTTATTAGATGGGTGAGATGAAGAAGGAGGCTCGTGTGGAGCATAAACACCGGCATGGACCAGTTGGGCCGAATGACCTGATTCTGTGTTGTAAATTCTATGATTGAATCTATGATTGAAGCATCTTGCCTTTATTTTCTATCCTTTCTCAAGCAGTAAAGCGTTGCAGTTGCAGATAGCAATGTAACCGACTTTGAAGCTACACACTCCACTACTTGCCAAAAAAAACCTTAATCAGTAGAGACTCACGTTACAGAAGAAATGCTGCAGCGGACGACACAAGTTATATCGAGTTCAACGATTTCAGATCATAACCTTGGCCCCCATTACATTTTTACTTATTTTTTATCCACACCTTTGTTTTGGCCCTTTCCCCCCCGCCTTTTTTTCTCTCCCACATGGCAGCTGTCTCCCATTCTGCCAGTGCATTTCACACCTAATCCAGAGCTGTCTTTTGTCTCCACTAGTCCTATCACCATCTCGTCTCGTTTTGAATACCTCTTAATGTCTCTTCACTTCTCTTTTGTTCTCTCCCAGCCTGGCCTTTCAATCTATTTCATTTCCTGTGCTTTTCCAGTCTTGACAAAGGGTTTGACCCGAAATGTTGACTCTATTTTATCTCCACGGATGTTGCCTGGCCTGCTGAGTTTTTCCAGCATTTTCTGTTGTTATTTTGGATTTCCAGCATCTGCAGTATTTTGTATTAATTTGAAGCAATGTGTGAGTGGTGATAGATTGGCCATTGGGTATCATACAGTCTTATTCACCACAGTTTTCCCCTAATATTGGCAATAAAACCTTGCTTGAACATGGTAGGGTTAGAAATGGGTCGTGCAAAATGGGCCGTAGCGATTTTCTTTTCCATTCTATATAGTGTATGTTCAATAACATCACGTGGTGCGTAGTGCATGCCTAGTGTTGATGTATCTCTAACCTCCTCCAGCCCCACAACCCTCTCCGCGATATCTGCTCTCCCCTAATTCTGGCCTCTTGAGCATCCCTGATTTTAATCGCTCCACCACTGGCGGCCGTGCCTTCAGCTGCTTAAGCCCCAAGTTCTGGAATTCCTTCCCGAAACTTCTCCGCCTCTTTCTCCTCCTTTAAGACGCTCCTTAATTCAGTTAGATTTAAGGTAGTTACGGAAAAGGACAAGGATTGACCAGAAATAAAAATTCTAAATTGGGGAAAAGCAAATTTTACTAAGCTCAGAGGGGATTTAGCCATAGTGGACTGGAAACAGCTACTTGAAGGTAAATCAGTGCCAGAGCAGTGGGAGACATTCAAGGAGGAGATCCGGAGGGTTCAGACCAAATATGTGTCCTTAAAGAAAAAAGGTGGGACTAACAAATCTAGAGCCCCCTGAATGTCTAGAGACATACAGGGTATTCTAAAGAAAAAAAGGGAGGCGTATGACAGATACCGAGGGCTAAATACTCCAGAATCTTTAGAGGAGTACAGAAAGTGCAGGGGTGCAATTAAAAAGGATATTGGGAAAGCAAAGAGAGAGCATGAAAAATTCTTGGCAAGTAAAATCAAGGAAAACCCAAAGATATTTTATAAATATATTAAGGGTAAGAGGATAACTAAAGAAAGGGTAGGGCTTATTAGAGATCATGAGGGTAATCTGTGTGTGGAAGCGGGAGACGTCGGTAGGGTTCTTAATGAATACTTTGCGTCTGTTTTCACAAAGGAGAGGGGCGAAGCAGACATTGCTATCATGGGGGAGGAGTGTGAAATATTAGATGAAATAAACATAGTGAGAGAGGAAGTATTAAGGGGGTTAGCAGCTTTAAAAGTGGATAAATCCCCAGGCCCGGATGAAATGTATTCCAGGCTGTTAAGCGAAGCAAAAGAGGAAATAGCAGAGGCCCTGACCATCATTTTTCAATCCTCTCTGGCTTCAGGCGTGGTGCCCTTGTACCCATGGTACCCTTGTTTAAAAAGGGAGAAAAGGATAGACCGAGTAATTACAGGCCAGTCAGCCTAACCTCGGTGGGTGCCATTTGTGGCAGTATCTCTACGTTCGACAATGAAGTTGAAGATTGGGCGACATATGTGGAACGTATTGAGGTGTACTGCAGGGCGAATGAAGTGCCAGATGCTAGTAAAGCACTGGTTTTGTTAAATTCCATGGGTGCAAAAACTTATGGGTTACTGCGGAATCTAATAACCCCAGAGAAGCCGGTGAACAAGAATTTCGAAAGCATAGTAGAAATCCTACAGGACCACTTAAACCCCACACCGCTGCTGATAGCAGAACGATTTAAGTTCCATAAAAGGAACCAACACAAAGATGAAAGCAATGCTGAGTACCTAACGGAACTGCACAAGCTATCGAAGCACTGCCAGTTTGGAGCGGGACTAGCAGATACGTTAAGCGACAAGTTTGTGTGTGGGCTACAAAGTGAAGGAACCCAGAAACGGCTTCTGTCAGAAAAGGATCTTACGCTGGACAAGGCTTTCAGTATGGCAGTATCACACGAAGCAGCCGCAAGGGGCGCTGCAGAGATACAACGGAGACCGCAAGAATACGGCACCAATGAAATGTCCTATGGAACAGGGAAGTGCTATCGCTGCGGCAGAACAACACATGACCAGAAGGATTGTTGGTTCAAGGACCAAGTGTGCAGACAGTGTGGAAAAGCAGGACACATAGCAAGAGTCTACAGGTCTGGGAAGAAAACCAACAGTAAGAAATCTCCACAGGAGAAGTACAAAGAGGTACACCAGGTGATGGACAGTGGTTCAGACGAACAGAAAAGTGACACAGACTCCGGAAGCAAGGAGCTGGGTTGTCTGAAACTACATAAGGTAACCGAAATGGAGGATCACCAGACTATCTGGGTTACACTCAAGATAGACGGAGTCCAAGTGAAAATGGAATTGGACACAGGATCAGCCCTAACAGTCATAAACCAAAGGGACTACAAGCGGCTATTTTCACATATACCCTTGAAAGCTACAGAGATTGTCTTGAAAACGTATGCGGGGCAAAAAGTCTACCCCAAAGGAAAAATAAGGGTGAAAGTGATATATAAAGGCCAGGAAATACCTAAAATGGATATATATGTATTGCCAGATGGAGGACCGCCACTGCTAGGACGTGAATGGATCCGGAAGATACAATTAGATTGGCATTCCATACAGGCACTGAAGGTTGAGGCCAAAAAGGATGACAACGTCACACCTGGACGACTGTCAAAAATGCTAACTGATGCAAAAGAAGTGTTCCAGGAGGGACTAGGAACACTAAAAGGCATAACAGCAACGATTAAAATAGAGGTGTGAGGGTGCCAGTCAGTTCCTTCTGTAACCTCTAGATGGCACCTTCACTTGTTTGTTTTCCTTTGTTAATTGTTTCTAGCCCTTTGTTAATTGTTCCTAGCCTCCTGTGTTAATTCTTAACGGCCTGTTAGCTGTTCATGGGTTTCACCTGGTTTTCTTGGTATATAAGTTCTGTGGTTGCTTTCCTCTGTGCTCAGTCCTAACCGGGGAAACGGGGACTAGCCTTCGCTCTGTGGCTGCTGGCTTTGACTAGCTGGCTGCCATGGTTCTCGAGCTCTGTATTTAAGATGTATCTAAGTCTGTGTTCTTGTTGTTCTTAGTCTTGATAAGGTGCTGGGCTGGACTAGCGTGTTGCCATGTTGGCGCTTGTCTTGAGCTCTGTATTGATAAGCCTGTTACCCCTCTGGCAGCCCCTCATGATAGCTTGTCTCGAGTCTTGTCTCGGCAAGCTGGTTGCACTTGTGGTAAGCTTATCCCAGCTCAGTATGGACAAGTAGGTTGCCTCATGGAAGCTGTCCTGAGTTCCTATTCTTGACTAGCCGTTTTGTAACTTGTCTCGAGTTCTATGTATATTGTAGTGTTCCTTGTATGAATCTAGTTATGTGTGAATCTAGTAAAGTACCTTAAAGATTGTATACCTGCCTCTAGCCTGGTTTCTGCACTTGGGTCCAGAACCTACCTTGCCCGGAGAGCACGGCCCCGTATCTACACGGCCCCATGGCTCCCCAACCCCGTGACAGTAGGACTGAGCCATACATGGACCCAGCAGAGACCAATCAGCTAAGGTTTGAATCTCTCGAGTTAATTTTTTGAGCTGTCTTGGGCAAATATTTGGTCTCCTAGGACGAAGACTCCCCGCTGTGTCGGTGTTTAATTTTTGGGCCTCCTAGGAAGAAGACCCCCACTGTGTTAAATTTTCAAGTCTTCTGTGTTAAATTTTCTAGTGAACTTTCTAGTCTTCTGTGTTAAATTTTCAAGTGAACTTTCAAGTTTCCTGGGCCTTCATTGTGTTTACTTTCTAGTTAACGTTCAAGCTTCCTGGGCCTCTACTGTGTTAAACCCCAAGTAAATTCTCAAGCTTCCTGGGCCTCTACTGTGTTAGATTTTTTGAGTAAATTTTCAAGTCTCCTATGTTAAATTCAAGTGAACTTTCAAGTCTTTTGGACCTTTATTGTGTTAAGCTTTCAAATTCTCCTACAAAAGAGAGACTTTCAAGTTCTTCTGGGCAAATTAAGTTTTCAAGCTCTCCTGGACAAATTAGACTCTCAAGCTCTCCTGGACAGGTTAAACTTTCGAGTTCTTCTGGATCGTATAGACTCTCGAGTTCTCCTGGACAAGTTGAATTTTCGAGCTGTCCTGGACAAGACAACTTTCGAGCTCTCCTGGATAAGATAACTTTTGAGCTCTCCTGGATGGGATACCTTCGAGTTCTCCTGGACAAATAGAATCCATTGAGTGCGCTAACTCTGGAGAATGATGACTCCGTTGCTTACAAAGATTTTGGTCATATGATTGTCACGACATGTCCTTGCCGCTAGTGGATGAGGAGGATGATTCTGTCTTGAGATTTCTGAACATCTGCAGTTTGTGAACAGTTGGAATGGGAAATATCATTGCTTGAAAAGCTAAGAAGATTCGCCCTGTGTATTCGAGCCCTGTGTATTCGAGCCCGGTGTATTCGAGCCCTGTGTATTCGAGCCCGGTGTATTCGAGCCCGGTGTATTCAAGCCCGGTGTATTCGAGCCCTGTGTATTCGAGCCCTGTGTATTCGAGCCCTGTGTATTCGAGCCCTGTGTATTCGCGCCCCTGAACTCCTCAGGGATTTTCGCTGTCGCCATCCTGATTGTCCAGAGGGAACGTCAGGAGCCGTTCCTAGGGGAGGGGGTCCTGTGAGGGTGCCAGTCAGTTCCTTCTGTAACCTCTAGATGGCACCTTCACTTGTTTGTTTTCCTTTGTTAATTGTTTCTTGCCCTTTGTTAATTGTTCCTAGCCTCCTGTGTTAATTCTTAACGGCCTGTTAGCTGTTCATGGGTTTCACCTGGTTTTCTTGGTATATAAGTTCTGTGGTTGCTTTCCTCTGTGCTCAGTCCTAACCGGGGAACCGGGAACTAGCCTTCGCTCTGTGGCTGCTGGCTTTGACTAGCTGGCTGCCATGGTTCTCGAGCTCTGTATTTAAGATGTATCTAAGTCTGTGTTCTTGTTGTTCTTAGTCTTGATAAGGTGCTGGGCTGGACTAGCGTGTTGCCATGTTGGCGCTTGTCTTGAGCTCTGTATTGATAAGCCTGTTACCCCTGTGGCAGCCCCTCATGATAGCTTGTCTCGAGTCTTGTCTCAGCAAGCTGGTTGCGCTTGTGGTAAGCTTATCCCAGCTCAGTATGGACAAGTAGGTTGCCTCATGGAAGCTGTCCTGAGTTCCTATTCTTGACTAGCCGTTTTGTAACTTGTCTCGAGTTCTATGTATATTGTAGTGTTCCTTGTATGAATCTAGTTATGTGTGAATCTAGTAAAGTACCTTAAAGATTGTATACCTGCCTCTAGCCTGGTTTCTGCACTTGGGTCCAGAACCTACCTTGCCCGGAGAGCACGGCCCCGTATCTACACGGCCCCGTGGCTCCCCAACCCCGTGACAAGAGGGAAATGCAAGCCCAAAGTTTCTCAGTGCCTTATGCGATCAGGCCAGCTGTTGAAGCAGAGCTGGAAGGGTTGGAACGTTCAGGAGTACTGTCCAAAGTGGACTGGAGCGAGTGGGCTACACCCATCATTCCTGTAATGAAGAGGGCGTTGAGTAATATGCCTGGGGAACCAAAGAAGGTCCGCATCTCTGGGGACTTTAAGGTGACAGTGAACCCAGTCCTTCACACGGTACAATATCCGCTTCCACAAATTGAGGATATTTTCGCCTCGCTATCTGGAGGTAAACGCTTCACCAAAATTGATCTAGCCCAGGCGTACTTGCAAATGGAGGTAGAAGAAGCTTCGAAACAATACCTTACGATTAACACTCATAAGGGTCTCTATCAATACAACCGGCTGGTGTTCGGAGTAGCCTCGGCTCAGGCTATCTGGCAAAGGGCAATGGATCAGGTCCTGCAAGGGATTCCAGGGACCCAATGTTATTTGGACGACATCTTGGTCACGGGCGAAAATGACAGTGATCACCTCGCCAACTTGGAGAAGGTGCTCACCAGATTAAATGAGTATGGGCTACGAGCTAATCGCCACAAGTGCGAGTTTTTCCAGAAACAGATCTCGTATTGTGGCCACGTCATCGATGAAGAGGGGTTACATAAGTCCCCTGAAAAGATTGAGGCAGTAGTCAAGGCTCCAGCACCGGAAAATGTGTCACAACTGAGGTCGTTCCTCGGGCTGGTAAACTACTACCACAAGTTCTTACCAAATTTGTCCACGGTATTACACCCACTGAACACGCTACTGCAAACAGGGGTACCATGGAAGTGGGATGATGAACGTAGACGAGCTTTCCAGAAGTGTAAAGAATTGATCACATCAAAAGAGGTGTTGGCCCATTTCAACCCAGCACTACCAATTCGTTTGGCATGTGATGCATCACCCTACGGTATTGGAGCGGTGCTGTTGCACAAATTCCCAGACGGGTTGGAGAGGCCAGTAGCCTTTGTGTCTCGGTCACTAACCTCAGCCGAGCGCAACTACACCCAGATTGACAGGGAGGCACTCAGCCTAGTATGGGGAGTAAAAAAATTCAACCACTATCTGCATGGGTAGAAGTTCACCTTGCTGACTGACCACCAACCACTTGTCTCCATCTTTAATCCTAAGAAGGGCGTTCCAGTGATGACTGCACAACGGTTACAAAGATAGTCCCTGTTTCTAGGGGCGAATCAATATGAAATAGAATGTAAAGGCACGAAACAGCATGGGAACGCTGATGGGCTATCGCGCCTGCCACTGCCTACTGTGGAGGAAGCACCAGCGGTGGACCCTATCGAGATATTTTATTCGTCAATAATTGAACGATTGCCAGTAATGAACGCGGATATAGAGAAGGAGACCCGCAATGATCCGACGCTGTCTCGGGTATATGATTTGACGGTGAGGGGATGGCCAACACATGGCGACTCACTGTTGCCAGCATTCTCATCCAGAAGAGAACAGCTGTCAGTATGCCAAGGGACAGTGATGTGTGGATCCAGAGTGGTGATTCCACCCAAGTTAAGGGAGAGAGTGCTAAATGAGCTACATGGAGGTCATCTGGGGGGAGTGAAAATGAAAAGCCTTGCTAGGGCTTATGTGCGGTGGCCGGGAATCTATCAACAAATCAAAGACCTAACTAAAAGCTGCTCAGGATGCCAGAAGGTCCAAAATGCACCACCACATGCCCCTCTACACCCATGGGAGTGGCCCTCCTCTCCATGGCAACGGGTGCATATTGATTTCGCTGGTCCATTCATGGACTCAATGTTCTTAATAGCAGTGGATGCTCATTCAAAGTGGCCTGAGGTGATAAAAATGTCTTCAACCACGACAGAGAAAACGATTGCAGTCCTACGGACCATATTTGCCAGAAACGGTTTGCCAGAGCAGATTTGCTCTGATAATGGACGACAGTTTGTGTCCGAAGAGTTTCAAAAATTTATGAGAAGGAATGGGGTAAGGCATTACACATCCGCCCCGTATCATCCAGCCACAAATGGATTGGCTGAGAGGTTCGTACAAACCTTTAAGAAGGCGATAAAGGCCATGTGCGACGATGAAATTCCACTACAGCATAAGATGGACAATTTCTTATTAGCCTACTGAAACGCGACACATGCAGTTACCAACCAGACCCCGGCCATGATGTTCTTTAACCGAAGGTTGAGATCTCGTCTGGACTTGCTCAGACCAAATGTGCGAAGAAATGTTGAGGACAAATAATTCCAGCACATCAATGAGAAGCCGACAAGAAGCTTCAATGTAGGGCAACCAGTCTTGGCCCATGACTATCGAACAGAGAAATGGCAACCCGGAACGATATGCACAAGGCAGGGGCCATTAATGTACACAGTGGATGTCGGGGAGAACATTGTGAGACGCCACGTCGATCAGGTCTTAGCGTCACAGGAACGCGTCAACCCCATGTCTCGAGTACCTGGGGATGAACCCGACATACCGGTAGCATCTACCTCAGAACCAGTAGCAGTGGAACCCAATGAACTACCCGATGAGAAGGGGTCAGAATCGCCTCTGCACCAAGAACAAGAACCTCAGGAAAGGCGCTATCCCGAAAGGGTCAGGAAGCCGCCCCAAAGACTGAATCTATAAATGGACTATTGTTGTTTAATGTACTTGTTAAAGTGTTAATTGTTATTTGAATATGAGGGGTACTACTAATCTAATAGGGGAGGAATTGTAGTGTATGTGCCTTTAAGACAGAACTACTTTTACAGCTCCTGTATACTGTAGTACCGGCAGTGACCACACCTGTATATAAGCTTTGCGCATGCCTCTGTACCCCCAGTCTTGAGACTACCCTCCTCCAGTAAATACCTGTTTAATTGTTAAGTTACAGCATCCGTGTGGTTATTGAAAAACAGCATACCCTCAGAATCACGGATCCAACAGGCGGCATACGGAATGCTTGCCTTTATTAGCCGAGGCATAGAATACAAGAGCAGGGGGGTTATGCTTCAACTGTATAAAACACTAATTAGGCCTCAGCTAGAGTACCGTGTGCAGTTCTGGTCACCACATCACAGGAAAGATGTGATTGCACTAGAGAGGGTACAGAGGAGATTTACAAGGATGTTGCCAGGAGTATATAATCTTAGCTATGAGGAAAGACTGGATAGGTTGGGTCTGTTTTCCTTGGAACAGAGGAGGCTGAGGGGAGACTTTATTGAGGTGTATAAAATTATGAGGGGCATAGATAAAGTGGATAGAAAGGACCTATTTCCCTTAACAGAGGGGTCAAAAAAAAGGGGGCACAGATTTAAAGTAATTGGTGGAAGGTTTAGAGGAGATTTATGGGGAAATTTCTTCATCTAGACGGTTGCGGAGGTCTGGTACTCACTGCCTGAAAGGGTGGTAGAGGCAGGAACCCTCATCAAATTTAAAAATTACTTCAATATGCGCTTGGGATGCTCTAACCTGCAGGGCTACGGACCAAGAGCTGGGAAGTGGGATTAGGCTGGATAGCTCTTTGTTGGCCGGCGCGGACACGATGGGCCGAAATGGCCTCCTTCCGTGCGGTAACTTTCTATGATTCTATGATTCTATGATTCATTGGGATGCCCTGAGAACATGATATGGTGCAATATAAATGTAAGTACTTTCTTTTGGCACTTGGATTGCACTAAGCTCATTCCCCGCTTAGGTTTCAGAAATTAAACCCTGCCGCACCCGCTCTCACACCAGCTTCAAGTCCTGGGCTTGTCTGTCTCACTCCTTTACAGTTTCAGGCTCTGCTTGCTCCCTGCCCCAACTTTGGGTTCTGGAAACCTGCCTGCTCCAAGCTGCAGCCTTCTCCCCTACCCCAGTCCAAACAGCAGTAAAATGTCCAACAACATTAAAGTACGCATGCAATGGGGTGTATGGACACAGCACATGCTCATTTTTATTTTTATGATTTTTTAAATTAAAATAAGATATGTGATAAAAACGATGAAAACACTGAAAACCCCAAGTGTTTTGCTGGGAATATTCCCCTTACAATATACTTAACCTATTCTAATTGCAGTTGGTGGACTCGTATATTGTTTATACAATCTCTAGTAACCCTTAATAACCACATTTATTTGTTCAATAAATACCTAATTTATTTTCAGACTGGGTTCGTCTCTTGTCTCGTCACTTGGGAAAAAATAATTCCTTCTTATATCCCAGTTACATGAAGGGTCTAGTTGTGTCCTTCACTAGTTCCTGTTAAGAATGTCCTGCACAAGCTGGGCCCCTGCCCGAGTATTTATACTCTCCCGGGACAGCGCCACCTGCAGGCCGCTCAGTATTATTTCATAAGTCTTTCTTTCATGAATGACTGATTCATGTCAGGGTGTTTGATTCAAGATGAATTCAAATTAAAGTAGGATTCCAAGTGAGTTTGTTTTGGCAGCGTACTGACTGGACTGGACCCAGAATGGTACTTTGGGGCACTCTGATGCCATCAAGTTGCAACTAACAAGGCTCTGCTTCATACTCACTTTAGTGGTAAACATATTTTAGAAGAGGTATATGCTATAAATGTAGCCTAACTGGTAGCTTTTTAACTGCAAGAATCACTAGAATGTTTACTTTTAGAATTTTCCGGCAGCAGGATTTGTTTTATTAGCAACTTTATAAAACATGATTTGAAAAAAATATATAAATACAGGTTGTTGCTGTGTTTTAACAAATGCTCATTGGGATATCCTTGCTGTTTGGCTCCTGGTCCCGAAACTGTGGTGAGGCGATGCGAAGAAGGGACCAGGTAACCAAAATTTATTCCCTCTCCCTCCTACTGGCTTCTTCTCCCCAGCTTCCAACATTCTTATCTTCATTTACAAATCCCTCCAGGGTCTACCCTCACCTTACTTCTGCAACCTCCTCCAGCCCTCCATCCTGGCTCACACCCTCTGCTCTTCCATTCTGACCTCACTTCTTCCACTCCACTATTGGGGGCAGAGCATTCAACCATCACGGCCTTGCACTCTGGAATTCTCTTCCTAAATTCCATTGTCTCTTGCAATGTAACATTTTCTCTCTCTTCATGGAGCGAGGAGTTCACAGTCATCAGCAGAACTAGAGGATCCACAGCTACGCTGACGCCCTACATCCACATTTGCATCAAGCAGCAGCAGCACAGACATTGCAAAAGATTTGATGGTGAGGCGGAATCACAAGGTGCTCAGAGGCGGTGGTTTGGAAAAAGCCAACCGGCACAGGGCAGAGGCCCCGCATGCTTTTAAGTTGCAGGATGTTGCAGACCTTAGTGAGCCTGATTTGAAATTGAGGTTGGCATAACAACGTGAGCAGATTGAGCTGTTGTGTGGTTCCTTGGACATAACTATGAGAGGCTGGCCAGCTAGGATGGAAAATCCAGCACCCAGATGTGCACTGCTATCTCCCACAAGTAATGCCTTGACAGAATATTAGTCTGGAACTCACTGCCCGAAAAGGTGGTAGAGGCAGGAACCCGAATCACATTTAAAAAGTACTTGGATGTGCACTTGGGATGCTGTAACCTGCAGGGCTACGGACCAAGAGCTGGGAAGGGGGATTAGGCTGGATAGCTCTTTGTTGGCCGGTGCGGACACAATGGGCCGAAATGGCCTCCTTCCGTGCGGTAACTTTCTATGATTCTATTAAAACCTACCTCTTTGACCAAGCTTTTGGTCATCTGCCCTAATAGCTCCTTATGTGGCTCGGTGTCAAATTTTGTCTGATAATCGCTCCTGTGAAGCGCCTTGGGATGTTTTACTACGTTAGAGGCGCTATATAAATGCAAGATGTTGTTGTTGTAGTAATGGCAGTCATGTGATACTTGCACATTCGGGGCAATCGAAGGCAGGGTCGGACTTTCCGATGTGCACCTCCAGGAGCCAGGGCTCCCCATCGGAAGCACAAAGTTGGAAAATGAGCCCTTGTATTAGAATTCAGGAAATAGATGATCATCGATCAGGTTACACAGCTGAAATGTTCAGTGCAAGAGATTTTCATCTGGATTAAGTTAATTATTTACCCTTGCGCTTTTCGCTCCACATAATGTCATTATTTGATTTTCATGCACAGAATGAGCCCATTAATTTCCATTTATTGGCCCGGATTTTGCGGTGGGTAATGACGGCGAAACTGTCAACGGTCGCTGTCACTACCCCTCTGAAACTGACCACAACTTTAGGATTTCGCGCACACACAGAACAACGCGGCAATCCTGAAGTTGTGGTCAGTAATTCACTGCTCCGCCATAGGTGGCGCTGTGGAACTCCCCAGAGCCGACAATCAGTTGAAATCACATACAAGGACAAAAACGTCTCCTTTTACAATGAAATATCGCTGTTAAAAACTCGCTGAAACTTTAAGCCTTGTTGGAATAGATGTAATTGCGTTTTTATCGACGTACTGACTGCTGAACAACTGTTCTGGCCTTGAAAAACTAATTTTATATTTGTGGAATGTCAAATTTTTCCATTAATATGATTAAGAAGTTTTAAGTTTGTTTATGATATTTCAGCTTGTACCTTAATCATATGTGTATGTCCCAATCTTTATTTCGCTCTTTGTAAAATTTATAGGAAGTAAATTAGAATCTGTGCGTTTTACTTCCTGGTTTGCTGTCTGTGAGAATTCTTCAATGTGATTGGCTGCTCAGCCAGCTTGAGGACATCACGGTTACTGGACGCTTCGGATTCGCCTGATTTGGCACCAGGTTCAAACAAAGGTCGGGAGAGCTAAAATTCACGGTGCAGAGATCGCTAGGTCTCTGTGGGCAACTTTCTTCAAAGTCAGCGGGGTGCACTGTCGCTTCACCACTGACCGCAAATTCCAGGCTATTCTGTACAATCTAACCCATCATGGACCGTACCACAAAAGGTTTAATGTGCCGAGGGAAGGCTTCGCATGAACAATCATAGAAACATAGAAGATAGGAGCAGGAGTAGGCCATTTGGCCCCTCAAGCCTGTTCCGCCATTCAATGCGATCATGGCTGATCATCCAAATTCAGTAACCGGTCCCTGCTTTCTCCCCATACCCCTTGATCCATTTAGCCTTAAGAAATATATCCAACTCCTTCTTGAATATATTTAATGTATTGGCCTCTACTGCCTTCTGTGGTAGAGAATTCCACAGGTTCACCACTCTCTGGGTGAAGAAATTCCTCCTCATTTCTGTCCTAAATGGCCTACCCCTTATCCTTAGACTGTGACCCCTGGTTCTGGACTCCCCGACCATCGGGAACATCCTTCCTGCATCTAGTCTGTCCAGTCCTGTCAGAATTTTATAAGTTTCAATGAGATCCCCTCTCATTCTTCTAAACTCCAGCGAGTACAAGCCCAATCGACCCAATCTCTTCTCATACGTCATTCCTGCCATCCCAGGTATCAGCCTGGTGAATCTTTGCTGAACTCCTTCCATGGCAAGTACATCCTTCCTCAGATAAGGCAACCAAAACTGCACACAATACTCAAGATGTGATCTCACCAAGGCCCTGTATAACTGCAGCAAGACATCCTTGTTCCTGTACTCAAACCCTCTCACTACGAAGGCCAACATGCCATTTGCCTTCTTAACCGCCTGCTGCACCTGCATGCTTACCTTCAGCGACTGGTGCACAAAGACACCCAGGTCTCGTTGCACTTCCCCTTCTCCCAATCTATTGCCATTCAGATAATAATCTGCCTTCCTGTTTCTCCCACCAAAGTGGATAACCTCACATTTATCCACGTTATATTGCATCTGCCATGCTTTTGCCCAATCACCCAACCTGTCCAAATCATCCTGGAGTTTCTCGGCATCCTCCTCACAGCACACACGCCCACCCAGCTTTGTGTCGTCTGCAAATTTGGAGATATTACATCTAGTTCCCTTGTCTAGATCATTAATATATATTGTGAATAGCTGGGGCCCAAGCACCGATCCCTGCGGTACCCCACTAGTCACTGCCTGCCACTCGGAAAAAGACCCGTTTATTCCAACTCTTTGCTTTCTGTCTGCCAACCAGCTCTCTATCCAAATCAATACCTTGCCCCCATCCCATGTGCCTTAATTTTACACGCTAATCTCTTATGCGGGACCTTATCGAAAGCCTTCTGAAAGTCCAAACACACCACATCCACTGGTTCTCCCTTATCTATTTTACCAGTTACATCCTCAAAAAAATTTAATGAGATCATGGCTGATCATCCAAATTCAGTACCCTGTCCCTGCTTTCTCCCCATATTCCTTGATCCCTTTAGCCTTAAGAAATATATCTAACTCCTTCTTGAATATATTTAATAAGTTGGCCTCTTCCAACCAAAAAGCTAGCCAAGCAAGATTCCACTCATTCGCTCAACTCCACGAATCATCATAAGTGTGATGTCCTTTCAGACACCTCCTCCCCCCGCTCCCTCTCCTCCCTCCCCTGCTCCCCAAACAGCACAAGAACCATCATTCTCTATGGAATATGTCTATCCGATCTCCCATCTCCAAACAGGGATCGATTTAGCTCATATTTTTTTAAATTAAAAGTAAAATGTGCAATCCTTTCCTTGCAATCATCAAAGCTCTGTGCAGAGCAGGCGTAGCAACTGAACTGCGACAGAACAAGGCATATTGAATTGATGTCCATTTCTGCAACACAGACACATCACTCGTTGAAGTACAGAAAGTCCTGGAAAAATTGTACTGAATTGACTTTGGACAAGCCATCAGTCTTCAATTACTGCAACCCTTGGTGCAATTAGTAACAACCTCAGCTAGGCAGCGCTCAGAAGGTTACAAATCACAATCATAACAAGCTTTCTGTGCTCCCCGCAGAGTATAAGTTTTACAATGCGGCACTAATATAAATTGCAGTTTGTCCGACACTGAAATGAGTTGCAGAAAAGGAAGTGTGACTATTGGACTCTGAGAGTCACGTACTCCTGGTCAAGCAGCCCTCTGATCAATTATTTGAGAGCTGTTCTTTCAAGCGGCGCACTCTGTTTTCTGGCATTCAATCGTATGTGTTCTCTGGTCGTCAAAGCGCAAAGTGATCAGCTTCTCTCTACTAACCCAACCGCACAATCACGCGCTTATACTGAAAGTGTCAGCTGGGGCTCAGTGGGTAGCGCCCCTCGCCTCTGAGTCAGAAGGTTACGGGTTCAAGTCCCACTTCAGTGAGACTTGAGCACAAAAAACTAGGCTGACACTCCCAGTGTTGTACTGAGGGAGGTGCCGTCTTTCGCATGAGACGTTAAACCGAGGCCCCGTCTCCCCTCTCAGGTGGATGTAAAAGATCCCGTGGCACTATTTCGAAGAAGAGCAGGAGAGTTCTCCCCGGTGTCCTGGGGCCAATATTTATCTCTCATTCAACATCACTAAAACAGATTGTCTGGTGAATATCACGTTGTTGTTTGTGGGAGCTTGCTGTGCGCAAATTGGCTGCCGCGTTACAACAGTGACTACACTTCAAAAGTACTTCATTGGCTGTAAAGCGCTTTGGGATGTTCGGTGGTTGTGAAAGGCGCTATAGAAATACAAGTCTTTACTTTAGAAAGAAAGACTTGTTGCATTTAAATAGCGCCTTTCATGCCCCAATGCGCTTCACAGTCACATAATGATTCTCTCTCATTTCCCCCTTGGCAACTGTAAAGTCTGTGGGTTGTTTAGTTAATTAATACACAGACTCCAAGAGTAACTTAAAACAGGACTTTACTATTCGAAGGTCAGGGCGAATCTGCCCAATAACTCCTGGCACAACACTTATATACTGGTGTGGTCACCGTCGGTATTACCGTATACAGAAGCCAAACAAAGTAGTGCCACACCTAAAATAGTTCTCTTAAAGGTGAACGGTTACATACAATAGTTCTCTTAAAGGTAGACGGGTACATACACTACAATCCTCCCTTTTTAGCTTACAACATACTTATTCCCCATTAAACATAACATATAATCAACTTCATGTAAAACAATTCACAGATATAGTCTCTGTGGGAAACAGTTCACAGATTCAGTCTCTGCGGGAACAGTTCACAGATTCAGTCTCTGGTCTTGACTCGGTCCGAACAACATCTCTGTGGTGTAGCCGGTTCACATTTCTAGCGTGACTCATCCAATAGTCTTTCCCTTGGCTTAACAGCTTGAACTTCCGTCCTGCTGAACCAGCAGTGCTGACTTTTACAAACAGCTGGACTGCCTTGGTAATTTTTCCTACTTTCCAACTGATTTGGCCCCCTTCGTGGGGCCCACGTGCATGATCTGATAGAAGTGATAATGATTTAGATGGTTATCGTCTTCTGCTTCGTCTTTTTCTTTTCTGCTTCTTGGAGACTCTCGGGGCTCCCTTATCCGCTGCCAGCTGTAGCGCCACCATCTCCCTATGTTCCTTAGACTTTAAGTGCTTCATCCTGATTTCTGCACTTTGGGAGTTTTCATCACAAGCTGGGCAGACCAAGTCATCGTAATATTCCGTGTCACTCAACAGGTCATGGTAATATTCGGTGTCGTCCTGAGCTAGTCTAGCGAGAGGGCCTGCTACTTCTTCCGTACCCAACTGGACGTTAGCCGACTGTTGTTCCCTCCCTAGACATCTTTCCTGAAGAGACTTCTTCATGCGTTCATATTCATCCCGCTCTTCCTGGGTTTCCTGCAAATCCTTCACTAATGACCTCGTTTGTGATTTCAACACTTCCCCTTCCCTCGGGGATTGATTGATCAGGCTATTCAATCCTTCTACTGGAGCAGCTGTTTCAACATTCTGCTGTTCACATTGACGTGATTCAGTGTACTTTTGGCATCCCTGTAAAATCTGTGTTGCAACCTCAGCTATTTCCATAACTTTTGAGAGCTCCGAACTCCTTCCCTTTGAAGATTGAAGCTCGTGTTCAGATTGTTCCCATTGTAGAGTCTTGTCCTTCAGCATATGAAGGAGTTGGCTGACCGTTAACTCTTCCACGGGAACACTGTGGGTCAGAGTCTTCTCCATTTCATCCACCTTTTCCTCCAATGCTTTCACCTTCTTTTCCTCTTGTACTTTGGCTTCCAGCGCTCGGAGAAGTTGCGCCTTGATGCTCTCTAGCTCATGTTCAGAGGCCATTCTTACAGTCTCTGTGTTTCTTACAGTTCCCTTTTCTTCCACTGAACGGATTCCCAGTTGAATCTGTTCTTCAAGTTGTTGAATCTCGGTCATTGCCGCCCCATATTTGTCTTGGGTTTCCTTTAATATTTTTATGAGTTCTTGTACATCTTGTCTTTCATGTTCTGCCATGTCTTTCACCTCTAATTTCTCATCTATGGATGGAACTTCTACCGATGAGTCTGTCTTGGCCTTGAGCTCATCAAGAATTTCCTGCAGCCTTTGGACTTCTTGCTCATGTTCAACCTTCAGTTGCTCATATGCTTCCACTGAAACTAGCTTTTCGGAGGTTGCCGAGTTAACCCCTTCCAGAATTGTAGCCTGGGCCTGTTCATACTGTTCTTTCAACTTCTCACACTCTGCTTGTAAGGAGTCGTAGAGAAGAGCTGGAATAAAATCCTGGCTTCCTGAAGATTCCTCTTCATTTGCTTCTTCCTGCAAATATTCTAACTCCTGAACAGCATAAGGGAGATGTGATCGGTAATTGGTCACGATGGCTCTATGGTCGCTCTCTGCTTGAGCTAGCTGCTTCTGTTGTCTTTCCAGATTCTCCCATTCGGTGTCATAGAACTTTTTCATTGTTTTCATCTCTTGTACGAGATGGTAACTCAATTGTTCTAATTGTTGTCGTAATTTGAAATAAGTTTGAGTCCGAGCTCGGTGTTCTTCCGTCATGGATATGTCCGTAACTTGAACAGGCTCAGAATTTTCTGTCAAACTAGGTTGTCGTTGTTCGGTGGAGTTCTGTTCTGAAACTTTGTTCTTCTCTGGAGCATAAGCCTTTATGCATGCTTTCGTTTTTCCAACCTTCATCGGCAAGTCCATTTCAGCCTTGTCTTTCATATTTGGGTTGGTCTTATCGTCATCCGTTTCAGAATCTGAGCTGATTGTCTGCACCGAGTCCTCACTCGTTATGGCTTTTAGATAGTGCCATTCCATGTCTATTTTCTTGATCCACTCCCGTCCTAGAAGTGGTGGTCCTCCCTCATGTAGTACGTATAAGTTCATTCTTGGGTGTTCTTTATCCCTATCTCTCACTTTGACTCTTATCTTTCCCATGGGGTATACTTTATGCCCCGTGTATGTCTGCAATACGAACTTGGTATCTCTTAAGGGTATATGTGAGAATAGCCGGTGGTAATCCCTTCAATTTATGACTGATAGAGCTGATCCAGTGTCCAACTCCATTTTCACTTGGATTCCAGCTATTTTTAGCATGACCCAGATAGTTTGTAGGTCAGCTTCCTTACTCACATTGTGAATTCTCAGACTACCCAGCTCCTGGCCGTTTGGGTCTGAGTCTGAATTCTGTTCGTCTGAACTCTTCTCAGCCACCTTGTGTACCTTGTTTTATACTTTTCCTGTGATGGCTTCCTTTGGTTGTTGGTCCTTTGGTTGTTGGTCTTCTTCCCTGACCGGCATACCTTAGCTATGTGACCCAGTTTGCCACATTTCCTACATTCCTGGTTCTTAAACCAGCATTGGTTCTGGTCGTGTGTTGTCTTCCCACAACGATAGCATTTTGTTGTTGTCGAGGTAATTTGATCCACACTTAGTGCTGCTGTCTTTAGCTGCATTTCCGCAGTTCCCTTCGCTGCGGCTTCGTGTGATGCTGCAATAAGGACAGCCCTGTCAAGTGTAAGGTCGTTCTCTTCGAGTAGTCGCTTTTGCGTTCCTTCCTTTGCCAACCCGCACACGAACTTGTCTCGCAATGCCTCTGTCAGATTCCCTCCAAACTGGCAGTATTTCGCTAGTCTACGCAGTTCGACCAAGTATTCTGCGTTGCTTTCGTCTTTCCGTTGCGTTCTCGCATAGAATTTGAATCGTTCCGCCAACATCAACGGTGTGGGGTTCAAGTGATCCTTCAGAACAGCCACAATATCATCGAAAGTCTGATCCGCCGGTTTAGCTGGTGATAGTAGATGCTTCAAGAGCCCGTATGTCTTCGCGCCCATCGAGTTTAGCAAGGTTATAGCTTTGTCATCTTCTTCTATTTTATTGGCCTCACAATAGATCTCGATGCGTTCCACGTACGTGGCCCAGTCTTCTACCTCGGCATTAAAATCGTTGATGTTACCACGCTTAGGCATCTTCCTCTCTTTCTGATAACACCCCGAATTATTTCTTTAACTTATTTTTTTTTTTCTAAGATGGCGGTTTTCCAGCGAAAATGGCGGTTTCCCGCGCTTATCTTCTCTCCCCGCCCACTTCAATGGCGGTTTCCCGCTTCTGTCTTCTTCCCCGCCTAATGGCGGCTTCCCGCGTTTCTTCCCTAGCGGGAGGGGTACACTTTCCCCCACAGGCGACGGCCGCTGGCTTTCAGATTCACAGCCTGCGCGTCGGCTTCAGTGCTTTCCCTTTTCTCGGCAAGGCAACCGGCGCTGGGTACACCCCGTTGACGGCGAACAGGTTCAGCCGCTGGGCTGGCTCTCGCTCAGTTCCCCTTGCTCGGGCTCGGTCTCTCTCCCGCTCTCTCGGCTCTACCGGCGCTGGGTACACCCCGTTGACGGAGAACAGTTTCAGCCGCTGGACTGGCTCTCGCGCAGTCTCCCTTGGTCGGCTCTGCCTCTCCCGCTCGCTCGGCTCCCAAACGCCTCTCCCAGCCGTCTCGCAGTCCGGTGCTTCCCTCCCCGGCTGCGGCTGAGTTTTTATATCTTCCCGCGCCTACGCTCCCGGTCGCAGTGCTTCGTGGCTTCGGTCGCTGCCCGGCCTTTTTCGCCGGTCGCGGTCTAGCTGTCTCACGACGCCGTTGCGTGCCCAGCCTGTCTGTACCGCGGCTTCCTTGCTCCACGCTGCCCCAGTCTCAGCGCCTCTGGGCCCGACTTCTGTCCGGCTCCTTTCCCCCTCGACCGTGGTCGAGTGCACCGCCCTTATCCTCCGGTTATTCTTTTTACTTTTCCCTTACTCACAGTCACCGTGGCCGCCTTGCTTCTCGTGCTGATCGGCTCACTCCTCACCGTGGCAGAAGGGACAGTCAGTGCCTGTTGCTGATGGAAGTCTTTGTCTCTGAATTCTTCCTCCTTTCCAGCTCTGCAGACTCGAGTTTTCTCCCCAGCAGAATGACGAGGGCGGTTGCCTCTTCTCGACGCTCGTTAACTGCTTCGGAATTATTGTTGCCGCAGGGTACGATCGGACTCGTCGCCACTGTAAAGTCTGTGGGTTGTTTAGTTCATTAATACACAGACTCCAAGAGTAACTTAAAACAGGACTTTACTATTCGAAGGTCAGGGCGAATCTGCCCAATAACTCCTGGCACAACACTTATATACTGGTGTGGTCACCGTCGGTATTACCGTATACAGAAGCCAAACAAAGTAGTGCCACACCTAAAATAGTTCTCTTAAAGGTGAACGGTTACATACAATAGTTCTCTTAAAGGTAGACGGGTACATACACTACAGCAATCCAGGGCATTACATACACAACAGGCATCCAGCGTTGCTAGGTGATGCATTAAAACAATAAAATGGCCACAGCAGTCAGTGAAATTGAAGTAGGCACAACCAATCAGGTGGAAGGAGTGAATGTTTCAGGTGGTGGATGGGGTGCCAATTAACCGTGCTGCTTTGTCCTGGGAGCCATTGTAGGTCAGCGAGCACAGGGGTAACGGGTGAACGGGACTTGATGCGAGTTAGGATGTCAAGGCACCCTTCCTGCCGCCTCCCCAAGGGACGGGCTCTGAAGCACAGGCAACAAGACTGGGAGCCCACCAAAGTAACAAGTGATCTGGCCCCAGGACATTTAGCAGGGCCAGCACTGATAAGCTCAGGCGGGCAGAAAGTCCACCCCATCACACTTCCATTGGTGACCGAACGGGCAGGCATCCCCGAGTCAACATTGCACTCAAAGCGGCTTTAGCAGGGAAGATATCTGCAAGATTGTCGGCCCTGACTTCCACTGCATAATGATAGAATAGCATCCTATTCACGGGAGGTGGAAGAGGTGGCGGGTTTGGGAGGTGCTGCCGAAGAAGCTTTGGCCAGTTGCTGCAGTCCATCTTGTAGATGGTGCACACTGCAGCCACGGTGCACTGGTGGTGGAGGGAGTGAATGTTTAAAGTGGTGGATGGAGTGCCAATCAAGTGGGCTGCTTTGTCCTGGATGGTGTTGAGCTTCATGAGTGTTGTTGGAGCTGCACTCATCCAGGTAAGTGGAGAGTATTCCATCACACTCCTGACTTGTGGCTTGTAGATGGTGGAAAGGCTTTGGGGAGTCAGGAGGTGAGACACTCACCGCAGAATACCTAGCCTCTGACCTGCTCTTGTTGCCACAGTATTTAGGTGGCTGGGCCAGTTAAGTTTCTGGTCAATGGTGAACCCCAAGATGTTGATGGTGGGGGATTCGGCGATGGTAATGCCATTGAATGTCATGGGGAGGTGGTTAGACTCTCGCTTATTGGAGATAGTTATTGCCTGGCACTTGTGTTGCGCGAATGTTACTTGCCACCTATCAGCCCAAGCCTGAATGTTGGCCAGGTCTTGTTGCATTCGGGCACGGACTGCTTCATTATCTGAAGAGTTGCGAATGGAACTGAACACTGTGCAATCATCAGCAAACATCCCCTCGTCTGAACTTATGTTGGAGGGGAGGTCACTGATGAAGCAGTTGAAGATGGTTGGGCCTGGGGCACTGCCCTGAGGAACTCCTGCCGGGGTGTCTGTTGACATTAGTCTGGCAATCAAAATCTTGTGATGTTCTACAGAAACAGTTCAACGTGTCTTTTTAAACAGACATCCTTTGACATTTTCCAATGAAGAAAGACGACGCCTCTCGAAACTTTTCTGACCAATGTGCTCTCGAATTCCATTGTCAAAATCCTGCTGTCGATCTCTGACCTTTGCATCCTTCCATCGGAGGAATGCTCCACGCTCGCACTCCAAAGTACTTTGTAAATTCAGACAAGGCGGCACTTCTGCTGTAAAGTTGAGATACGATTGCTGCGGAGACCAAAGCTGAGCTTTTGCCTTCCACCAGGAGGTGCATGCACCCGCTGGGTCCTCCACTGCTGATATCTGTGCATCATATGATAGATCAGCCAGTGCTCAGTGGGCGGCACGCTCACCCCGTCGTCAGAAGATTGTGGGTTCAAGCTCCACTCCAAAAAACTGGAGTACAAAATCTAGGCCGACATTCCCAGTGTCAAGACTAAGATTGATAGCTTTTGTTTGGGTAAGGGTATCAAGTGGTATGGAGCAGACAGGTAAATAGAGTTGAGGTACAGATCAGCTATGAACTAGGAACAGAAGTAGGCCATTCAGCCCCACAAGCCTGTTCCGACATTCAATTAGAGCTTTACTGATCTTTATCTTAACTCCATCTACCCGCCTTGGTTACAAAACCCTGAATACTCTTGCCTAATAAAACTCTAACAATCCCAGTTTTGAAATTTTCAATTGACCCCCAGCCTTGACAGCTGGAGAGAGTTCCAGATTTTCACTGTCCTTTGTTTTCAAACCCCTCCATGGCCTCGCCCCTCCCTATCACTGTAAGCTTCCTGGCATCACCCCTGAATGGCCTGGCTCCCTATCTCTGAGAGCTTCCTGACATCACCCCTGAATGGCCTGGTCACCCTTGAACGGCCTGGCTCTAATTTTAAGGTTATGCCCCCTTGTTCTGGACTCCCCCCACCAGAGGAAATAGTTTCTCTCCATCCACCCGATCAACTGCTTTAATCTAGCTGAATGGTGGAACAGGCCCGCGGGGCTGAATGGCCTACTTCGGTTCCTATGTTCATTCTGTATCAAATCAGGAGGAGGACACTGGTTGACTTTAGTTCGCTTCCCATATAGATGCTCAGGGACCAGGTCTTTAAACGAACGTTCGGTCGCTTTGCGCCGACTGTTACTCTCCACAATGAGTGGCTCACGTGTTACGGAGTGTGGTGGGGACTATAATAATAACAACAACTTGCATTTATATAGCGTCTTTGATGCAGTAAATTGTCCCCAAGGCGCTGGACAGGAGCGATTATCAGAACAAAATTTGACACCGAGCCACATAAGGAGCTATTAGGACAGATGACCAAAAGCTTGGTCAAAGAGGTGGGTTTTAAGGAGCATCTTAAAAGGAGGAAAGAGAGGTGGAGAGGCAGAGAGGTTTAGGGAGGGAATTCCAGAGCTTAGGGCCCCGGCAGCTGAAGGCACGGCCACCGAAGGTAGAGTGATTAAAATTGGGATGCGCAAGAGGCTAACTATGTTGTGTGTAGGCCACCTTCTGGCCGTAAAATGCTTTGGGACGTCCTGAGGTTGTGAAAGGCGCTATATAAGTGCAACTACTTACTTTCTTTCCATCAGAATCTGAGAAAAAACCTTCCCATTAACACGGTTCAATGAGTGTACACTTGCAATGATTAATACTCCTGTAGATGTGGCAGTCAGAGATAATGTCTCGTCAAATGTTTAACGGTCATGATTGTCATGCAATAAACTTGCCTGTGTCAACAGTGTTCAAGATAGTGACATCTGCTGCATACTGAACCAACACAGGAGCTTCTGCCTCAATGCCAACAACACCTTGCATTTATATAGCGCCTTTAAGGTAGTGAAACATCCCCAAGGCACCTCACAGGAGCGATTAAACAAAATTTGACTCCGAGCCACTCAAGGACAGGTGGTCAAAATCTTGGTCAATGAGGTCGGTTTTAAGAAGCGTCTTAAAAAGGAGAGAGAGGCGGAAAAGTTTAGGGAGGAAATTCCAGAGCTTAGGGCTTTTACACAGGACATACGGCACAGAAACAGGCCATTCGGCCCAACCAGTCCATGCTCCACTCGAGCCTCCTCTCGTTCCCCCCTCATCCAAATCCACCAGCGTAACCCTCCATTTCCCTCCCCCTCACATGCTCGTCCAGCCTCCCCGCAAATGCACCCATACCATTGGCGTCAACCACTCCCTGTAGCAGCGAGCTCCACACTCTCACCACGCAACAGACAAAGAAGTTTCTCCTGAATTTCCCATTGGACCTCCCGGTGACTATCCTATATTGTTGGCCCCCAGTCATGCTCTTCCCCACAAGTGGAAACATTGGGCTGGATTTTCATTGAGGAGTCGGGTAGGAGGCGGGACTACAACTTTCGGGGTTGTAGTCCCGCCTCCATCGAGTTCTAGCCAACCCACGCGATTTTGACTTGATTGACCTTGTTGAGCCCACCCAGTGGGCTCAGCAGGCCAATTAAGGGCCACCCGGCAACAGGTGATGTCATAGATTGATATTTCATCTGTCGAGACCTTTTGACAGATGAAATATCAGCGTTCGACAGCTGTTTGAAGCTGTCAAACACTGACAATCTGTATTCTAAGTTAATTCCTTCCTCTCAGGATGATTTAGAGATCTCCCCGGAACAGAAAGCCGAATGCTGCAATTTTTGACAGCTCGCAGCCATTCTGCTTTCTGTGCTGGTGAGATGAGGGACTCCCGAGACCTGAAGGAGGGAAGGCTGTAAAGGTAAGTAAAGGTAAGTAAAACTTCTTTAAACACTTTACACACACCAAACACACTTACCTTTGCACTCATGCACCCATCACTCACCTGAACACCAGACATCTCGACCCCTCCAAGCCCTTCATCCCGACGGTCCGCCTCCTCTAACTTGGCGTGGTTTGGAGCCGTCGGAAATCCCACACTTCAACATTAAAAATAGGGATTAGGCTAAAAACTGCCTGTTAACTACCTGTTAACAGGCAGTTAATTGGCACTAATCCCCTTCCCGCCTCGGGGAGGCGGGTCCCAGTGCGGGGCGGGTACCCGCCTCCTTTGAAACTGGCATGGAGGCGGGTTGGGGGCGGGATGGGTTCATGCCCCCCCCCGATTTTGAGAATTTAACCCCCCACACACCTCCAATCCCACCTCCATGGCCCAATGGAAATCCTGCCTATTTTCTCTGTATCCACTCCATCAAAACCTTCCATAATTTCAAAGACCTCCACTAGGTCACCCCTCAGCCTTTTTTCAAGAGAAAAGAGACCCAGCCTGTTCATTCTTTCTTGATATGTACACCCTCGCATTTCTGGTATCATCCTTGTAAATCTTCTCTGCACCCTCTCCAGTGCCTCCACATCCCTCTTACAATACGGCGACCAGAACTGCACGCAGTACTCCAAGTGTGATCTATCCAAGGTTCGATACAGGTTTAGCATAACTTCTCAATTCTATCCCTCCAGCTAATAGTAAAGCTCTATTTTTAATAATAAGCACTTAACACCACAATCTGTAGCCTCATGGCCCAACATATCCCTCACTCTACCATTACCATCAAGCCGGGAGATCAACCCTGGTTTACCGAAGAGTGCAGGAGAGCATGCCGGGAACAGCGCCAGGCATACCGAAAAATGAGGTGTCAACCTGGTGAGGCTACAACACAGGACTACTTGCATGCCAAACAACGGAAGCAACATGCGATAGACAGAGCTAAGCAATCTCACAACCATCGGATCAAATCGAAGCTCTGCAGTCCTGCCACATCCAGTCGTGAGTGGTGGTGGACAATTAAACAGTTAACAGGAGGAGGAGGCTCCAAAAATATCCCCATCCTCAATGATGGTGGAGCCCAGCACGTGAGTGCAAAAGACAAGGCTGAAGCATTTGCAACTATCTTCAGCCAGAAGTGCCGAGTGGATGAACCATCTCGGCCTTCTCCTGAGGTCCCCAGCATCACAGATGCCAGTCTTCAGCCCATTCAATTCACTCCACGTGATGTCAAGAAACGGCTGAAGACACTGGATACTGCAAAGGCTATGGGCCCTGACAACATTCCGGCAATAGTACTGAAGACTTGTGCTCCAGAACTAGCTGCGCCCCTAGCCAAGCTGTTCCAGTACAGCTACAACACTGGCATCTACCCGGCAATGTGGAAAATTGCCCAAGTATGTCCTGTCTACAAAAAGCAGGACAAATCCGACCCGGCCAATTACCGTCCCATCAGTCTACTCACAATCATCAGCAAAGTGATGGAAGGTGTCGTCGACAGTGCTATCAAGCGGCACTTACTCAGCAATAACCTGCTAACTGACGCCCAGTTTGGGTTCCGCCAGGGCCACTCAGCTCCTGACCTCATTACAGCCTTGGTCCAAACATGGACAAAAGAGCTGAACTCAAGAGGTGAGGTGAGAGTGACTGCCCTTGACATCAAGGCAGCATTTGATCGAGTGTGGCATCAAGGAGCCCTAGCAAAACTGAAGTCAATGGGAATCAAGGGGAAAACTCTTCATTGGTTGGAATCATACCTAGCACAAAGGAAGTTGGCTGTGGTTGTTGGAGGTCATTCATCTCAATCACATGACATCACTGCAGGAGTTCCTCAGGGCAGTGTCCTAGGCCCAACCATCTTCAGCCGTTTCATCAATGACCTTCCCTCCATCATAAGGTCAGAAGTGGGGATGTTCGCTGATGATTGCACACTGTTCAGCACCATTCGAGTCTCGTCAGATACTGACGCAGTCCGTGTCCATATGCAGCACGACCTGGACAACATTCAGACTTGGGCTGACAAGTGGCAAGTAACATTCGCACCACACAAGTGCCAGGCAATGACCATCTCCAACAAACGAGACTCTAACCATCTCCCCTTGACATTCAATGGCATTACCATCGCTGAATCCCCCACTATCAACATCCTGGGGGTTACAATTGATCAGAAACTGAACTGGACCAGCCATATGAATACTGTGGCTACAACAGCAGGCCAGAGGCTGGGAATTCTGCGGCGAGTGTCTCACCTCATGACTCCCCAAAGCCTTTCCACCATCTACAAGGCACAAGTCTGGAGTGTGATGGAGTACTCTCCACTTGCCTGGATGAGTGCAGCTCCAACAACACTCAAGAAGCTCGACACCATTCAAGATAAAGCAGCCTGCTGGATTGGCACTCCATCCACCACCTTCAACATTCACTCCCTCCACCACCGGCGCACTGTGGCTGCAGTGTGTACCATCTACAAGATGCACTGCCAAAGCTCCTTCAACAGCACCTTCCAAACCCGCGACCTCTACCACTTAGAAGGACAAGGGCAGCAGACGCATGGGAACATCACCACCTACAAGTTCCCCTCCAAGCCACACACCATCCTGACTTGGGCCTGTATCGCCGTTCCTTCACTGTCGCTGGGCCAAAATCCTGGAACTCCCTCCCTAACAGCATTGTGGGTGTACCTACACCATATGGACTGCAGCGGTTCAAGAAGGCGGCTCACCACCATCTTCTCAAGGGCAATTAGGGATGGGCACTAAATGCAGGCCTAGCCTGCGGCACCCACATCCCATCAATGAATAAAAAAAAAATATCCTATTGATATATAGAACTCTTCTGAAGAAACACAGAAACAAGCAGGATTACTGTATTAAAACGGAAAATGCTGGAAATGCTCAGCAGGTCAGGCAGCATCAGTGGAGAGAGAAACAGAGTTAACGTTTCAGGTCGATGACCTTTCGTCAGAACTGGAAAAAGTTGGAGATGGAACAGGTTTTAAGCAAGTGTAGGGGCAGGGAAAGGGGGGAGGGGAGGAAAGAACTAAAGGGAAGGTCAGTGATAGGATGGAAGGCAGGAGAGATTAAGAGACAAAAGGGATGATGGTACGAGGCAAAAGGAGATGGTAATTGGACAGGTAAAGAAACAAAAGATGAGTCTAGATGAAGTGTAAATGGGAATGGCAGAATCAACAATAGCTGCCATCTGGGATTACTGTGTGATGGACTGCAAGACCCCAAGATTGAGAGGAGATTTGATAGAGGTGTTCAAAATCATAAGGGGTCTGGACAGAGTAGAGAGAGAGAGAGAGAGAGAGAGACTGTTCCCATTGGCGGATGGGTCGAGAACCAGAGTTCACAGATTTAAGGTGACTGGCAGAAGAACCAAAGGCGACATGAGGAAAAGCTTTTTTACTCTGAGTGGTTATGATCTGGAATGCACGGCCTGAAAGGGTGGTGGAGGCAGATTCAATCGTGGCTTCAAAAGGGAATTGGATAAGTACCTGAAGGAAATAAATTTGCAGGGCTACGGGGAAAGGGCGAGGAGGGCGGGGGGAGCGGGACTAGCTGAAGTGCTCTTGCAGCGAGCCAGCACGGGCTCGACGGGCCGAATGGCCTCCTACTGTGCTGTAACCATTCTATGATTCTAACCGTTTGGTTTTTTTTTAACTGCGAGGGCCCCAGCCCTTTCATTGACCTGTTCTACTTGAATAACTGATGCAATGTGTGACCTACGAGGTTACCCGAGTGTTCAAGAGGTCAGCTGCAACACCCAAGAGGGAATCACATTTTAGTGTATACAGTTATGGCAGAAGGACCTTGAATGAATCGCAGAAGCCTCAATACGGAACACAAGATAGTCGTCAATGGGCAATTGTGGAGGACTGGGGTGTGAGTGAGACGTAATCAGGAATGTTTCCAAATTGAACAATTTTTGTAACAACAGCTGTTTGCATCTATATAGCACCTGTAATGTAGAAAACATCCCAACAAGTTGCATTTCTACAACTCCTTTCACGACCTCAGGATGTCCCAAAGCGCTTTACAGCCAATGAAGTGCTTTCTGAAGTGTAGTCACTTTTGTAATGTAGGAAACGCGGCAGCCAATTTGCGCACAGCAAGCTCCCACAAACAGCAATGTGATAATGACCGGATATATATTATATTAAAAAAAGGCCAGGTCACCGGGGAAGAACTCCCCTACTTTTCTTCAAAATAGTGCCGTGGGATCTTTTACGTCCATCTGAGAGAGCAGACGGGGCCTCGATTTAATGTCTCATCCGAAAGACGGCGCCTCTGACAGTGCGGCACTCCCGCAGCACTGCACTGGGAGCGTCAGCCTGGATTATGTGCTCAAGTCTCTGGAGTGGAACCAACATCACTAAAAACAGATTATCTGGTCATTATCACATTGCTGTTTGTGGGGCCTCGATATGAGAAAATTGGCTGCCCCATTTCCTGGATTACAACAGCGACTACATTTCAAAAAAGTACTTTGGGACATCCAGAGGTCGCAAAAGGCGCGATATAAATGCAAGTCTTTCACTCACTTGAATAAATCTGGGCAAACATTTCAAACCTGATAGACAGGCGAGATGCCCAGCGGCCATAAATCCCAAATGACATGCCCCTATTTCTCAGAGGAGGACTCTGCATATTACTGCGTCTACAGAAAGCTGTCAAACTCCTCGCTACGCTTCCTATAATCCCACATCGGATGCCCCAGAACAATTTAGAAAAAAAAAATCCTAAAACTGCAAAAGAGATTACTTACAGCCAGGCTGGTCATGGATCTGTTGACATTGTCTCAATGTTGTAAAGGTTTAACGGCATGATCAATTCAGAAGAGTACACATTGTGAGCCCAGTTCACTGTACATCGCTGCCAACCACAGTTCGAGACTTTGCGCTGCAGTAAGACGCAAAGAAGACGGCAAAAAAACCTGTGACGTACTTCCAGCAATGTTGGCACAAAGCTTTTATTTCACTAGTTTCTCCTGCACGGTGTCAAAATTTTTTAAAAAGGTGGAATTTCACATTCATTGTGCAGATTTTGAAACAAATCTTGCATCTGAAGAAGATGTAGCCCTCTCCTATAAAGAAAGAAAGACTTGCATTTCTACGCTGCCTTTCACGATCTTGGGACATCCCAAAACTCTTTAGAGCCAATGACGTACTTTTGAAGTGCAGTCACTGTGGCAAAGTGCAGCCTTCCCTGCAACAAACTCGTGACTGAAGTACAGGTGGGACATACGCCGAACAGAACGAGTTTAGCCTGGTCTCTTCTGGAGCGGTGGAAGTGCCAAGCAGTGTGCGGCCAAGTTCTCCCCAGAATGGAGGCCACCCAATGATGATGAAGGCCAATGACCCCCAACTGATCGGAGCGCTCATAAGGAGTATCCCGACCTCCTCCCCACCGCAAGACCAAACAAGCTGCCGCAAACCCCTTGAACCACAGGCCTGCTCAGAAACCCGGCTATATCCGGGTAGCCACAGACGCCAGCTGTGTCTCAGTGGTATCTCTCTCGCCTCTGAGTCAGAAGGTCGTGGGTTCAAGTCCCGCTCCAGAGACTTGAGCACAAAATTTAGGCTGACACTCCCAGTGCCAGTGCTGAGGGAGCGCCGCACTGTCGGAGGGGCAGTGCTGAGGGAGTGCCGCACTGTCGGAGATTAGGATTCCCAACCTTCCCAGAAAGCCGGGAGCGTGTGCAGTGCAGGCGGGAGGGGGCTGGAAAGTCAGGAAGCACTGGTGTCGCCAATCCCGTCTCAGCCTCGGTGTGTCAACTCACTGTTGTGTTGCTGGGACTTGTACAGCTGACTTGCGCTAAAGCAATGTTGTTACAGAGCTGTAATCAGAGGTGGCTGTGGATTCAATCACTGAGATTTAGACATCAGGCTCTGCTCTCCGAACTCTGCACCGGGTCAGGTCTGCAACTGTCAGCTTCTGGACCAGACATTCTGGTTTTTTGTGAGCACAGCTCGGAATTGGAAATCAGACACCGACAGGGTCACCGCTTGTTGTGTTATCCTGATATTCCAGTGTTACTCAGGCCCCTTCAACACGGGTGGGGGTGTTCTTGCTTTCCCCTGCCCTCACTTTCCCCCATTCCTCTCCTTCATGTGGCCATGGGGAACTTGATGTTTTTTTATTCATTCGCAGGATGTGGGTGTCGCGGGCAAGGCCAGCATTTATTGCCCATCCCTAATTGCCCTCGAGAAGGTGGTGGTGAGCCGCCATTTCAGAGGGCAGTTACAAGTCAACCACGTCGCTGTGAGTCTGGAGTCACATATAGGCCAGACCGGGTAAGGACAGCAGATTTCCTTCCCTAAAGGAGGCCCCGGGCCGTGGAGCGTGGAGCCGGCGACGGTGAAGAGGAGGCCGAATTGGAGCATTCACACCCCGACGATGTGTTCGGCGAGTCGGGCGGAGGAGCGCAGCGCAACGAGCAGCAGCAGCAGACTCACGACACGCTGCAGCACGTCGGCCGGCAGCTCCATTTCGGGTAACTCGCAGTCCGGATGGGAGGAGGGGAGCCGGGCATGGTGGCCAGAGCGGGAGAAGCAGGCCACCACACGTGGAGCCGGCAACAGTGAGGAGGAGGCCGCGGTGAAGAGGAGGCCGGAGCGGCTGAGGGACATCGTGCTCCCACTGCCACGGGAAGCCATTGTATTGACTCTGAACGCGGCGCTGTATGTATAGCTGACGCGTCCCCACGGGGAACAAGCATTCCATTGTACTTGTTACATATGGCAAATAAATCTAATCTGAATCTGAATCTGACATCAGTGAACCAGATGGGTTTTTACAACAATCTGGTAGTTTCATGGTCACCATTACTGGAACTAGCTTTTTTAAATTTCAGATTTATTTAATTGAATTTAAATTCCCCAGCTGCTGTGGTGGGATTTGAACTCATGTTTCTCTGATCATTTGTCCAGGCCTCTGGATTACAAGTCCATTAACATTACAACTATGCTACCATACCCCTCTTATTGTATATCTATTTCCCTCCCCCACCCCAACCCCATTTCTGCCCCTGTCTTTTCTCCTCTGGTTTCAGGACGATACAAAGCGCTTTACAGCCAATTAAGTGCTTTTTTTTGCAGTGTAGTCAGTGTTGTAATGTGGGAAACGCAGCAGCCAATTTACGCACAGCAAGCTCCCACAAACAGCAATGCGATAATGAGCAGATAATCTGTTTTTTTTTAAAGTGATGTTGGTTGAGGGATTAAATATTGGCCCCAGGACATCGGGAAGAACTCCCCCGGCTCTTCTTCAAAATAGTGCCATGGAATCTTTTACGCCCACCTGAGAGGGCAGACTCGGTTTAACATCTCACCCGAAAGGTGGCACCTCCCTCAGTACTGCGCTGGGAGCGCCAGCCTGGATTATGGGCCGAAGTCTCTGGAGCAGGGCTCGAATTACAGATATTCATTTAACTAAAGCGAACGTGCTCCCAGATCATGACTGGACTGTGGATTCTGTTATTACCTTCCTGGGTTGTTTCGACAGGAGCCCATACTGCATTAACCCATCGCCAAGAGCCCCTCTGTAGGGAGCTCCCGCTTCCTATTTTGGTTCTGTCTGCTTGTATTTGATTGATGATCCCGTGCTGCCTGTTCTGGTTCATACTCTTACCGTGCCAGTGTAGCCATCATTATAAATAGAATCTCACACGGTTCCGGAGTGCGTTTGAAGCCTCAGACACGTCGAGGGGTTCAGTTTCATACACTGAAGGAATAGGAACAGGAGGAGGCCATTCAGCCCCTCGAGCCTGCTCCGCCATTCAACTAGATCATGGTCGATCTGCACCTCAACTCCATTACCCTGGATACCCTCACCCAACAAAAATCTATCGACCTCAGTCTTGAAAGCTCCAATTGTCCCCCAGCATCCGCAGCCTTTTGGGGAGGAAGGGGTATATTAATGAAAAAATATTGCAAATCTCAAAAAGTTAACTGGCAGAACAACCAGAGAAGAAGATGAGATTTTTTCAATATATCAACCTATTGCGATGGTCTGGAACGCGTTGCCTGAAAGGGCGGTGGAAGCAGATTCAATAGTAACTTTCAAAAGGGAAACTGCATAAATACTTGGAAGGGGGGAAACGGGTCATGGGGGAAAGAGCAGGGGAGCGGGACGAATTGGACTCTTACAAAAATGCCGGCACAGGCACGATGGGCCAAATGGCCTCCTTCTGCGCTGTGTGATTCTACACTGGAGGGTATCGCTGTTGACGGTGACAGACAGCAAGCTGCTGCGAGTGAACCGCACGCTTTGAGAATGAGCAATATTTTACCAGGTAATTTGACAGCATTCGTTTCACTGATTGAATGTAATAGCTTCTAAATTTTATTACCTCTTAATAGCCTCTTACTAGGCCGCAAGGATGCACACCTCTCTTCCCACCTCAACTGCCACCACTTCCATTTCCCAGTAAATCACTGTCATACTTCTATCGCTGTATAGCTGAAAAAATGTAGATTTAAGAGACACTTGCATTTCTGTAGCGCCTTTCACGACCACCAGATGTCTCAAAGCGCTTTACAGCCAATGAAGTACTTTTTGAAGTGGAGTCACCGTTGTAATGTAGGAAACACAGCAGCCAATTTGTGCACAGCAAGCTCCCATAAACAGCAACGTGATAATGACCAGATAATCTGTTTTTGTTATGTTGGTGGAGGGATAAATATTGGCCCCAGGGAGAAGTCCCCCCGCTCTTCTTCTAATTAGTGCCACGGGATCTTTTATGTCCACCTGAGAAAGCAGACGGGGCCTCAGTTTAACGTCTCATCTGAAAAATGGCACCTCCGACAGTGCACTGGGAGTGTCAGCCTAGATTTAGGTGCTCCAGTTGCCAGAGTGGGACTTGAACCCACAACCTTCTGACTCAGAGGCAAGTGTACTCCCCACTGAGGCAGGGCTGACACTGCCTGTACTGTAAAGGTTAAATAAAAGTGCATCTTCGGTACGGACAAGGGGGCTGAAATTCCTTCAGGCCCAATATTGGGGGTGGGGGCGCATATGGAGCATGCGGCCCAATCGGGTGGGCCCGAGGCCGGTCCAAAATTGGGCCTCCTTAACATTATTTGGGCGCGCTGCTTCACCCGTCACACCGCCATGGACAGCGCGGCCATTTTATACCGGTCGAATGTCGGGGCTCCATGTCAAAGCCAAGTCCTGGAGGGGGTGGGGGGGGGGGCGCTGACAGTTGTCCTTGGGAGTGCTGTGGTGACGGGATAGGGATTGCCAACCCTCCTCCAGGCATTAAAGGATTAATCACCAGGATACTGCTGTGAGCAAACACCCGGGAGAGGAAAAATAAATGATCGGAGAGCATTAAAAAAAATGTATTTTTCCACCCCCCCCCCCCATTTTCTTTGAAAACTTTAATTTCTTGGTTATAAATATATTAGACATGGGTAAAAGCCTCTTTAATTCTCCGCTCCGCTCCCACTCTGACCTCTCCATCCTCGGCCTCTTACACTGTTCCAACAAAGCTCAACGTAAGCTCGAGGAACAGCACCTCATCTTTCTATTAGGCACTTTACAGCCTCTGGACTCAACATCGAGTTCAACAATTTCAGAATATAAATTGGCCCCTCTTGTTTCCTCACATGGTAGCTGTTAATGTTGCTGCCATCATCATTCACACATCATCTAAAGCCATCTTTTGTTTAACTTGTCCCATTACCTCTCCTTTTGCCTTGCACCATCATCCCTTTTGTCAGTCAATCTCTCCTGCCTTCCACTCTATCACGGACCTTCCCTTTGTTCTTTCCTCCCCTCCTTCCTGCCCCTGCTTAAAAATCTCTCCTCCCTAACCTTTTCCCGTTCTGACGAAGGGTCATCGACCCGAAATTTTGACTCTGTTTCTCTCTCCTCGATGCTGCCTGACCTGGCGAGTGTTTCCAGCGTTTTCTGTTGTTAGTTCAGATTTCCAGCGTCCGCAGTATTTTGCGATTGTGTGGGTAAAAATCCATTTGACTGTGTCAAGAATCACCCAATTGGGTAATGGAGAGTCTGATTGCTTTCCGGTTTGGGATGTGAAAGCAGAGAGACGCAAGGGTCGACGTGTCATAAGAACATAAGAAGTAGGAGCAGGAGTAGGCCATACGGCCCCTCGGGCCTGCTCCGCCATTCAATAGGATCATGGCTGATCCGAATCTAGACTCACGTCCACTTCCCTGCCCTCTCCCTGTAACCCCTAATTCCCTTAACTGCTAGGAAACTGTCTATCTCCGTTTTAAATTTATTTAATGTTGCAGCTTCCACAGCTCTCTGGGGTAGCAAATTCCATAGATTTACTACCCTCTGAGTGAAGAAGTTCCTCCTCATCTCAGTTTTGAAAGGGCAGCCCCTTATTCTAAGATTATGCCCCCTAGTTCTAGTCTCACCCATCAGTGGAAACATCCTCACCGCATCCACCCGATCAAGCCCCCTCACAATCTTATATGTTTCGATAAGATCGCCTCTCATTCTTCTGAACTCCAATGAGTAGAGGCCCAACCTACTCAACCTTTCCTCATACGTCAACCCCCTCATCTCCGGAATCAACCGAGTGAACCTTCTCTGAACCGCCTCGAGAGCAAGTATATCTTTTCTTAAATATGGAAACCAAAACATGCTCGCAGTATTCCAGGTGTGGCCTCACCAATACCCTGTATAACTGCAGCAAGACTTCCCTGTTTTTGTACTCCATCCCCCTTGCAATAAAAGCCAAGATTCCATTGGCCTTCCTGATCACCTGCTGCACCTGCATACTAACTTTTTGTGTTTCATGCACCAGGACCCCCAGATCCCTTTGTACTGCAGCACTTTGCAGTTTCTCTCCATTTAGATAATAACTTGCTCTTTGATTTTTTCGGCCAAAGTGCATAACCTCACACTTTCCAATATTATATTCCATCTGCCAAATCTCTGCCCACTCACTTAGCCTGTCTATGTCCTTTTGCAGGTTTTTTATGTCCTCCTCACTCACTGCTTTCCCTCCCATCTTTGTATCGTCGGCAAACTTGGATATGTTGCACTCGGTCCCTTCCTCCAAATCGTTAATATAGATTGTAAAGAGTTGGGGTCCCAGCACTGACCCCTGCGGAACACCACTAGTTACTGATTGCCAGCCCGAGAACGAACCATTTATCCCAACTCTCTGTTTTCTGTTAGATAGCCAATGTTCCACCCATGCCAGTATATTATCCCCAATCCCGTGATTTTTTATCTTGATCAGTAATCTTTTGTGTGGAACCTTGTCAAATGCCTTTTGGAAGTCCAAATACACTACATCCACTGGTTCCCCTTTATCCACCCTGTATGTTACGTCCTCAAAGAATTCGAGCAAATTTGTCAAACATGACTTCCCCTTCCTAAAACCATGCTGACTCTGTCCTATTAAATTATGTTTATCCAAATGCTCTGTTACTGTTTCCTTAATAATGGACTCCAACATTTTGCCAACCACAGATGCTAGGCTAACTGGTCTATAGTTTCCAGCTTTTTGTCTACTTCCCTTCTTGAATAAGCAGTTTTCCAATCTGCCAGGACCTTTCCTGAGTCCAGGGAGTTTTGGAAAATAATCACCAATGCATCCACAATCCCTACCGTCACTTCTCTCAAGACCCTAGGATGTAGGCCATCAGGTCCGGGGGATTTATCCGCCTTAAGTCCCATTATTTTACCGAGTACCATCTCCTTAGTGATTTTAATCGTGTTTAGCTCCTCCCCCCCCCCCATTGCCCCCTGTTTGTCCAGTGTTGGGATATTTTTAGTGTCCTCTACTGTAAAGGCTGATACAAAATATTTGTTCAGCGTCTTTGCCATCTCCATGTTCCCCAGCATTAGTTTCCCGGTCTCATCCTCTAAGGGACCAACGTTCACTTTAGCCACCCTTTTTCTTTTTATATAGCTGTAGAAACTCTTGCTACCTGTTTTTATATTTTTGCTAGTTTACTTTCATAATCTATCTTCCCTTTCTTAATTAATCTTTTAGTTATTGTTTGCTGGCTTTTAAATGCTTCCCAATCTTCTATCCTCCCACTAGATTTGGCTACTTTATACGCCCTTGTTTTCAGTCAGATACTATCCTTTATTACTTTACTTAGCCACGGATGGCTGTCTCTTCTTTTACTCCCCTTTTTCCTCAGTGGAATATATTTATCTTGAAAGATGTGAAATATCTCCTTGAATGTAGACCACTGCTCTTGTACTGTCTTACACTTTAATCTGTTTTCCCAGTCCACTTTAGTCAATTCTACTCTCATACCTTCATAGTCTCCTTTGTTTAAGCTCAGTACGCTGGTTTGAGATCCAACTCTCTCACCCTCAAACTGAATTTGGAATTCAACCATATTATGGTCACTCATTCCAAGGGGATCCTTTACTAGGACATTTTTTATTAATCCTGTCTCATTACACAGGACCAGATCTAAGATTGCCTGCCCCCTGGTTGGTTCAGTTACATACTGCTCAAGGAACCCGTCCCTAATACACTCTATGAACTCTTCCTCAAGGCTGCCATGCCCAATTTGATTAGTCCAGTCAATATGAAAGTTAAAATCCCCCATGATTATAGCTGTTCCCTTATTACAAGCCCCAACTATTTCCTGATTTATACTCCGACCAACAGAGTTGCAACTGTTAGGAGGCCTATAGACTATGCCCACTAGTGACTTTTTCCCCTTATTATTCCTTATCTCCACCCAAACTCTTTCACTATCCTGATCCTTTGACCCAATATCATTTCTGACTATTGCAGTGATTCCATCCTTGATTAACATAGCAACCCCACCTCCCTTTCCTTCCTGTCTGTCCTTCCTAATTGTCAAATACCCTTGTATGTTTAGTTCCCAGTCATGATCATCTTGCAGCCATGTTTCCGTAATGGCCACCAGATCATGCCCATGTGTAGTTATTTGTACCGTCAACTCGTCTATTTTGTTACGAATGCTGCGTGCATTCAGATAAAGAACTTTCAAATATGTTTTCTGACAATTTATTCCTGCTTTTACCCCTTTTACTACTTTACCTTTATCATTATACATTCTGTCCCTTCCTGACATGCTCTGGTTTTTAATTCCCCCACTGCTACCTTGCTCTATTGCCTTCTCCGCTGTCATTTTTATTTTTCGCTCTCTTAAAACCTCCCCCCCACTAATTAGTTTAAAGCCCTCTCTACAGCCCTAGTTATTCAATTCACCAGGATTCTAGTCCCAGCACTGGCCAAGTGAAGTCCGTCCCAATGGAACAGCTCTCTCCTGTCCCAGTACTGATGCCAGTGTCCCAAGAAGCAAAACCCATTTATCCCACACCAGTCTTTGAGCCATGCATTTAACTCTCTAATTTTATTTACCCTAGCCAAATTTGCACGTGGCTCAGGTAGTAATCCAGAGATTATTACCCTTGTGGTTCTGCTTTTTAATTTGGCCCCTAGCTGCTCAAACTCCCTCAGCAGAACCTCTTTCCTTGTCCTATCTATGTCGTTGGTACCAACATGGACCACGACAACTGGATCCTCCCCCTCCCACTCCAAGTTTCTCTCCAGCCCAGAGGAGATGTCCTTAACCCTGGCACCGGGCAGGCAACACAGCCTTCGGCACTCTCGCTCTCGGCTGCAAAGAACCCTATCTATCGGGCTACCATTGGCAGGAACGTGGGGGGCGGGAAGGTCAGAGGTGAGAGGTCATGTGATGCAACCTCCAGGAATACATCTAAGCAGAGTTGGCGACCCTGCCCCTCCTGGCTTCTTAAACTAAAGACATACCCGACCTCTTTGGTGGCGGCCGCTCGCTAGCACTGGAGATGGTGTGTAAATTGAGTGATCCCGATTCACTGAACTGGACAGAGCTCCATAATGCCAGATCTCCAGTCACTTAAAGACACGGTAATGTTAAGCTAAGTGCTTTCTGTCGCGACTCAACCGTTTTTTCCATCTTTCGGATGAGACTTTAAAACCTTCTCAGGTGATCGCAAAAGATCCCACGGCACTATTTCGAAGAGGAGCAGGGAGTTCTCCCCGGTGTCCTGGGCAAGATTTACCCCTCAACCAATATCAGTAAAAACAACAGATGATTTGTGACGTAATAAAACTCACTACACACTTGGTTTGAGTATAAAGCAAGGCTTTAATCAACTTGTTTCAGAACATGGAGGTCTAGTTGTACTTCACTAGTTCCTTGTCATACAAAATGTCCCTGGCAAGCTGGGCCCACGCCCGAGTATTTATACTCCTTGGACGGCCACCAGCTGGCCGTCCAGTGTTATTTCATGAGTAGTTTCTTGATGAATGATGAGATTTATAACAATCTGGTTATTATCACATTGCTGTTTGTGGGAGCTCTCTAGAGAGAGTGAGAATTGAATAACAACTTACATTTATTTAGCACCTTTTGACATGAATCAGTCATTCATGAAAGAAAGACTTATGAAATAATACTGAGCGGCCTGCGGGTGGCGCTGTCCAGGGAGAGTATAAATACTCGGGCACGGGCCCAGCTTGCGCAGGACATTCTTAACAGGAACTAGTGAAGGACACAACTAGACCGCCATGTTGTAAAACAGTTGATTAAAGCTTTGTTTAACGCTTAGACCAAGTGCCTAGTAGTTTTCTTACGTCACCTTTAACATAGTAAAACGTCCCAAGGCGCTTCACAGGAGCGATTATCAGACACAATTTGACACCGAGCCACATAAGGAGACATTAGGACAGGTGACCAAAAGCTTGGTCAAAGAGGTAGGTTTTAAGGAGCTTCTTAAAAGGAGGAAAGAGAGAGATAGCGAGATTTCAGGAGGATATTTCAGTGCTTAGGGCCTCGGCAGCTGAAGGCACGGCCGCCAACGGTGGGGCAATGAAAATCAGGGATTCTCCAGAGGCCAGAATTGAAGAAGCACAGAGATCCCGGAGGGTTGTGGGGCTGGAGGAGATTACAGAGATAGGGAAGGGCGAGGCCGTGGAGGGATTTGAAAACAAGGATGAGAATATTGAAAATCGAGGCGTTGGTGGACCGGGAGCCAATATCAGTCAGCGAGCACAGGGGGTGATGGGTGAACGGGACTTGGTGTGAGTTAGGACACGGGGCAGTGAGCACAGGGGGTGATGGGTGAACGGGACTTGGTGCGAGTTAGGACACGGGGCAGTGAGCACAGGGGGTGATGGGTGAATGGGACTGGGTGTGAGTTAGGACACGGGGCAGTGAGCACAGGGGGTGATGGGTGAACGGGACTTGGTGCGAGTTAGGACACGGGGCAGTGAGCACAGGGGGTGATGGGTGAACGGGACTGGGTGTGAGTTAGGACACGGGGCAGTGAGCACAGGGGGTGATGGGTGAACGGGACTGGGTGTGAGTTAGGACACGGGGCAGTGAGCACAGGGGGTGATGGGTGAACGGGACTGGGTGTGAGTTAGGACACGGGGCAGTGAGCACAGGGGGTGATGGGTGAACGGGACTGGGTGTGAGTTAGGACACGGGGCAGTGAGCACAGGGGGTGATGGGTGAACGGGACTGGGTGTGAGTTAGGACACGGGGCAGTGAGCACAGGGGGTGATGGGTGAACGGGACTGGGTGTGAGTTAGGACACGGGGCAGTGAGCACAGGGGGTGATGGGTGAACGGGACTGGGTGTGAGTTAGGACACGGGGCAGTGAGCACAGGGGGTGATGGGTGAACGGGACTTGGTGCGAGTTAGGACACGGGGCAGTGAGCACAGGGGGTGATGGGTGAATGGGACTGGGTGTGAGTTAGGACACGGGGCAGTGAGCACAGGGGGTGATGGGTGAACGGGACTTGGTGCGAGTTAGGATAAACTCATGTAATCCCCAAAAAACCCCAATAAAATGGACAATTACAAACTGCATGAGCACAAAGTCATCCACATTCAGAATCAAATGAGCACAATAATCTTTCCCACTGTTGTGCACAATTGGAAAGAGGAGTGGGTGAAATGTAACAACGGTAGCGATATTAGTTATATTGCTGGTTAAATTGCAATCAATGCAACTGAGTATCAGGCGCTGTGTATAATGGGCGGCCGATCCGACACCGCCCAGTTAGCGCCACTGCCGGAGACTAATTTCTAGGCCAATATTGAGTTTCATTAGGATCCTGATGGGTTCACCTGCTGACTTGACTCTGCTCACTTAGCAGGCCCGGTGAAAGCCTTTGCTGCAACGTCAAACTAAGTGATCATAGAATCCTAGAAATTTACAGCACGGAAGGAGGCCGTTCAGCCCATCTTGTCCGTGCCGGCCGACAAAGAGCTATCCAGCCTAATCCCACTTTCCAGCTCTTGGTCCGTAGCCCTGTAGGTTACGACACTTCAAGTGCACATCCAAGCACTTTTTAAATGCGATGAAGGTCTCTGCCTCTACCACCCTTTCAGGCAGTGAGTTCCAGACCCCCACCACCCTCTGGGTGAAAACATTTCTCCTCAACTCCCCTCTAAACCTCCGACCAATTACTTTAAATCTCTGTCCCCTGGTTATCGAACCCTCCGCTAAGGGAAATAGGTCCTTCCTATCCACTCTATCTAGGCCCCTCATAATTTTATACACTTCAATTAAATCTCCCCTCAGCCTCCTCTGTTCCAAAGAAAACAACCCCAGCCTATCCAATCTTTCCTCATAGCTAAAATTCCCCAGCCTAGGCTACATCCTTGTAAATCTTCTCTGCACCCTCTCTAGTGCAATCACATCTTTCCTGTAATGTGGTGACCAGAACTGCACGCAGTACTCTAGCTGCGGCCTAACTGGTGTTTTATACAGTTCAAGCATAGCCTCCCTGCTCTTATATTCTATGCCTCGGCTAATAAAGGCAAGTATCCCGTATGTCTTCTTAACCGCCTTGATCCTCCACAGAGCAATCTCCATCACGACATGTGATGTCTTGCCATTGGTTGAGTGCCCCTCTCCTTCAAGGTTGACCAAGAAAAATTAGGCCATGTGGAAAGCTTTGCAGCTCATGTTGGTTTGCTTTGAGTTGCACCTGGCTCTGGCATTTCTACGCATCAGTGAAGTGGATCAACCTGAACCTGCGGATATTATAAATAAACTGGTCAGGAAGGGTCACAGTATCAATCGGACCCTCTGTGCTCAGTTAGCTTATCTTAATGGGGCGCTAAAGAAAAAGGAAGGTAGAACTGGCATTTATATCTAAGCGCCGTTCACTTCCCCGGGACATCCCAAAGAGCTTCGCAACCAATCAATTAATTTTCAAGCAAAAGCGAAATACTGCAGATGCTGGAAAACTGAAATAAAAACAGAAAATGCTGGAACCACTCAGCAGGTCAGACAGCATCTGTGGAGAGGGAAACAGAGTCAATGATGACCCTACATCAGAACTGGAACAAGTTGGAGATGTCATGTGTAGGGGCAGGGAAATGGGGGAGGGGAAGGAAAGAACAAAAGGGAAGGTCTGTGATCGGGTGGAAGGCAGGAGAGATTAAAAGACAGAAAGGTATGACGGTGCAAGGGAAAAGGAGACGGTAATGAGACAGGTAAAGAAACAAAAGATGAGGTGTAAATGGGAATGGCAGAATCATCAACAGCTGCCATGTGAGGAAAAGAAAAATAGGGGCCGAGGTTATAGTCTGAAATTGTAGAACACAATGTTGGCTGTCTCCTTTTCACTATGGACGTCCAATCCCTCTACACCTCCATCCCCACCAGGATGGCCTGAGGGCGCTCCGCTTCTTCCTTGAACAGAGGCCCGACCAGTCCCCGTCCACCACCACCCTCCTCCGCCTGGCTGACTCCACTCATTTTCTCCAAATTAAAGGTGTTGCTATGGGAACCCGCATGGGTCCTATCTATGTCTGCCTTTTTGTGGAATATGTGGAACATTCTTTGCTCCAGTCCTACTCAGGTCCCCTCCCTCACCTCTTTTTCCAGTACATTGATGACTGTATCGGTGCCATTTCCTGCTCTCGCCCTGAACTAGAAAATTTCATTCACTTGGCTTCCAATTTCCACCCTTCCCTCATCTTCACATGAACCATCTCCGACTCTTCCTTTCCCTTCCCTTCCTCAACTTCTCTCTCTCCATCCCTGGGGATAGGTTATTGACCAACATTCACTACAAGCCCACTGACTCCCACAGCTACCTGGACTACACTTCCTCCCACCCCGCTTCCTGTAAGGACTCTATTCCATCTCCCAGTTTCTCTGTTTCCGCCGCATCTGCTCCGACGATGCCACCTTCCACACTAGTGCTTCCAATATGTCTTCCTTTTTCCTCAACCGAGGATTCCCCTCTACCGTGGTTGACACGGCCCTTGACTATGCCCGTTCTATTTCCCGCAATTCTGCCCTCACCCCTTCCCCTCCCTTCCAGGACCACGATAGGGTTCCCTTGTCCTCACTGGTCACCCCACTAGCCTCCACATTCAACATATCATCCTCCGCCATTTCCGCCACCTCCAGCGTGATCCCACCACCAAACACATCTTCCCCTCCCCTCCCAGCATTCCGAAGGGACTGCTCCCTCGGCGACACCCTGGTCCGCTCCTCAATCACCCCCAACACCCCTTCCCCTTCCCGTGCAAGTGCAGGAGATGGAACACCTGCCCTTTTACCTCCTTCCTTCCCACTGTCCAGGGCCCCAAACACTCCTTTCCTTCCAGGTGAGACAGCGATTTACTTGTACTTCTTGCAATTTAGTATACTGTATTCGCTGCTCACGATGCGGTCTCCTCTACACTGGGGAGACCAAGCGCAGATCAAATCAATCAAATCAACTTTTATTGTCATTGTTAGTGCACAAGTGCAGTACAACGAAATGTAGGCTTGCGGCTCCCGAGAGTGTACATTTGGATTAAGACATTTAAACATTCAACATACATTTGGCTTGTAGTATATTAACATAAATATAACCATAATAAAGTGCATTGGCAGATGTGCAGGCTTTAGGGTTTATTTGTGGAGTTCAGTAGGATGACAGCCCTGGGAAAGAAGCTGTTCCTAAATCTGGTCGTACGGGTGCGAATGCATCTGTAGCGTCTCCCAGATGGCAGGAGCGCGAACAGACTGTGGCTGGGGTGGGTAGGGTCTTTGATGATGGACCGTGACCTCCGTAGACAGCGTTTATGGTATATGTGCTCTATGGTCGGTAGCCGGGTGCCGGTAATGCGTTGGGCAGTTTTGACTACCCGCTGCAGGGCTTTCCGGTCATAGTAGCTACAGCTGCCATACCATACTGTGATACAGTTTGTCAGGATGCTCTCTATAGTGCAGCGGTAAAAGTTAGAGAGGATCAGGGGTGACAGATTACATCCCTTCAGCCTCCTTAGGAAATATAGGTGCTGCTGGGCCTTCTTCACCAGAGAGGAGGTGTTGAGGGACCAGGAGAGGTCTTCCGTGGTGTGTGGCCGCTTTGTGGACCACCTCGGTTCAGTCTGTAAGGGTGACCCTGAGCTTCTGGTCGCCTGTCACTTTAATTCTCCACTCCACTTCCACTATGACCTGTCCGTTTTCAGCCTCTTACACTGTTCCAACAAAGCTCGAGGAACAGCACCTCATCTTTAGATTAGGCACTTTAGAGCCTTCTGCACTCAACATCGAGTTAAACAATTTCAGATCATAACTTCTGCCTCAATCTTTTTTTCCACATGGTAGCTGTTGATGATTCTGCCATTGCCATTTACACTTCATCTAGACTCATCTTTTGTTTCTTAACTTGTCCCACTACCATCTCCTTTTGTCTTGCACCATTCTTCCCTTTCGTCTTTTAATCTCTCCGGCCTTCCACCCTATCACAGACCTTCCCTTTTGTTCTTTCCTCCCCTCCCCCCTCTCCCTGCCCCGACACTTGCTTAAAACCTGTTCCACCTCCAACTTTTTCCAGTTCTGACGAAGGGTCATCGACCTGAAACGTTAACTGTTTCTCTCTCCACTGATGCTGCCTGACCTGCTGAGCGTCTCCAGCATTTTCTGTTTTTATTATAATTAATTGTCAAGGGTTGTCACTGCTGTTTTGTATGGCATGGTAGCATAGTGGCTATGTTACTGGGCTAGTAACCTAGAGGCCTGGTCCCCACCACGGCAGCTGGGGAATTTAAATTCAGGTAATTAAATAAATCTGGAATAAAAAACTAGTATCAGTAATGGTGACCATGAAACTATCGGATTGTCGTAAAACCCCATCTGGTTCACTAATGTCCTTTAGGGAAGGAAATCTATCGTCTTTACCCGGTCTGACCGATATGTGACTTCAGACCCACAGCAATGTGGTTGACTCTTAACTGCCCTCTGAAATGGCCTAACAAGACACTCAGTTGTAACAAACCACTACAAAACTCAATAGGAATAAAACCGGACGGACCACCCGGCATCGACCTTGGCGCCAGCACACCCAGCCCAGTCGACCCGGCAAAGTCCTCCTCACCAACATCACCAACATCTGGGGACTTGGGCCAAAATTGGGAGAGCTGTCCCACAGACTAGTCAAGCAACAGCCTGATAGTCATACTCACAGAATCATACCTTTCAGCCAATGTCCCGAACTCCTCCATCACCATCCCTGGGTGTGTCCTGTCCCATTGGCAGGACAGATCCACCAGGGGTGGTGGCACAGTGGTATACAGTCGGGAAGGAGTGGCCCTGGGAGTCCTCAACATTGACTCCAGACCCCATGAAGTTTCATGGCTTCAGGTCAAGCACGGGCAAGGAAACCTCCTGCTGATTACCACCTACTGCCCTCCCGCAGCTGACGTATCAGTACTCCTCCATGTTGAACACCACTTGGAAGAAGCACTGAGAGTAGCAAGGGCACAGAATGCACTCTGGGTGGGGGACTTCAATGTTCATCACCAAGAGTGGCTCGGTAGCATCCAATAACTGGCTCACTGCTGCCCACTTTGGGTTCTGCCAAGACCACTCAGGTCCTGACCTCATTACAGCCTTGGTCCAAACATGGACAAAGGAGCTGAATTCCAGAGGTAAGAGTGACTGCCCTTGACATCAAGGCAGCATTTGACCGAGTGTGGCATCAAGGAGCCCTAGTAAAACGGAGGTCAATGGGAATCGGGGGGGAAATTCTCCACTGGCTGGAGGCATACCTAGCACAAAGGAAGATGGTTGTGGTGGTTGAAGGTCAATCATCACAGCCCCAGGACATCGCTGCAGGAGTTCCTCAGGGCAGTGTCCTAGGCCTAACCATCTTCAGCTGCTTCATCAATGACCTTCCCTCCAACATAAGGTCAGAAATGGGGATGTTCACTGATGACAGCACCGTGTTCAGCGCCATTCACAACTCCTCAGATAATGAAGCAGTCCATGCCCGCATGCAACAAGACCTGGACGACGAGCAGGCTTGGGCTGATAAGTGGCAGGTAACATTCGTGCCACAGAAGTGCCAAGCAATGACTATCTCCAACAAGCGAGAGTCCAACCACCGCCCCTTGACATTCAACGGCATTACCATCACCGAATCCCCCACCATCAACATCCTGGGGGTCACCATTAACCAGAAACTTAACTGGACTAGCCACATAAATACTGTGGCAACAAGAGCAGGTCAGAGGCTAGGTATTCTGGCACAAGTAAGGAGTGTGATGGAATACACTCCACTTGCCTGGATGAGTGCAGCTCCAACAACACAAGAAGCTCGACATCATCCAGGACAAAGCAGCCCGCTTGATTGGCACCCCATCCACCACCTTAAACACTCACTCCCTCCACCACCAGCGTACCGTGGCTGCAGTGTGTACCATCTACAAGATGCACTGCAGCAACTCGCCAAGGCTTCTTCGGCAGCACCTTCCAAACCCGCGACCTCTTCCACCTAGAAGGACAAGGGCAGCAGGCGCATGGGAACACTACTACCTCCAAGTCACACACCATTCTGACTTAGAAATATATCGCCGATCCTTCATCGTCGCTGGGTCAAATCCTGGAACTCCCTCCCTAACAGCACTGTGGGAGCACCTTCACCACACGGACTGCAGCGGTTCAAGAAGGCAGCTCACCACCACCTTCTCAAGGGCAACTAGGGATGGGCAATAAATGCCGGCCTTGCCAGCAACGCCCACACCTCAAATGAATTTTTTTTTAAAGTACCCTCTGCAATCCTGCCACAACTGACGATGCTCACACGTGAATTGGGTGACAAGGCATTGGGCTGTATTGATAGAACCTTCCAGTATAAATCAAAGATCACTGTACAGGTCGCATCTAGAGTACTGTGCCTAGTTTTGGTCCCCCCTATATGGGTGATATACTGGTCTTAAAAAAGGTCCAGGGTGTGGTGTATGTAACTTGTTCCACCTTAAGAGAACTTAAACCTGTTCCACCTTAAGAGATGTACTACTTTCTCTGGCTGCTGTATACGGTAATACCGGTGGTGACCACATTGGTATATAAGTGCTGTGTAGTAATTTGCTGGGTAGTACAGCCCTAACCTCCGAATAGTAAAGACCTATTGAAAAGTTATTCTTGTAGTCTGTGTCAGTAATTGACCTTAAATATAACTGGAACACACAGACTTAACAGTGGCGACGAGTCCGATCTTACCCTGCGGCAGTTTACATCCACGGCAGCTTCGTCCTCAGAACAGGCGTCGAGAAGAGGCATCCACCCTCATCATCCTGCTGAACAGCATGTCGCGCGGGAGGCATCGAGGACCCGGAGTGAAGAAGAGAAATTCTGAACTCGAAGCCCCCATCAGCGGCAGACAGCTATCTTCCTTCTACCACGGTGGTGGGTAAGCCAATCAGCGAAAGTCGGCCGCGTTGGCTGTAGCGAAGGGGAGGGAAGACGGAGGAAAGAGGGCGGTGAAATCGACCGCGGCCGGTGAAAAGGGCCGGGCCGCATTCGGGCCGAAAGGCGCAGCGACTGGGGCAGCTGAAGGCGCGAGAGCCGCGGTGAATTCGAACGCAGTGGGTGCACATAACCGGGCTGCAAGAAGGGCTGCGAGGCGCGACGGCAGGGAAGCGCGAATGCCCACGGGAACCGCGGTGGAGTAGAAGCAGCGTCGGGGGAGTTGTTAACCACTGGGGAGGCGAGACCGGCAGCAGCACAGCAATCACCATTGCAGCCAGCGGGTGAAGAAGACGAGCGCGAGAAAGACCGCCAAGCGCGGGAAGCCGCCATTTTGGAAAAAAAAAAATTGCAAAGATGCCTAAACATGGGAACATTAATACTTTTGATAGCGACATCGAAGATTGGACCACGTATGTAGAACGCATAGAAGTTTATTGTAGAGCAAATAAGATACCAGATGGGGAGAAAGCACTAACCTTATTAAACTTAATGGGTGCGAAGACATACGGGCAATTGAAACACCTTCTATCACCAGAGAAACCGGCGGATAAGACTTTCGCGGATATTGTTACCGTCCTGAAAAATCATTTAAGCCCCACGCCGCTGATGCTAGCGGAACGATTTAAATTTTACAGCAGAAAGCAGCTGAAAGATGAAAGCAATGCTGAATTTTTAATTGACTTGTGTAAGCTAGCAAAGTACTGTCAGTTTGGAACAGGACTAACAGATGCGCTAAGAGATAAATTTGTGTGTGGATTGCTAAAAGAAGAGACACAAAAGCGACTGCTTGAGGAGAATGAGCTGACGCTTGATAAAGCTGTCACTATGGCAGCATCGCACGAAGCCGCAGCGAGAGGCACGGCGGCAATGCAGCTACGGTCACTGGAACTCAGCACAAATCAAATGGTCTTGGGTACAGTAAAATGTTATCGTTGTGGAAAGACAACGCACGATCAGAACCAGTGCTGGTTCAAAAATAAGGAATGCAGAAAATGTGGCAGGCTTGGTCACATAGCTAAAGTATGCCAGTCAGGAGAGAAGACCAGCAACAAAAAGTCACCGCAGGGAAAGTACAGAAAGGTACACAAGGTGACAGAGAACAGTTCGAATGAACAGAAGTCAGATTCAGACGCCAGCAGTAATGAACTGGGTAGCTTAAGAGTACACAACGTTGGTAAGGAAGCAGACCTCCAGACAATTTGGGTCACACTTCAGATAGCAGGAGTCCAAGTGAAGATGGAATTGGACACTGGATCGGCATTGACGGTCATGAATAAGAAAGGTTACAAAAGGTTATTCCAACATATTCCCCTACGGGATACGGAGATTGTATTGAAAACATACACGGGGCAAAGAGTATACCCCATCGGAAATATAGAGGTAAAGGTGGTCCACAAGGGCAAAGAAAGCCGAGGAATGGACTTATATGTGCTACCTGAAGGAGGTCTACCACTACTGGGACGGGAGTGGATTAGAAAAATGAATATGGACTGGCATTCTTAAAAGCACTAACGGTAGATGCCAGGGAAACAGATGTCAAACCTAAACGATTGTCCAGAATATTGGACGATGCTAAAGAGGTGTTCCAGCAGGGACTGGGAACACTGAGAGGAATTACGGCAAACATCAAGATTGAAGAACATGCACAACCAAAATTTTTCAAAGCCAGACCGGTACCTTATGCGATACGACCTGCTGTGGAAGCGGAGCTGGAAGCGCTAGAACGTTCAGGAGTACTGTCTAAGGTAGACTGGAGGGAGTGGGCTACGCCCATTGTTCCCGTGATGAAACGTCCTTCGAGCAACAAGCCGGGAGAACCAGGGAAGGTTCGCATCTGTGGAGATTTCAAGATCACTGTTAATCCGGTGCTTCACACGGTGCAGTATCCGCTTCCGCGGATTGAGGATATCTTCGCTTCATTGTCGGGCGGGAAACACTTCACCAAGATAGACCTGGCGCAGGCGTACTTACAGATGGAAGTTGAGGAAGAGTCACGCCAGTACCTCACGATCAACACGCATAGAGGCTTGTACCGGTATAATAGACTGGTTTTTGGAGTGGCATCGGCTCCAGCAATTTGGCAGAGGGCCATGGAGCAGGTATTACAGGGAATTCCAGGCACACAATGTTACCTGGATGATATTCTGATTACAGGAGATGGTGACGAGGAACACCTCGCAAATTTGGAACTGGTGCTCATCAGATTGAAAGAATATGGACTTCGAGTTAATCGGCAGAAATGTGAGTTCTTTCAGAAGCGGATCTCGTACTGTGGCCATGTCATTGACCAGGAGGGACTTCATAAGTCTCCTGACAAGATCGAAGCGGTTGTGAAGGCTCCCGCTCCGGTTAATGTATCTCAGTTGAGGTCGTTACTAGGATTTTTTAACTATTACCATAAGTTTCTGCCAAATTTATCCACGGTACTGCACCCGCTGAACGCTCTTTTGCAGAAGGGAGTACCATGGGAGTGGAGCGAGGACTGTAAGAAGGCCTTTCGCAAAAGCAAGGAATTGATAACCTCAGAGGAAGTGTTGGCTCACTTCAACCCAACACTGCCTATTCGTTTGGCTTGTGATGCTTCTCCATATGGTATTGGGGCAGTACTCTCACACAAGTTGCCAAATGGCACGGAGAGGCCAGTCGCATTCGCATCCAGATCATTGACCTCCGCTGAGTGCAACTATGCTCAGATAGATAGGGAGGCTCTCAGCCTTGTGTGGGGAGTAAAGAAGTTTAATCATTACCTGCAGGGCCAAAAGTTTACGCTTCTGACAGACCATCAGCTGTTGGTATCCATTTTTAACCCTAAGAAGGGTGTGTCGGTGATGACAGCACAGAGACTCCAGAGATGGTCCCTTTTCCTAGGGGCACATCAATATCAAATAGAATTCAAAGGTACAAAGCAGCATGGTAATGCTGATGGGCTGTCGCGCCTGCCACTACCTGAAGAAGAGGAGACAACGAAGGTTGACCCTGTTGAGTTATTTCACTCGACCATCATCGAGTGTTTACCAGTCACCAATGCAAGTATTGAAAGAGAAACCAGGAACGACCCGACACTGTGCCGAGTCTACGAGGTGACAGTGAAGGGATGGCCAGCACATGGTGATTCTCTGTTACCGGCATTCTCGGCAAGACGAGACCAGCTGTCCGTCTGTCAAGGAACATTGATGTATGGAACAAGAGTGATTATTCCTCCTAAGTTAAGGGAAAGAGTTCTAAAGGAACTGCATGAAGGTCATCTGGGGGGAGTCAAGATGAAAAGCCTTGCTAGGGCTTATGTGTGGTGGCCGGGTATCGACCAACAGATAGAGGAGCTGACGAAAAGCTGCTCAGGGTGCCAAAAAGTGCAAAATGCGCCTCCAATTGCACCGCTGCATCCATGGGAATGGCCTTCAGCCCCATGGCAACGCGTACATATTGACTTCGCTGGTCCATTCATGGACTCCATGTTTCTAATTGCGGTGGACGCACATTCTAAATGGCCAGAAGTGATCAAGATGACTACCACTACTTCAGAAAAGACAATTGTGGTGTTAAGAACGATATTCGCAAGGAACGGATTGCCAGAACAAATATGTTCCGACAACGGACCACAGTTCGTGTCAGAAGAATTCCAAAAATTCTTAAAGAAGAATGGGGTGAAACATTATACCTCTGCCCCACATCATCCGGCTACAAATGGGTTGGCCGAGAGATTTGTACAAACATTCAAAAAGGCAATAAAGGCCATGAGCGAAGATCAGATTCCACTACAACATAAGGTGGACAAGTTTCTACTGGCATATCGAAACGCCGCTCATGCAGTGACAAACCAAAGTCCTGCCATGATGTTTTATAACAGGAGGTTGCGGTCCAGGTTGGACTTGTTAAAACCAAATGTGCGGAGGGAAGTTGAAAACAAACAGTTCCAGCATATAAATAACAAGACCATTCGGAGTTTCGAGGTAGGACAACCAGTGTTGGCCAGGGACTATGGAAACGAGAAATGGCAATCCGGAACAATTCGGGCCAGACAAGGACCCCTGATGTACACGGTAGATGTTGGTAAAAATGTAATACGGCGTCATGCTGACCAACTGGTAGAATCGAGAACAAGGGTCGAACCCATGGTTACGACAGAGACAACCGTGGAAGAAGTTAGTGAACCTGAAGCATCTACCTCGGCAGTGAATGTACCTGATGATGATGTCCAAGACATAAGAGACCAACTAGAGGAGTCACCTCAGCAACAAGAATCAGAGACCCCTGAAAGGCGTTATCCAACTCGAATCAGGAGGCCTCCTGAGAGACTGAACCTTTGAACTGTTTCTACATGAAGTTGTATATGTATATATGTTATTATGTTATGTTAAATGGGGATATAACTGTTAAGCTAAAAAGGGAGGATTGTGGTGTATGTAACTTGTTCCACCTTAAGAGAACTTAAACCTGTTCCACCTTAAGAGATGTACTACTTTCTCTGGCTGCTGTATACGGTAATACCGGTGGTGACCACACCGGTATATAAGTGCTGTGTAGTAATTTGCTGGGTAGTACAACCCTAACCTCCGAATAGTAAAGACCTATTGAAAAGTTATTCTTGTTGTCTGTGTCAGTAATTGACCTTAAATATAACTGGAACACACAGACTTAACACAGGGGAGAGCTACAAAAATGATTCCGAGCTTAAAAAACCTCAGCTACTCAGACAGGCTCAAGGACCTCGGTCTGTTTACTTTAGAGCAGCATAGACTGAGACGTGACCTACTGGAGGTCTATAATATAAAAGGGCTGGATAGCAGCCGTATTGATAGATTATTCCAGTTTAACAGATTGGGGAGAACCAGGGGACACGAGTTTAAACTGTGCAAGGGTAGGAATAGACTGGATGTGGGTTCTTCGCTCCCCAGAGTTCAGGGAGCCTCTGGAATGTGTTGCCGGCTGGTGCAGTGGGTGCTGACTCTCTGTCTCCAAGAGGGAGTTGGACCGGTTCCTGACTGGGACAGAGATCACATCATAGTGTCTTACCATAGTGGTTAAGTGTTTTTAGAGACAACACTCAGTCCGTGTGATCCCCTGGACTGGTTTTGATTGCCTGAGGGGGTCGGAGAGGTATTTTACAGAATATTTATTCCCTTATTGGCCCTGGGGTTTCTTGCCTCTCCCAGGAGATTATATGGCTGTGGAGGTTGTAATGAGGAGGGGCGGGGGGGGACGCGGCAGACGGGAAGAAGTGTTTAGCCATGAAGGTTGGGCCATCATGGTGTGAGGCAGACTTGATGGACCAGTTGGTCTTTTCCTGCCCGCTAATATCGTACGTTTGTATGAGGAGTGAGCACTTGGACAAGGCAATGGTGTGCAACTGTAGAGCTGTACCCCAGCCAACACGTTGGCGGGGGGCGGGGGGGGGGAGGTGGAAGTGACACATTATGTACGTCTCCATGGCACTGCTCACAGTAAATGGGCTGATATGGTTTTATAACAGGAGCATTAAACCATGCATTGCATAATTGTATTATTCTGCTGCTATATTGGCGGGTGCTGGCAAATTTTTGGCTCCCGGTTGGAAAACAACAACAATGAAAAGACTGCCTTTCGTGCTCACATGCTCACTAATACCTTTTAAGTGTGATCAGTTTGGCAGGCGCATACCTATATATTTATCGATACCCCTTGGCATTGCTCACAGTGGCAACGAGATGTGGTGCACACTTACAACACGTAGCATGCTATCTTTCCAAACTAAGGCAGCACAGTGAGGAGAGTGGCGGTGGAATAGAAAACTGCAGCGGTGAGGGAGGTAAAATCACTGGAGCTCAGGAGAAGTGGCAACTTACCTGCTTAATGGTGCTGCAAATGCAATAAAAGATGACGGCCGATGTGCTGTGCAATTTATTTGCTCCCGAATCTGTTTCGCCCGCTGCCTGCAAATCAAAAATTTGTGACAGGCGATAGCGAATTGGCCGCCCATTGTGGAAATACAAATGGGGAAAGATGCAGGACGGGCTGCCGGCTCGTGATCACCCATCTTACACCGACGCACTAAGTTATGTTACCCCCGAGGTCGCCAAAACTCCAGGATTATGTTTTTCTTAAAATGATTGACCATCTGGTCATTCACAAAAGCAAGCAACAGCTACCCAACTTGTAGTCAGCTAGTGGCTCAGCGGGTAGCATCCCTCACCTCTGGGTCAAGAAGGTTGTGGGTTCAAAATCCCACTCCAGAGACTTGATCACAAAAAATCCAGGCTGACACTCCCAGTGCGGTGCTGAGGGGGTGCCGCACTGTTGGAAGTGCCAGTTATTCGGATGAGGCCCTGTCTGCTCTCTCAGGTGGATGTACAAGATCCTGTGGCACTATTTCGAAGAAGAGCAGGGGGAGTCATCCCTGGTGTCGTAGCCAATATTTATCCTTCAACCAATGTCATTTAAACAGATTATCTGGTCATTATCACATTGCTGTTTGTGGGAGCTTTCTGTGTGCAAATTGGCTGCCAGGTTTCCTGCATTACAACAGTGACTGTACTTCATTGGCTGGAAAGCGCTTTGGGACGTCGTGAAAGGCGCTATAGAAATGCAAGCTATTTCTTTATTTTCTATCCACCTGCAGCGGTGAGGGAGGTAAAATCACTGGAGCGCAGGAGAAGTGGCAACTTACCTGCTTAATGGTGCTGCAAATGCAATAAAAAATGACGGCTGATGTGCTGTGCAATTTATTTGCTCCCAAATCTGTTTCGCCCACTGCGGAGACTGTGGCAGTCTTAGCTGCCGTCTGAGAAACTGTGTTCTGTTGACAGATAGGCAAGGTCAATGCTGATAGCTTATTCCCGTGAGACAGATTCTAATTTCCAACAGCTATAAGGAGGGAGGGTACAAAGACAACGAGACAGAAAAGCAAACAGGCACTTTTTCTGAATTCTAATTTGATTTCACTTCTCATAGTGGTTATATTACTGGACTGCTAAGCCAGAGGCCTGGACTGATGATCCAGAGACATGAGTTCAAATCCCACCAGGGCAGCTGGGGCATTTAAATCCAGTTAATTAAATAAATCTGGAATTAAAAAGCGAATGTCGGGGAGGAGGGAGGCCTGCAATACCATGGCTCTACGTGCCGATGCGCGTGACGCTGTTGCATGTAGCGCCGCAATATTCACTTGCAGCGCCCCAGGAAGGAGGGGGAGTGCTTCCAGTAGCCTCCTGCGTGGGGCGCTACCACTGAATTTACGGCGCAGGGGCGCTAACTTTTTCGGGGTGTTAAAATTAGCCCCCCCCCCCCGCCCCCCCGGGCGAAGTTAGCGCCCCAAAATGTTTCCCCCTCTCATTTCTATAGCGCCTTTCACAACCACAGGACATCCCAAAGCGCTTTACAGCCAATGAAGTACTTTTTGAAGTGTAGTCGCTGTTGTAATGTAGGAAACAAGCAGCCAATCTGCGCACAGTAAGCTCCCACAAACAGCAATGAGATAACAACCAGATGATTGGTTTTAGTGATGTTGGTTGAAGGATAGATATTGGGCAGGACACCGGGGAGAACTCCTTCAAAATAGTGCTGTCTGATCTTACGGATAGTATTAGATTAAAGGAAGAGGCTTGTAATGTTGCCAAGAGTAGTAGTAAGCTTGAGGACTGGGAGAGTTTTAGAAACCAGCAAAGGATGACCCAAAATTTGATAAAGAGGGACAAAACAGAATACAAGAATAAGCTAGCAAGAAATATAAAAAGAAATTGTAAGAGCTTCTAAAAGTGTAAAAAGGAAGAGAGTAGCAAAAATAAAAATGGGTCCCTTAGAGGCTGAGACAGGAGAAATTATAATGGGGGAATAAGTAAATGGCAGAGACGTTAAACAAATATTTTGTATTTGTCTTCACAATAGAAGCATACCAGAAATAGCGGGGAACCAAGGGTTTAATGAGAGTGAGAAACTTAAAGTAATTAATATTAAAGAGAAAATACTGGAGAAATTAATGGAACTAAAAGCTGACGAATCCCCAGGGCCTGATGGCCTACATCCTAGGGTTCTAAACGAGGTGGCTGCAGAGATAATGGATGCATTGGTCCAAGATTCCCTAGATTCTGGAATAGTCCCAGCAGATTGGAAGGTAGCAAATGTAACCCCACTATTCAAGAAAGGAGGGAGAGAGAAAACAGGGAACTACAGGCCAGTTAGCCTGACATCAGTTGTCGGGAAAATGCTGGAATCCATTGTTAAAGCAGTGGTAACAGGGCACTTAGAAAAGCATAATATGATTAGGGAGAGTCAAAATGGTTTTATGAAAGGGAAATAGTGTTTGACAAATCTATTAAGAGTTTTTGAAGTTGTAACTAGCAGGGTAGATAAATGGGAAACCAGAGGATAGTACATTTGAATTTTCAAAAGGCATTCAGTAAGGTGCCACACGAAAGGTTGTTGCACAAGATAAGGGCTCATGGGGTTGGAGGTAATGTATTAACATGAACAGAGGATTGGTTAAGGGACAGAAAACAGAGCAGGAATAAATGGGTCATTTTCAGGTTGGCAGGCTGTAACTAGTGGGGTGCCGACAGGATCAGTGCTTGGGCCTCAGCTATTTACAATCTATATAAATGACTTAGATGAAGGGACTGTATCCAAGTTTGCCGACGATACAAAGCTAGGTGGGAAAGTAAGATGTGAGGAGGACCCAGCGAGTCTGCAAAGGGATATATGCAGGTTAAGTGAATGGGTTATAAGATGGCAGATGGAGTATAATGTGGGGAAATGTGAGGTTATTCACTTTGGTAGGAAGAATAGAATATTTTTTAAATGGCGAGGAACTATTAAATGTTGGTGTTCAGAGGGATTTGGGTGTCCTTGTACACAAAACACAGAAAGTGGACATGCAGGTACAGCAAGCAATTACTGTTGGCCTTTATTGCAAGGAGGTCAGCACCTCTGACAGTGCAGCACTCCCTCAGCCCTGCACTGGAGTGTTAGCCTAGATCTTAGTACTCAAGTCTCTGGAGTGGGACTATGAACCCATGATCTTCTGACTCAGGGGCGAGAGTGCTACCCACTGAGCCACAGCTGACCCTACAAATTGCAACTAGATGTTGATTACTTGTTTTGCCAAAATAATATTTCTCAAAAAAATTATATTTACCCTTCACCCAAATACATGATACAGATTAATATTTCTTTTGGATGCAGTTCACTACAGTGGCATCGAAACAATTTAAATCCTCAGCGAATCACTCAACATTGAATTCACTCTTCTAAATATACAAAAACTATGGCGGTGACTTTGCTCTCCTCGGTGGGTCCGGTGTGGGCGGTGCCAGTGGCGGGTCGTGGCCCCACTGCTGGCTCCATCCCGCTGTCTAAAATGAATTTACATTGATAGGGCTTGTTAAGCCCGTGCAGCGCGTTTCCCGGGCCAATTAGAGGAAGCGGGTCTGGTGACATCATTCATGACACATCATCAGCCAGTTTCCTTAAAAAGGACCATGGCCAACTTTATTTTGGCATTGTGCTGTCAGTGTACTACAGCACTGAGGCGCTGCAAACACTGACAAGCACCGCACAGAGGTGCAGGGCTGCACCCAGGCTCTCCCATGACTCCCTCCATATGCGTATGGAGGGAGTCACAGCACACAGGGAGGTCCTCTTCCCTTCCAATGGGTGGAAGACACCTCCCCAGGAGACCAATGCTGCCTGGGTGCATATTGCACAGGAGGGCACTGTTAGAGCCGTGATTCTGAGAGCATGCTGTTTTTCAATAACCACACGGATGCTGTAACTTAACGATAAACAGGTATTTACTGGAGGAGGGTAGTCTCAAGACTGGGGGTACAGAGGCATGCGCAAGGCTTATATACAGGTGTGGTCACTGCCGGTACTACAGTATACAGGAGCTGTAAAAGTAGTTCTGTCTTAAAGGCACATACACTACAATTCCTCCCCTTTTAGATTAGTAGTACCCCTAATATTCAAATAACAATTAACACTTTAACATGTACATTAAACAACAATAGTCCATTTATAGATTCAGTCTTTGGGGCGGCTTCCTGACCCTTTCGGGATAGCACCTTTCCTTTGGTTCTTGTTTTGGTGCAGAGGTGATTCTGACCCCTTTTCATCGGGTAGTTCATCGGGTTCCACTGCTACTGGTTCTGAGGTAGATGCTACCGGTATGTCGGGTTCATCCCCAGGTACTCGAGACATGGGGTTGACGCGTTCCTGTGACGCTAGGATCTGATCGACGTGACATCTCACAATGTTCTCCCCGACATCCACTGTGTACATTAATGGCCCCTGCCTTGTGCATATCGTTCCGGGTTGCCATTTCTCTGTTCGATAGTCACAGGCCAAGACTGGTTGTCCAACATTGAAGCTCCTTGTCGGCTTCTCATTGATGTGCTGGAATTGTTTGTCCTCAACATTTCTTCGCACATTTGGTCTGAGCAAGTCCAGAAGAGATCTCAACCTTCGGTTGAAGAACATCATGGCCGGGGTCTGGTTGGTAACTGCATGTGTCGCGTTTCGGTAGGCTAATAAGAAATTGTCCATCTTATGCTGTTTGGAATTTCCTCGTCGCACATGGCCTTTATCGCCTTCTTAAAGGTTTGTACGAACCTCTCAGCCAATCCATTTGTGGCTGGATGATACGGGGCGGATGTGTAATGCTTTACCCCATTCCTTCTCATAAATTTTTGAAACTCTTCGGACACAAACTGTGGTCCATTATCAGAGCAAATCTGCTCTGGCAAACTGTTTCTGGCAAATATGGTCCGTAGGACTGCAATCGTTTTCTCTGTAGTGGTTGAGGACATTTTTATCACCTCAGGCCACTTCGAATGAGCATCCACTGCTATTAAGAACATTGAGTCCATGAATGGACCAGCGAAATCAATATACACCCGTTGCCATGGAGAGGAGGGCCACTCCCATGGGTGTAGAGGGGCATGTGGTGGTGCATTTTGGACCTTCTGGCATCCTAAGCAGCTCTTAGTTAGGTCTTCGATTTGTTGATCGATTCCCGGCCACCACACATAAGTCCTAGCAAGGCTTTTCATTTTCACTCACCCCAGATGACCTTCATGTAGCTTTCAAGGGTATATGTGAAAATAGCCGCTTGTAGTCCCTTTGGTTTTTGACTGTTAGGGCTGATCCTGTGTCCAATTCCATTTTCACTTGAACTCCGTCTATCTTGAGTGTAACCCAGATAGTCTGGTGATCCTCCATTTTGGTTACCTTATGTAGTTTCAGACAACCCAGCTCCTTGCTTCCGGAGTCTGTGTCACTTTTCTGTTCGTCTGAACCACTGTCCATCACCTGGTGTACCTTTTTTACTTCTCCTGTGGAGATTTCTTACTGTTGGTTTTCTTCCCAGACCTGCAGACTCTTGCTATGTGTCCTGCTTTTCCACACTGTCTGCACACTTGGTCCTTGAACCAACAATCCTTCTGGTCATGTGTTGTTCTGCCGCAGCGATAGCACTTCCCTGTTCCATAGGACATTTCATTGGTGCCATATTCTTGCGGTCTCCGTTGTATCTCTGCAGCTCCCCTTGCGGCTGCTTCGTGTGATACTGCCATACTGAAAGCCTTGTCCAGCGTAAGATCCTTTTCTGATAGAAGCCGTTTCTGGGTTCCTTCACTTTGTAGCCCACACATAAACTTGTCCCTTAATGTATCTGCTAGTCCCGCTCCAAACTGGCAGTGTTTCGATAGCTTGCGCAGTTCCGTTAGGTACTCAGTATTGCTTTCATCTTTGTGTTGGTTCCTTTTATGGAACTTAAATCGTTCTGCTATCAGCAGCGGTGTGGGGTTTACGTGGTCCTGTAGGATTTCTACTATGCTTTCGAAATTCTTGTTCACTGGCTTCTCTGGGGTTATTAGATTTTGCAGTAACCCATAAGTTTTTGCACCCATGGAATTTAACAAAACCAGTGCTTTACTAGCATCTGGCACTTCATTCGCCCTGCAGTACATCTCAATACGTTCCACATATGTCGCCCAATCTTCGACTTCATTGTCGAACGTAGAGATACTGCCACTCTTCGGCATCCCTGGGTGTGATTTAACTGTCAAAAATGGCGTCTCCCGCGCTTCCCCTTCTTCTCCGCTGGCACAAAATGGCGTCTCCCATGCTTTCCTTCCTTCCCGCGCTTGCCCTTCTTCTCCGCTGCGGCTTCTAAAAATGGCGTCTCCCGCGCTCTTCCTTCTTCTCCGCGGCTCAATGGCGTCACCCGCGCTCTCCCTTCTTCTCCCCGCGGACACTGTTCAGCCCTTGGGCCCTGGCTGTGCTCTGCGCGTTATTTTTTTGTTTTTTTCTCGACACCGCTCGGTCCTTAACCCAGCTGTTGCTTTACCCTCTCTCCGTTTTTTTTTTTTTTCTCGACGCCGCTCGGTTTTCAACCCCCGGCTGCGCCCTGTGTGCTTCACCCTCTGTCTTACCCCGTCGACGCTGCTCGGCTTTCTCTCCGCCGTCGGTCGGCTCCAGCCGCCGCTGTCCGGGAAGGGTCTGCGCTGGACCTGTCGTCAGTCTCTTGCTGATCGTCGTGGCTGGGGAACCAAGCCCGGCTCTCCACAGCCTCCACTGCGATGTTCACTCTCTGCCGGATGACTGGGCGGTTGCTCGTGGTCGACGTCCGTGTTCCTGGCCTCGACTTTTTTTCTTTTTTTTTGTTACACCGCCCTCCCGGAGCGAATCCTCGAAGGGAAATGCAGAGTTGCAGGTAGATTCGAATCGACACTCGTCGCCACTGTTCGATCCGTGATTCTGAGAGTATGCTGTTTTTCAATAACCACACGGATGCTGTAACTTAACGATAAACAGGTATTTACTGGAGGAGGGTAGTCTCAAGACTGGGGGTACAGAGGCATGCGCAAGGCTTATATACAGGTGTGGTCACTGCCGGTACTACAGTATACAGGAGCTGTAAAAGTAGTTCTGTCTTAAAGGCACATACACTACAGGCACAAGCAGGGATGTGGTCAGGGGAACCAGGTTGCAGTGGCACAAACCTTTCAATGATCTCAGTAGATCACAAAACCTTAGTACAAAGTCACACTCAATATCATCCTGCTGCGCCACTCATCACATCCCCATCACTCTGCCTTCCCTACCCTACTCCTGCACATCCTTACTCACACCAACTTACCTTGCACCTCCACCCATCCCTCTCAATCTACATTATCACTTCCCCCATCTCACTAGCCACCCCTCACACTCACCCTCATCCTAGTCCAGTCATACCAACTAACAACACACAAGGGTAGGCACTTGGGTGTTTTCTCCAATGTTTATGTAAAGTTTCTATTAATGTGCTGTTAAACATTGAAATCTTTATTTTCAACACTTTCCGGTCTTGGACAGATTTGTGTGCACCTTTGGAAGTAGCTTAGTGAGTTGCAGTGAACGGTGAGACATAACGGCACCTCCCAGGAATGGTGATGAGTGTGAAAGGAATGAATTGCGCATTGTAGGGATGCTTTCTGGTGTTGGTGTGGGGTAGTGCCAACCTGGCACATCATGTGGCAGCCAGGGTGTACAGCGTCAAGTGAAGTAAATCTGGCCATGGTGAGGCCATCCCTGGCGTCCCGGGCAGCAATGTGGTCGGGTGCTGATGCCCTGTGTCCTGTGCAGCATCAGGTGATTATGGAGAAGGTTGGTGGTGTTGTTGTTGGTGCTGCTGTGTTAGGGCTCATCGTGGTCAGATTCTGAGGACCAAGGCGAGAGAGTATAAAGGGCACCCATGCTGATGGAATAGATGGCAGATGAAGTACAGATGACAGAAGCGATCTGTCAATGGGGAGAGAGAGGTAATGAGGTGAGACTGGATGGAAACTTGTAGCATGCTGAATCTGTTGTGGAAATGCATTGAGGAACAGCTTGTGGCTGAGGGAAGTGATCTCTGTCAGGTGAGAGCTTTTACTGTACATTTGAAGCGGTCAAGTAATCAGCTGGAGCAATGGCCACTGAACTCCCGCCTCAGGTTGACAGATGTGGTCACCAAACAGAGTGGTTCCCATGGCCATGAAGTTAAAAAGTAAGGTAAAAAAGCCTGTTAAGAGTGTGGTAAGTAGATTATAATGAGTTTAATTGGGTCGCCCGCCGCTGCCTGTCAGGTCTGCCCAGCACTGACAGACCCAACATTGGGAAAGGCGCATGGTGATAGGTTGGCAGCGGATTCCCGACCCTGCTGTCAAAAAAAAACCTCACCTTCCCACCCGACCCGGCACCGATCCCGCCCGCTGACACTCCAGAAAATTACAGCCACAATCTGCATCGGCTCCAATTCTGCGCAGTTTCTACAAAATGCCAGTGAAGATACAGAGACTAGGAACACAGGAACAGGAGGAGGCCATTCAGCCACTCGGGCTTCTTCCGCCATTCAATCAGATCGTGGCTGATCTGCACCTCAACCTAATTTACTCGCCTTTGCTCCATATCCCTCGATACCCTCACCCAACAAAAATCTAGCAATCTCAGTCTTGAAAGCTCCAATTGTCCCCCAGCATCCACAGCCTTTCAGGAGACAGAGTTCCAGATTTCCGCTGCCCTGTGTGTGGAAAAGTACTCCCTGATTTCCCTCCGAAATAGCCCTGGCTCTAATTATAAGATGATGTCCTTGTTCTCGATTCCCCCACCAGAGGGAACAGTTTCTCCGGATCTGTCTTATCGAATCCTTTCAAATATTAGGAGGTTGAGGAGTGATCTGATCGAGGTGTTTAAAAGAAAGAAAGACTTGCATTTATATAGCGCCTTGTGTCAGCTGTGGCTCAGTGGGTAGCACACTCGTCTGAATCAGAAGGTTGTGGGTTCAAGTCCCACTCCAGGGACTTGAGCACATCAAGCTAGGCTGACACTCCAGTGCAGTGCTGAGGGAGTGCTGTACTGTCGGAGGTACTGTCTTTCGGATGAGACGTTAAACCGAGGCCCCCATCTGCTCTCTCAGGTGGACGTAAACGATCCCACGGACTATTTCAAAGAGGAGCAGGGGGAGTTAGCCTCGGTGTCCTGGGCCAATATTTATCCCTCAATCAACATCACTAAGACAGATTATCTGGTCATTATCACATTGCTTTTTGTGGGAGCTTGCTGTGCACAAATTGGCTGCCGCGTTTCTCACATTACAACAGTGACTACACTTCAAAAGTACTTCATTGGCTGTAAAGCGCTTTGGGACGTCCGGTGGTCGTGAAAGGCGCTATATAAATGCAAGTCTTTCTTTCTTTTAAACACCTCGATCAGATCACCCTTCAACCTCCTATATTCAAGGAAATACAAGCAAAGTTTATACAACATGTCCTCCTACTTTAACCCTCTAGGAATCAGCCACAAAGAACTGTCCTTTTAAAACAGCCATCGACCCGAAACGTTAACCCAACTTCCCCTCTCCACAGATGCTGCCTGACCTGCCGAGTGTCTCCAACATTTAGTGGTTTTTTTTAGTGTCAGCTGTGGCTCAGTCGGAAGCACTCTCGCCTCTGGGTCAGAAGGTTGTGGGCTCAAGTGCCAGTCCAGAGACTTGAGCACAAAATCCAGGCTGATGCTCCAGAGCAGTGCTGAGGGAGTGCTGCACTGTCTGAGGTGCCGTTAAACCGAGACTCCGTCTGCCCCCTCAGGTAGACGTAAAAGATCCCACGGCGTTATTTTGAAGAGGAGCAGGGGAGTTCTCCCCCGTGTCCTGGCCAATATTTATCCCTCAATCAACATCACTAAAAAAACAGATTGTCTGGTCATTTATCACATTGCTGTTTGTGGGAGCTTGCTGTGCGCAAATTGGCTGCCGCGTTTCCTACATTGCAACAGTGACTCCACTTGGAAAAGTACTTTGGGATGTCAGGCGGCCGTGAAAGGCACTATATAAATGCAATTCTTTTTGTTTCGATTTCAGTGATTCAGCATTTGCCGAGTTTTGCTTTCTGCCCTTTTGATACGCATTGTGTCACATTACTTTCCATGGCTGTATTTTAATTCCCGATCAGAGATCTGCTGGGCCTACTTCACAAGAAAGAAAGCTTTTCTCTGACAAACAACACAATCCTACTCAACGGTTTTTATTATTATTGCCGCTGGACCATTGCAGTTATAAATAACATTTCCCCAGCCTTCTTCTTCTCTTCTCTTAGGCAGTCCCTCGGAACCGAGGATGACTTGCTTCCACATTAAAAATGAGTTCTCAGGTGACTGATGAGTCCAATGCGGGACCTACAGTCTCTGTCACAGGTGGGGCAGATGGTGGTTGAAGGGGCAGGTGGGTGGGGTGCTTGGTTTAACATGCGCTCCTTGCGCTGCCTGCGCTTGGCTTCCGCTTGCGTCCGGCGAAGAGACTCAAGGGGCTGGATTTTCATTCAGGAGTCGGGTTGGAGGCGGGGCTACAACTTTCGGGGTTGTAGTCCCGCCTCCATCGAGATGCGGCCAATCCACGCGATTTTAACTTGATTGACCTTGTTGAGCCCGCCCAGCGGGCTCAGCAGGCCAATTAAGGGCCACCCGGCAACAGGTGATGTCACAGACTGAAATTTCATCTGTCAAGAGATTTTGACAGATGAAATATCAGTGTTTCACAGCTGTTTGAAGCTGTCACATCACTCACCTGAACACCGACATCTCGACCCCTCCAACCCGACGGCCCGACTCCTCTAACATGGCGTGGTTTGGAGCCGTCGGGAATCCCACACTTCAACATTAAAAATAGGGATTAGGCTAAAAAACTGCCTGTTAACTACCTGTTACCAGGCAGTTAATTGGCACTAATCCCTTCCCATCTCGAGTAGGCGGGTGTGGTAAACCACTGTTTGTATTCCACTGTGTACATGCCTGGACATGCCTCGGCTGACTCCTCCCACAAGTCCTAGTATAAAGGTGACTGCTCCCCAGCCCCTTTGTATTCTGGACCGGTCGACCACTCGAGGCAGACCTTCATTCTTTTGTTAATAAAAGCCTTTAGTTACTCTCTTAACTCTCAGTCTTTTATGAGTAATTGATCGCGCATCAATTTTATTAACAAAATTTTTATAATGGAGAAGATCCTCACACCAGCATGCCTGGACTTAGATCATCGGGAGGCGGACTCATCCACCAAGTTTACTCACTGGCTTAAGTGTTTCGAAAAATTCCTGACCGCCTCCGCAGCAATCAAATCGGACGAGGACAAACTAGATGTCCTGACCTCCAAAGTGAACCACCGAGTGTACTCGGTCATCCAAGATGCGACCTCGTACACGGACGCTATCAAGCTCCTCAAGGACCAGTACACGCGTCCAGTGAACGAAGTGTACGCCAGGCACCTTCTGGGGAGTCGTAAACAACAACCTGGGGAATCGACCGTGGAATACCTTCAGGCACTGTCTGTGCTTGGCCGGGCCTGTGGTTGTAAGGATGTAAAGTCCGCCGTGTACACAGAGGAACTTATCCGGGACGCTTTTGTAGCGGGCCACAGATCCAATTACACCCGACAGCGACTGTTGGAGCAGAGTGACCTCGACATCAACAAGGCCTCTGAACTCGCACTATCATTGGATGCAGCCTACCGGGGCATGGATGCCTACTCCTCTGCACCGTGGACGCCGCGGGGAATGACAGCCTGGGACACGGTAGGACCGCCTCATAGCGCCGTGCCACCCCAGCCACACCCCAGCAACGGCCCAACTACCGCAGCAGTGTCCCAAGGCCAGACAGCAGTGCCCCAAGGCCAGAAATGCTACTTCTGTGGCCAGGCAAAACACCCCAGAGCGCGCTGCCCGGCGAAAAACGCGATCTGCTCGGGCTGCGGGAAGAAGGGACACTACGCTAGCGTCTGCAGGGCCAAAGCCACCCCAAACCCCAGCAGCGCCACGTGTGGGCCATGCGGGCCGCCATCTTGGGCCTCCCCGGCCATGTGCGAACCACCGGTACAGCAGCCATTTTGGACGCCTCCAGCCACATGGGGATCATGGATGCCGCCATCTTGGACGACAGCCGGAACGCAGCAGGCCCCCAACACCGCCTCATCTGATACCCGCAGCGACACACCGACCCCTACGCTGGCATCCGTTACACTGGACCAAGCGAGACCGCACCAGCTGGCCAGTTCCACAATGGACATTAAGGTAAATGGTCACGATACAATCTGCCTTTTTGACTCTGGGAGCACGGAGAGCTTCATCCACCCCGACATGGTGCGGCGTTGCTCTCTCCCAGTCCTGCCTGTGCACCAGCGGATTTCTATGGCCTCCGAGTCCCAGTCGGCGGACATCGGCGGCTACTGCGTGGTGACACTCGTAGTAGACGGGACTGTGTATGATCATTTTAAACTCCTGGTCCTGCCCGACATCTGCGCTGCCGTCCTGCTGGGGTTAGATTTCCAGTGCCACCTTAAAAGCGTTACGATGGCGTACGGTGGACCCCTACCCCCACTCACAGTCCGCAGCCAGCAGCTTCCAAATTGCCCGCCGCGCACCAGGTGCAACCTCTCCACACTCAGAGTCACCCCCTCCCCACTGTTTGCTAACCTCACCCCCGACTGTAAGCCCATCGCCACAAAGAGCAGGCGATACAGTGCCGGGGACAGGGTTTTCATTAAAACCGAAGTGGAGCGGCTCCTGAAGGAAGGGATTATTGAGGGCAGCACCAGCCCCTGGCGAGCCCAGGTTGTGGTCGTTAAGACCGGCGAGAAGCAGCGCCTGGTCATCGACTACAGCCAGACAATAAATCGCTACACCCTGCTGGACGCCTACCCACTCCCCCGCATAGCTGATATGGTCAACCAGATCGCGCAGTACCGCGTCTTCTCGACCATTGACCTGAAATCAGCGTACCACCAGCTCCCTATCCGCCCTGAGGACCGCCAGTATACTGCCTTTGAGGCAAACGGCCGCCTCTATCACTTCCTTAGGGTTCCCTTTGGCGTCACCAACGGGGTCTCCGTCTTCCAAAGGGAGATGGACCGGATGGTAGATCAAAATGCGTTGCAGGCCACTTTCCCATATCTGGACAATGTGACCATCTGCGGCCGTGACTTGCAGGACCATGACGCAAACCTCGAAAAATTCCTCCGCACCGCCCAACTCCTGAACCTGACATATAACAAGGAGAAGTGCATATTCCGCACAAACCGCCTCGCCATCCTTGGCTGTGTTGTGGAACACGGAGTCATCGGCCCCGACCCCGACCGGATGCGTCCCCTTATGGAACTCCCACTGCCCCACTGCCTCAAGGCCCTGAAGAGGTGCCTAGGGTTTTTCTCCTATTACGCCCAGTGGGTCCCCTACTATGCGGACAAGGCCCGTCCACTGATCAAGTCCACCTCTTTTCCCTTGACGGCAGAGGCCCGCTTAGCCTTCCACCGTATCAAGGAGGACATTGCCAAAGCCACCATGCACGCAGTGGACGAATCCATCCCCTTCCAGGTGGAAAGCGACACGTCCGACTTTGCCCTGGCCGCTACCCTCAATCAGGCGGGGAGACCCGTGGCCTTCTTTTCACGAACCCTCCAAGGCCCGGAGACCAGACACTCCGCTGTTGAGAAGGAGGCCCAGGCGATTGTGGAGGCTGTGCGTCATTGCAGGCACTACCTGGCCGGAAAACGATTTACCCTGCTCACTGACCAGCGTTCAGTTGCTTTCATGTTTAACAACAAGCAGAGGGGCAAAATCAAAAATGACAAGATCTTGAGGTGGAGAATCGAACTTTCCACCTACAATTACAAGATCTTGAACCGGCCCGGGAAGCTCAATGAACCCCCGGATGCGCTATCGCGTGGCACCTGCGCCAGCGCGCAGATCGATAGACTGCGGGCCCTCCACAATGACCTCTGCCACCCGGGGGTCATCAGGTTCTTCCACTTCATCAAGGCCCGCAACCTGCCTTACTCTATTGAGGAGGTCAGGACCATGACCAGGAACTGCCAAGTCTGCGCTAAGTGCAAACCGCACTTTAATAGACCAGACAGGGCTCACCTGATAAAAGCCACTCGCCCCTTCGATCGCCTGAGCGTTGATTTTAAAGGGCCTCTCCCCTCCTCCGACCGCAATGTGTACTTCCTCAACATTATTGATGAGTACTCCCGTTTCCCGTTCGCCATCCCCTGCCCGGACATAACCAGTGCCACGGTCATTAAATGTCTGAACGACCTCTTCACCCTGTTCGGTTTCCCCAGCTATATCCACAGCGACCGGGGCTCATTGTTTATGAGCGACGAACTCCGTCAGTACCTGCTAACTAGGGGTATTGCCACAAGCAGGACCACCAGTTACAACCCCCGGGGGAACGGACAGGTGGAAAGAGAAAATGCGACAGTTTGGAAGGCCGCCCTGCTAGCCTTAAAGTCTAGGGGCCTTCCGACCTCCCGCTGGCAGGATGTGCTCCCCGATGCGCTCCACTCTATTCGGTCACTGCTCTGCACTGCCACTAACGCCACCCCTCATGAGAAAATGTTTGTCTTCCCAAGGAAGTCCACATCGGGGACATCGCTACCGCCATGGCTGACGTCCCCAGGGCCGGTCCTACTGAGAAGACACGTGAGGATCCATAAAACGGACCCCCTGGTCGAGAGGGTCGACCTCCTCCACGCCAACCCCCAGTATGCTTACATTGCATACCCGGACGGGTGGGAGGACACAGTCTCCATAAGAGACCTTGCACCCTCGGGGGCCGCAGTAACCCACTACCCACTACCAACCCCCCCCACGATCCGATATCCAGCCCCAGCAGACGGCAGGCCTGGGCCCCGCGACCCACTCGACATCTACGAGGACGACACGCCTGTGCCACAGCCTACGCAGGACTCGACGCCGGAAGCTCCACTACCCCTGCCGTCGCCACGCCGATCACAGCGGCAGACAAGACCTCCGGAGAGACTCCAATACACTAACTTTTAATACACTTCACCCCGCCGGACTCAATTTTAAACAAGGGGTGAATGTGGTAAACCACTGTTTGTATTCCACTGTGTACATGCCTGGACATGCCTCGGCTGACTCCTCCCACAAGTCCTAGTATAAAGGTGACTGCTCCCCAGCCTCTTTGTATTCTGGACCGGTCGACCACTCGAGGCAGACCTTCATTCTTTTGTTAATAAAAGCCTTTAGTTACTCTCTTAACTCTCAGTCTTTTATGAGTAATTGATAGCGCATCAGCGGGTCACAGTGCGGGGCGGGTACCCGCCTCCTTTGAAACTGGCATGGAGGTGGGTTGGGGGCGGGATGGTGTCGGGGCCCCCGATTTCAGGATTTTAACCCCCCCGCACGCCTCCAATCCCGACTCCACGGCACAATGAAAATCCTGCCCAAGGTGTTCGGCGTCTTCCCGGATGCTTCTCCACTTTAGAGTCATAGGCCTAGAAATTGGGTTGTGGGCTCGCCAGGGCTGTAGTGCCAGAAATTTTGCGCCAGCGTTAATGCGGCAGCGCCCGACGAAATTTCGGTTGCGCCGGCCCCAGAGGGCGGCGGGCGCTAAAGGAGGGTTTTAGCGCCTGAAAACGGGCGTTGAATTGGGTTTCCCGGCGCTAATCCCCCGCTGCGGCACCCGATGCGGTGCGGCAGGCTGGGGAACTGCAGGCCTCCTCCTTCTGTTAAGGAGGAGCTGCCTGCAGCCGACAACTGTCCGGCGGATTCCCCCGACATCTGAGCCCGGCACCTCGGGGAAGTGCCGGGCTCGCAGCACACACTCATCAGGGCCGCGGGGGGGGTGATGCAGGAGTCCGGGAAGGGAGGTGCGGGCAGGCGGCCGCCGGGAACGCGGCCGGCCGCCGCTCCACCTTTATGCGCCGGCGCAAAGGCGTGTAAGAACACTTTTCACATTCGGTAGTTGCGCCTGCCACGGGCGAGGCGGGCGCAACTGAATTTGGGCTTGGGGCCGGGTTACCACGGCAACCGGGATGCTGCGCACACCGGTGCCGGCGCAGCGCTACCGGCTAACGCCGATGGTAAGGCCCAAGTCAATTTGCAAAACGGCTATAAGTCCGGCGCAAGGCCCTCTAGCGCCACTAATTGGGCGCTAAGCCCACTCAATTTCTAGGCCATAGAGTCATAGAGTAATACAGCATGGATAGAGGCCCTTCGGCCCATCGTGTCCGCGCCAGCCATCAAGCCCTGTCTAATCTAATCCCATATTCCAGCATTTGGTCCGTAGCCTTGTATGCTATGGCATTTCAAGTGCTCATCCAAATGCTTCTTAAATGTTGTGAGGGTTTCTGCACTTTGTGCGGTCTTGGGCCAGGGATTCCCAGGTGTCGTGGGGATTGTAAAGTCTGTGGGTTGTATAGCGAAGTAATACACAGACTACAAGAGTAACTTTAACAGGACTTTACTATTCGAAGGTCAGGGCGAATCTGCCCAATAAATTCTGCCACAGCACTTATATACCGGTGTGGTCACCGTCGGTATTACAGTATACAGCAGCCAGGATAAAGTAGTGCCACACCTAAAATAGTTCTCTTAAAGGTGGACGGTTACATACAATAGTTCTCTTAAAGGTAGAACAGTTACATACACTACAATCCTCCCTTTTTAGCTTACAACATACTTATTCCCCATTAACATAACATCATAACATATCCAACTTCATGTTACAACAGTTCACAGAGGTAGTCTCTGCGGAAACAGTTCACAGATTCAGTCTCTGCGGGAAACAGTTCACAGATTCAGTCTCTGATCTTCTTGACTCGGTCCGGACCACGCCTCCGTGGTGTAGTCGGGTCACCTTGCTAGAGGGACTCCTCCCATAGTCCTTCCCTAGACTTAACAGCTTTACTTCCATCACTTCTGAACCAGCATTGTTGACTTTTTTAAAACAAACAAAAAACAGTTGGATTGCCTTGGGAAATTTTCCTACTTTCCAACTGATTTGGCTCCGTTCGGGGGACCACGTGTGTGATCGGGTAGAGGTAATAATGGTTCAGATGGTTATCATCTTCTGCTTCGTCTTTTCCTTTTTTGCTTCTTGGAGACTCTCGGGGCTCCATTGTCAGCTGCCAGCTGTAACGCCACCATCTCCCTATGTTCCTTAGACTTTAAGTGATTCATCCTGATTTCGGCACTTTGGGAGTTCTCGGCACAAGCTGGGCAGACCAGGTCCTCATAATATTCAGTGTCACTCAACAGATCATGGTAATATTCGGTGTCGTCCTGAGCTAGGCCAGCGAGAGGGTCTTCTATTTCCTCCTTACCCAGCTGGACGTTAGCCAGCTTTTGTTACAAATCCAGACATCTTTCCTGAAGAGACTTCTTCATGTGTTCCGCTTCATCCAGCTTTTTCTCGGCTTTCAGCAAGTCTTTTACTAATGACCTCATTTGTGATTTCAATACTTCAACTTCCTTCGGAGATTGATTGATCGGACTATTCAATCCCTCTACTGAAGTAGCTGTTTCAGCATTCTGTTGTTCTACATTGACGTGAGTCAGCATACTTTTGGCATCCAAGGGCTGCTCTGCTGCCGTCTTCTCCGTCTGTGTTGCCACTTCAGCTATTTCAATAGCTTTTGAGAGCTCTGAACCCCTTTTCTTTGAAGATTGAGGCTCGTGTTCAAGTTTTTCCCATTTCAGAGTCTTGTCCCTCAGCATATGAAGGAGTTTTTTTTTATTTTTTTTATTTTTTAGAAACCCCACAGTGCAGATAGAGGCCATTTCGGCCCATCGAGCCTGTACCGACACATATCCCACCCGAACCCCATAACCCCTACACCAACACATATCCCACCCTATCCCTGTAACCCCACGTATTTAATCCCCCTAACACTAAGGGTCAATTTATCATAGCCAATTAACCTAACCCGCACATCTTTGGACTGTGGGAGGAAACCGGAGCACCCGGAGAAAACCCACGCAAACACGGGGAGAATGTGCAAACTCCACACAGACAGTCGCCCGAGGCCGGATTCGAACCCGGGTCTCTGGCGCTGTGAGGCAACAGTGCTAACCACTATGCCACCGTGCTGTTAACTCTTCTGCCATCATCCCTTTCCCATTCGCTGCAGGGCTGTTTATAACCTTGCCCTGGAAGAGTTGGCTGACTGTTAACTCTTCTGCCATCATCCATTTCTCATTAGCTGCAGGGCTGTTTAGAACCTTGCCCTGGGGCTCCTTTGCTGTTTCTACTTCGCCATCATCCGCAGCCCCCACCATTCGAATTTCCACAATTGAATCGTCCGGTGATGCTGCACCCGACTTCAGTAGGAGCTCGGAATTCATGGCGACCAAATCAGCCTTTTCTGCCTGCAACCTGCTAACAAGCGCCTTCAGTTGCTGAACATCTTGCTCCACCAGATTAGAGCACGCACCTTCAGAGACCGAATCAGCTTTGATTCGTTTGGCCTCCTCGCGCAGACGGTTTGTGTGCTCCTGCTCCATTTTCTCCCTCAGCTGCTTCTGTTGTCTTTCCAGATTCTCCCACTCTGTGTCCAAGAACTTTTTCATTGCTGTTGTCTCTTGCTCAAGACGGCGACTCAATTGTTCTAATTACTGTTGTAATTTGAAATAAAGTTGAGTTCGAGCCCGGTGTTCCTCAGTAATGTATATGTCTGTAAACTGGACAGACTCAGAATTCTCTGTCAAACTATGTTGTTGTTGTTCAGTGGAATTCTGTTCTGAAACTTTGTTCTCCTCTGGCGCATAAGCCTTTATGCACGCCTTTGTTTTTCCAACCTCAGTCAGCAAGTCCATTTTAGCCTTGTCTTTCATACTTGGGCTGGTCTTATCGTCATCCGTTTCAGAGTCTGAGCTGATTGTCTGCACCGAGTCCTCACTCGTTATTGCTTTTAGGTAGTGCCATTCCATGTCTATTTTCTTGATCCACTCCCGTCCTAGAAGTGGTGGTCCTCCCTCAGGTAGTACATATAAGTCCATTCCTGGGTGTTCTTTGCCCCTGTCTCTCACCTTGACTCTTATCTTCCCCATGGGGTATACTTTATGCCCCATGTATGTCTGCAATGCGAACTTGGTATCTCTCAAGGGTATATGTGAGAATAGCCGGTTGTAATCCCTTCGATTTATGACTGATAGGGCTGATCCAGTGTCCAACTCCATTTTCACTTGGACTCCGGCTATTTTTAGCATGACCCAGATAGTTTGTAGGTCAGCTTTCTTACTCACATTGTGAATTCTCAGACTACCCAGTTCCTGGCCGTTTGGGTCTGAATCCGAATTCTGTTCGTCTGAACTCTTCTCAGCCACCTTGTGTACTTTGTTGTACTTTCCCTGTGATGGCTTTTTTTGGTTGTTGGTCTTCTTTCCCGACCGGCATACTTTAGCTATGTGACCCAGTTTGCCACATTTTCTACATTCCTGGTTTTTAAACCAGCATTGGTTCTGGTCGTGTGTTGTCTTCCCACAACGATAACATTTCGTTGTACCCGAAGTAATTTGATCCACACTGAGTACCGCTGCCTTTAGCTGCATTTCCGCAGTTCCTTTCGCTGCGGCTTCGTGCGATGCTGCAATAAGGACAGCCCTCTCAAGTGTAAGGTCGTTCTCTTCGAGTAGTCGCTTTTGCGTTCCTTCCTTCGACAACCCACACACGAACTTGTCTCGCAATGCCTCTGTCAGATTTCCTCCAAACTGGCAGTATTTCGCTAGTCTACGCAGTTCGACCAAGTATTCCGCGTTGCTTTCCTCTTTCCGTTGCGTTCTCGCATAAAATTTGAATCGTTCCGCCAACATCAGCGGTGTGGGGTTCAAGTGATCCTTCAGAACAGCAACAATATTATCAAAAGTCTGATCCGCCGGTTTAGCTGGTGATAGAAGATGCTTCAATAACCCGTATGTCTTCGCGCCCATCGAGTTTAGCAAGGTTATAGCTTTATCATCATCTTCTATTTTATTGGCCTCACAATATATCTCGATACGTTCTACGTACGTGGCCCAATCTTCCACCTCGGCATCGAAGTTGTTGATGTTACCATGCTTAGGCATCTTCACTATCTCTCACTATCTTTCTGCGAAACAACAGGATTTCTGTTTAACTTTTTAACTTTTTCTTTTTTTTTTCCAAAAATGGCGGTTTCCCGCGCTTGTCTTCTTCCCCGCCTACTGGCAAAATGGCGGTTTCCCGCGCTTGTCTTCTTCCCCCCTACTGGCAAAATGGCGGTTTCCCGCTCCTGACTTCTTCCTCTGGTGGGAGGGGTAAGCTTTGCCCTCGGGCGACGACCGCTGGTTTACGGGGTTTGTAGCCTGTGCGCCGGCTTCAGTTTATTCTGAAGCGCGCGCTAGAAAAGCCGATCGCGTTCCTTGTTCCCCCCCCCTTCTTCTTTTCGGCAGGGGCAACCGGCGCTGGGGACAACCAGTTGGCGTCGGACAGATCCAGTTCCTGGTCCTTCACGGCAGCTGCTGCAAGCCGCTGGCCGGAACCTCGCTCGGTCTCTCTCTCGGGCTCTGTCTCTCCCGCTCGCGCGGCTCTCGCTCGCTCTCTCTCGGGCTCTGTCTCTCCCGCTCGCTCGGCTCTCGCTCGCTCTCTCTCGGGCTCTGTCTCTCCCGCTCGCGCGGCTCTCCCTCAGCGGCTTTAAACGCCTCTCCCAGACCTCCCGCAGTCCGGTCCTTTCCTCCCCGGCTGCGACTGATTCTTCGCGGGTTATTTAGTTATTTATTTATTTATTGCCTCCGTGCCTTATGATCCCGGTCGCAGCGCCTCGCGGCCTCGGTAGGTGCCCGGCCTTTTTCACTCCAATCGCGCCTCCCAGCCCTCTCGCAGTCCGGTGCTTTCCTCCCCGGCTGCGGCTGAGTTCTCTGTGGCTTATTTATGTTTATATCTTCCCGCGCCTTACGATCCCGGTCGCAGCGCCTCGTGGTCGCGGTATTTGTCCGGCCTTTTTCGCCGTCGCGGTCTAGTCGTCTCACGACGCTCCCCAGCTCGCTTGTACCGCGGCTTCTGCTCCACGCTGCCCCAGTCTCAGCGCCTCTGGGCCCGACTTCTGTCCGGCTCCTTTCCCCCTCGACCGTGGTCGAGTGCACCGCCCTTATCCTCCGTTTATTTGTTTCTATTTTCCCTTTACTCACAGTCACCGTGGCCGACTTGCTTCTCGTGTTGATCGGCTCACTCACCACCGTGGCAGAAGGGACAATCCGTGCCTGTTGCTGATGGAAGACTTCGTGTTTGAAATCTTCCTCCTTTCTTGGTCTGCAGACTCGAGTTTTCTCTCAGCAAAACGACGAGGGCGGGTGCCTCTTCTCGACGCTCGTTTACGTCTTCAGAAGTATTGTTGCCGCAGGGTAAGATCGAACTCGTCGCCACTGTAAAGTCTGTGGGTTGTATAGCGAAGTAATACACAGACTACAAGAGTAACTTTAACAGGACTTTACTATTCGAAGGTCAGGGCGAATCTGCCCAATAAATTCTGCCACAGCACTTATATACCGGTGTGGTCACCGTCGGTATTACAGTATACAGCAGCCAGGATAAAGTAGTGCCACACCTAAAATAGTTCTCTTAAAGGTGGACGGTTACATACAATAGTTCTCTTAAAGGTAGAACAGTTACCTACACTACAGGGATGCTACACTTTTTCAAGGATGCTTTGAGGGTGTCCTTGAAGCGTTTCCTCTGCCCGCCTGGGGCTCTCTTGCCATGCCGGAGCTCCGAGTAGAGCAGTTGTTTTGGGAGTCTCGTATCGGGCATGCGGACAATGTGATCCGTCCATCGGAGCTGATCGAGCGTGGTCAAAGCTTCGATGCTGGGGATGTTGGCCTGAGCGAGAACAGGCCCAGTAGCCCAACACGGACAGGTTGTTATCATAACTATACATTCTGATCAGTGCTGCTCCGCATGATTCACTGACTTTCACGCCGCATTCAGACCGAATGAGCTTCCAGGCACTGGGTAGTGGGAGGGTGAAGGGACATGATGGGAGTGAGGGTTTGGGCAGGGGTGAGGGCAAAGGGATTGGGGGAATGGGAGCTGCTGAGATTCTCTGGAACCTCCATCCCAAAGGCAGCCTGCAACCATTATTGGCTCCTCTCCCCGAAACCCCAGTCAAAGCTGAGTGCTTCTCACACTGCAGGCCAGGCCTCGAGAGAGAGAGAGAGAGAGAGAGAGAGAGAGAGAGACAGACAGACAGCTAACTGAGCCTCTCTCCCACATTCAGTTTTGTAACGCGCAGTCTTCCTTAAACCCGCCGCACTGTTTGGGTGCCAACTGGTCGCACCTGCTCTGGTCTGGCCATGGGATTATGGCCATTGCACGTAACCATCAACTCCTGGGGGGTCACCATTGACCAGAAACTTAACTGCACCAGCCACATAAATACTGTAGCAACAAGAGCAGGTCAGAGGCTGGGTATTCTGCAGCAAGTGTCTCACCTTCTGACTCCCCAAAGCCTTTCCACCATCTACAAGGCACAAGTAAGGAGTGCGATGGAATACTCTCCACTTGTCTGGATGAGTGCAGCTCCAACAACACTCGAGAAGCTCGACACCATCCAGGACAAAGCAGCCCACTTGATTGGCACCCCATCTACCACCTTAAACATTCACTCCCTCCACTACCAGCACACCGTGGCTGCACCGTGTGTACCATCTACAAGATGCACTGCAGCAACTCGTCAAGGCTTCTTCGGCAACACCTCCCAAACCCGCGTCCTCTACCACCTAGAAGGACAAGGGCAGCAGGCTCATGGGAACACCACCACCTCCGAGTTCCCCTCCAAGTCACACACCAGCCTGACTTGGAAGTATATCGTTGTTCCTTCATCGTCGCTGGGTCAAAATCCTGGAACTCCCTCCCTAACTGCACTGTGGGAGCACCTTCACCACACGGACTGCAGCGGTTCAAGGTGGCGGCTCAGCACCACCTTCTCAAGGGGCAATTAGGGATGGGCCATAAATGCAGGGCCTTGCCAGTGACGCCCACATCCCAGCAACGAATAAAAATAAAGCGGAACAGTGGCACCATGATGCAATGGAAAAACCACAATGACTGGTGCTAACTGGGCACAGGGACCGAACTGTACACCGACAAGGGTAGGCCTGAGGCCCAGCCAATGACCGGATGCTGCCAGGCACAGAAACATCCCACTCTACAAGCCCAACTTTCCTCCATACATGTCAATTCGAGGCCCCAACATTCTTCTCTCCTCATGCCACCCCACTCTGACCCCCCTCCCTTGGTCCCATACAAGCCCCACACTTCCGAGGTGACCAATGCCATCCTTTGTCTTAACAGGAATAAGTAATTCATTACATCAATGACAGAGCAGGCACTACAGTCTGGGAGACATACAGAAAATATGAGAGGGAAGAAGATTTACAGGAAGAATGAGGAAAAAGGTCAGAGAAAGAGAAATACAGACACGACCGTGAAAAAGTGAGAGCCGTACAGAGAAAAATGGAAAACAAGCCGGAAGACACAAAGAATTAGAAAAAGGGAAACAGCCATTGTGATCTAATTGGAGGTGGTTAAGATGATCAAAGCATTTGATCAGGTAGATGGAGAGAAACTATTTACTCTGGTGGGAGAGTCCAAAACAAGGGGGCACAACCTTAAAATTAGAGCCAGGTCATTCTGGGGTGATGTCAGGAAGCACTTCTTTACACAAAGGGTGGTGGAAATCTGAAACTCTCTCCCCCCCAAAAAAAGCTGTTGAGGCTGAGGGTCAATTGCAAATTTCAAAACGGAGATTGATAGATTTTTGCGAGGTAAGGGTATTAAGGGTCGCGGTACCAAGGCGGGTAGATGGAGTGGAGATACAGATCAGCCATGATCTAATTGAATGGCGGAACAGGCTCGAGGGGCTGAATGGCCTCCTCCTGCTCCTAGCTGAGAGTATTACTATAGAGACAATGTTTTTGTATTATATAGAATACAATGAGTTACACGGTATAACACTCCCACCACTATACAACAGTGCAACCACTGACGCAGCAGCAACATCACCACAGGAGATTAATTAATTGCTAGTTAATTAAAATTAAATGAAAGGTAAACTATTATTACATTTAAATATAGGATCTAATTAAACAGTTTGTACATTAATATCTGCGCGCGATTATGGCAGTTTGAGAAGCAAATTATACAGAGCCACTTAAATCATGCGATATTTTTTAAGAGTAATCCTTTCATCTATATTGGTTTGGCATTTCTTATTTCTTCTCAGGCCTTTCCCTAGTTGCCCTGAGAAGGTGGCGGTGGGCAATGATTCCCGTGGTTTTTATTGGGTGCGCGGCCCACTCACAGATTCACGCCTGCGCGAACTTTAACACTGCAAAAGCCGGTCCCGGGCGGAGCGGGACCGGCAGAGAGCCGCGCGGCCAGGCAGCGTATAGGGAATGTTGGTGGTGGGCCTTCCCCTTGATCCGCTGCAGTCCGTGTGGTGATGGTGTTGGGGAAGGGATTCCAGGATATTGACCCAAGGACGATGAAGGAACGGTCATTTAGGGCCAAGCCGGGGGGGGTGCGTGACTTGGGAGGGTTGGGGGTGGGTCGCAGATGGGTGAGGTGCTGTCAAAGTCAGGTGGACGAGTTGCTGCTGCGCATCCTGGAGATCGGGCACACAGCAGCCACAGGGGATTGAGAAGGTGGATATGGAACCTGGTATCCTGCGCGTGCCATAACTCGCACCAAGTCCCGTTCATCCATCACCCCGATGCTCGCTGACCTACATTGGCTCCCGGTCCGGCCTCAATTTTTAAATTATCATCTTTGTTTTCAAATCCCTCCATGGTCTCCTCGCCCCCCCCTTCCTATCTCTGTAACCTCCTCCAGTCCTACAACCCTTTGAGATCTCTGCGCTCCTCTCATTCTGGCCTCTTGCACCTCCCCAATTTTAATCGCTCCACCATTGGTGGCCGTGCCTTCAGTTGTCTGGGCCCTAAGCTCTGGAATTGCCTCCCTGAACCTCTCTGCCTCTCTACCCCCACCTTAAGACTAACCTTAAAACCGACCCCTTTGGCCAAACTTTTGGTTACCTGTCCCAATATCTCCTTATCCAGCTCAGTGTCAAATTTTGTTTGCTACCGATCTTGTGAAGCGCCTTGGGATGTGTAACTATGTTAAAGGCGCTATAACAAATGCAAGGCGTCATCATTGATGGCAACAGGGGACCTGATCAAGCAATCTGCTCTGGTCATCACACTCCTGACTTGAGCATCCGTCGATGGCGAAGAGGCTTTGAGCAATCAGGAGGTGAGCCATTCATTTCTGACCTACTCTTTTGGTATGGCCCATCCAGTTAAGCTTTGATTGCTACGTCTTAAAGCCACAAATGGGTGAGGGGGGGGAGCGGAGTTTCTGCCAGGCGGAAAATAGTGGGGGAAAACTTAATCTGCTGTAAAGCAAGCCTTGAGTTAACAGGCGTCTTTTAAAGAAAGACTTGCATTTATGTAGCGCCTTTCACGGTGTCCCAAAACACTTTACAGCCAACGAAGTACTTTTTGGCATGTAGTCACTGTTGTAATGTAGGAAACGCAGCAGCCAATTTGCTCACAGCAAGCTCCCACAAACCGCACTGAGACAAATGACCAGATAATCTGTTTTTTAGTGATTCGATTGAGGGATTAATATTGGCCCAGGACACCAGGGAGAAACCCTCCCTCCTCCCTCCCTTCTTCCATCATTGCCATGGGATCTTTTACATCCACCTGAGATAGAGCAGACGGGGCCTCGGTTTAACATCTCATCCAAAAGACTGCACCTCCGACAGTGCAGCGCCCCCTTAGCACTGCACTGGGAGTCTCAGCCTGGATTTTCTGTGATCAAGTCTCTGGAGTAGGATTTGAACCCACGGCTGTCTGACTCCGAGCTGAGAGTGCTCCCCACTTTTTTTTTCTTTTTTTTTAATAATACTTTATTGAACATTAAGAACATTTACAACATCGTGATCATTACATTGTATGATACAAATCAATTCCACCGCCCTGCACAGCCATTCCGCCACCACATTTTAACATCAAAACCTGAAGTTTAATTTGTCACCTGTAACATATATTAATCGATTGTACTTTAAAAATTGGTTGTAAAATACTGTCCTTAAATTCCTTTCTGAATAAAACATCCACAGAGCCTTATAATGGTCTTTTAGCTTATATTTAAAATACTCTTTTAGATTGATTCTCCTCCCCTTAAAAAACAGAGCATTCCTTCTTTGCACAATCACGAATCTAGCCAAACTGAACATTAAATTAATTGCCGCTCCGCTGGACTCGGGCAGACTCTCCTGCAATCCCCATCTCAAAATTGAGTCCCATGGGATTCCCATTCTCGCTGTTCGGTCCCCACCCAGCAAAAAAGCTTCACACAACTGTCGAACATAGTACTTAAAGTAATTTAACTGCGGACATAACACCGGTAAATGGGACAGAGTCTCATCCTGTGTCCTACACATTGGGCAAGTTGCCGCCTCCACTCATCCAATCTTGCACAAGACCGTCATGGTAAAAATCCGGTTATGAGCCAATTTGAAATCCAGTTCAATCCATTCTGGGCATTTAAAATTCGCCCACACTCCCTTCCAAATCCTGTTGAAGTCCAGCTGTGGGTATATACTCTGCCAAAACTCCTGACCAGCAGGTGTCTTGAATCTCCATTCTCTGAATACCTCATAGAAATCTCAAGTATTACAGTTGTCAAATTGGACTAACTCTCCACCTTTCTCCAGTACAAAGCTTGGAAAAGCAGGACGCATTTTACTTCCTTTGGAGATTTCCGCATTTACTTCTTCCATCCAATCCTGTGGCATTGCCCTCACAATCTTCTCATACATGATTCCTATTGCTTTTCCTTCTACCTCCTGATCCTCCTCCCACACCATGTCCCTCACTATCGCTTCCGGCAACCAACCTGGAATCACCTCGTATAATACATCTTTCACCGATATAATCCCAGCTTTTATAAAAGCTTGATTAAATAAAACCTCTCCTGCGATGTTGACCCACCTGTTCAAAAATAAAGGCTGTTCTAAAAATTCCTCAGCCCCCTTGGGCATAAACTGCACACTTTTTAAAAATTGAGGCCAAATCTCTACAACCCCCTTATAAAACCTAGGGAGAAGCTTAATCGATTTCAAAAACATATTATTGTATTCCATATACAATATCCTCTGCCCTCCTATCCCACTTCGTTTAAAAAAATGCTCAAAACAACTCTTCCAAAAACTGGAATTTGACTTCTGAAGAAATCTCTTCACCCATTTGATTCTAAAGGATTTTTTCTTCAAATCAATATCTGGGAAGTTGAGTCCTCCCTGATTTCTCCGTCCAATGATGGTATTGTAAGCCACCAAGGCTGGTTTCCCTCCCATAAAAACCTCACACAAGCCTCTCGGATGGACTTTTCTGCCCACTCAGGAATATCCTCCACCGTCAATAAGTACCATAGCTTAGATAGCAGGAGAGCAGACAACACTGTCGCTCTTCCTTGCACTTTCAACCACCTTCTTTCCCATCTTCCCAAAATCTTTTTAATTTTCATAACCTTCGGTTCCCAATTTAATCGATCCACTTCTTCCCTGTCTTTCTTGCACCCCATATGCACCCCCAGAACTTCCAAAACCTCCACCACTTTAAAGGGACATTCCCCCAACCATTCCCCCCTACCCCTCCCTGCAACCAGGCATTGGGACTTACTATAATTCACTCTGGCACCTGAAGCTCTACAATATTCCTCCACTACCTCCATAGCTTTCCTCACTGACTCCCCATTTCTCAATGTTAAGGTTGTGTCATCTGCATATTGGTGTATCACCGACACCAGCCCGGACGGAACTGGGTACCACAATCCCAACTACACCTTGTTTCTTTCGCATCATGTAACCTCATGGTTCTGCTACCAATGTGTACAGCAGTGGGGACAGGGGACAGGGGACAGGGGACAACCCTGTCTCACTGATCTCTGTATTGGAAAATACTTAGATAAAAAACCATTACATTTAACACAGCTAAATATGTTTGAATAAAAAATCCTTATCCACTGAATGAAATTTTCCTTGAAACCAAATGCTTCCAAAACCTTCAATAAAAACTCATGAGAGACCCTATCAAAGGCTTTCCCTTGATCTATCTTTAATACATAAGCCTCCCTCCCACTCTCTTGCATGAGCTCTATCGCATCTTGGACTGAGACCACAGAGTCTGCAATGTCCCGGCCTATGACTCCATAGGACTGAGAGGGCCAAAATATCTCCGGTAACACCTCCTTCAAACAATTTGCCATAATCCTCGCCAAGATCTTATAATCCACATTTAATAGTGTGATGGGCCTCCAATTCTTCAGATCCCATCTATCCCCTTTATTTTTATAAGCTAAGCTTATGATACCTCTCCTCATAGATGGGGCCAGGCTTCCCTCAATTTTAATTTCCTTAAAAACTTCTAGGAGCAATGGACTTAAAATCTCGAAAAATTCCTTATAAAATTCTGCACTTAGTCCATCAGACCCTGGGCTTTTCCCCCCCTTCATTCCACTTATTGCTATTTTTATTTCTGCTAATCCTACTTCTTTATCACACATGCTTCTCTCATCCCCCTTTAAACCCTTTTCAATAAAAGCAGTAACCTTCTCCATCTCCAAATTGGAAATGTCTTCTTTTGTATATAGCTCTTGATAAAAGCTGCTAGCCGCCTCCAAAATCTCCTCACTTTCATGAATGATCTTCTCCCCAACCTTCAACTCCTCAATTAACGATAATCTCTGTCGCAGCTTCTCTTGCTCTAGAAAATATCTAGTGCATCTTTCGCCCTCCAATGCATCTCTAGCCTTTGCACGGAGAATGGCCCCCTTGCATTTTTCAGCTTACAATAATTCCCACTCTTCCTTTAGCACCCGGAACTTAGTCTCAGCTCCCTTATGCCCTCCATCAACTGCTTTACAGACATCCGTAAACCTTTTGTTTATATTCTCTTCTCGATGCCGGTTAGCTGCCGCCCTCTTTTTCCCATAACGTACCGAAAAAACTTTTACCTCATATTTGAAATTGTCCCACCAAACTCTTCTTTCTTTCAAGAACAAAAGTTCCTTCCGAGCATTCTTTATTATATTTATAATCCCTTCTTTATAAGCACTTTCCTTCAGGTATTGATTGTTTAAAATCCACACCCCTGAACCGATCTTAACTCTGCTGTTCCTAATTCTAAGAACCAAAGCCGAGTGATCACTAAAAAATACTTTTTTATAATCAATCTCCATCACCTCCGAACTTAACCCTTCCCGCATTAACACAAAATCTATTCGGCTCTGTTTTAAAACATCACCCACCCAACCTGCTCTGGAGAACTCCCTTTTTATGGGGTTCCGGTCCCTCCATAAGTCTCTCAAATTTAAATTTGCCATCATTTTTATAATCATCCCTCTGGAGTTATCCTCTTTAAAGGTCATCTGGGCTGAAATGTCCATCCAAGATAAAAATACATTGAAATCCCCCACTATACAAGGATTTTCCACCTCTGCCACTTCAGTGAATAACCCCCGAAAAAACTCGCGACACTTGCAATGGTCGTTCGTGTTAAGTCTGTGTGTTCTAGTTGTATTTAAGATTAATTACTGACACAGACTACAAGGATAACGTTTCAACAGGTCTTTACTAGTTGGAGGTCAGGGCTATACTAACAGCAATATTACTACACAGTACTTATATACCGGTGGTCACCACCGGTATTACGTATACAGCAGCCAGAGAAAGTAGTACATCTCTTAAGGTGGAACAGGCTTAAGTTCTCTTAAGGTGGAACAGGTTACATACACCACAATCCTCCCTTTTTAGCTTAACAGTCATATCCCCTTTTAACATAACATAATAACATATATACATATATAACTTCAGGTATAAACAGTTCAAAGGTTCAGTCTCTCAGGAGGCCTTCTGATTCGGGTTGGATAACGCCTTTCAGTGGTCTCTGATTCTTGTTGCTGAGGTGACTCCTCTAGTTGGTTTCCTATGTATTGGACGTCATCATCAGGTACATTCCCTGCCGAGGTAGATGCTTCAGGTTCATTAACGTCTTCCACAGTTGTCTCTGTCGCAACCATGGGTTCGACCCTTGCTCTCGATTCTACCAGTTGATCCGCATGACGCCTTATCACATTGTTACCAATATCTACTGTGTACATCAGAGGTCCTTGTCTGGCCTGAATTGTTCCGGACTGCCATTTTTCATTTCCATAGTCCCTTGCCAACACTGGTTGTCCAACGTCGAAGCTTCGAGTGGACTTGTTATTAATATGCCGGAACTGTTTGTTTTCCACTTCCCTCCGCACATTTGGTTTTAACAAGTCCAACCTGGACCGCAACCTCCTGTTATAAAACATCATGGCAGGACTTTGGTTAGTCACTGCATGAGCGGCGTTTCGATATGCCATTAGGAAATTGTCCACCTTGTGTTGTAGCGGAATCTGATCATCGTTCATGGCCTTTATTGCCTTTTTGAATGTTTGGACAAATCTCTCGGCCAACCCGTTTGTCACCGGATGATATGGGGCAGAGGTATAATGTTTCACCCCATTCTTCTTTAAGAATTTTTGGAATTCTTCCGACACGAACTGTGGTCCGTTGTACGAACATATCTGTTCTGGCAATCCGTTCCTTGCGAATATTGTTCTTAACACCGCAATTGTCTTTTCTGAAGTAGTGGTATTCATCTTGATCACTTCTGGCCATTTGGAATGTGCGTCCACCGCAATTAGGAACATGGAGTCCATGAATGGACCAGCAAAGTCAATATGTACGCGTTGCCATGGGGCTGAAGGCCATTCCCATGGATGCAGCGGTGCGATCGGAGGTGCATTTTGCACTTCTTGGCACCCAGCGCAGCTTTTCGTCAACTCGTCTATCTGTTGGTCAATACCCAGCCACCATACATAAGCTCTAGCAAGACTTTTCATCTTAACTCCCCCCAGATGACCTTCATGCAGTTCCTTTAGAACTCTTTCCCTTAACTTGGGAGGAATAATCACTCTTGTCCCGTACATCAAAGTACCATGGCAGACGGACAGCTGGTCTCGCCTTGCCGAGAATGCCGGTAACAGAGGATCACCATGTGTTGGCCATCCCTTCACTGTCACCTCGTAGACTCGGGACAGTGTCGGGTCGTTCCTGGTTTCTCTTTCAATACTTGCATTGGTGACTGGTAAACACTCGATGATGGTCGAATGAAATAACACAACAGGGTCAACTTTCGTCATCTCTTCTTCTTCGGGTAGTGGCAGGCGCGACAGCCCATCAGCATTGCCATGCTGCTTTGTACCTTTGAATTCTATTTGATATTGATGTGCCCCTAGGAAAAGGGACCATCTCTGGAGTCTCTGTGCTGTCATCACCGAAACACCCTTCTTAGGGTTAAAAATGGATACCAACGGCTGATGGTCTGTCAGAAGTGTGAATTTTTGGCCCTGCAGGTAATGATTAAACTTCTTCACTCCCCATACAAGGCTGAGAGCCTCCCTATCGATCTGCGCATAGTTGCGCTCAGCGGAGGTCAATGATCTGGATGCAAACGCGACTGGCCTTTCCGTACCATTTGGCAACTTGTGTGAGAGTACTGCCCCAATACCATATGGAGAAGCATCACAAGCCAACCGAATAGGCAGTGTCGGGTTGAAGTGAGCCAACACTTCCTCTGAGGTGATCAATTCTTTGCTTTTGCGAAATGCCTTCTTACAGTTTTCGCTCCATTCCCATGGTACCCCCTTCTGTAAAAGAGCGTTCAGCGGGTGCAGTACCGTGGATAGATTCGGTAGAAACTTATGGTAATAGTTAATCAATCCTAGAAACGACCTCAACTGAGAGACATTTTCCGGAGCGGGAGCCTTTACAACTGCCTCTATCTTGTCAGGAGACTTATGAAACCCCTCCCGGTCAATGACATGACCACAGTACGAGATCCGCTTCTGAAAGAACTCACATTTCTGCCGATTAACTCGAAGTCCATACTCTTTCAGTCTGTTGAGCACCAGTTCCAAGTTTGCGAGGTGTTCTTCATCACCATCTCCTGTAATCAGAATATCGTCCAGGTAACATTGTGTGCCTGGAATTCCCTGTAATACCTGCTCCATGGCCCTCTGCCAAATTGCTGGAGCCGATGCCACTCCAAAAACCAGCCTATTATACCGGTACAAACCTCTATGCGTGTTGATCGTGAGGTACTGGCGTGGCTCTTCTTCAACCTCCATCTGCAAGTACGCCTGCGCCAGGTCTATCTTGGTGAAGTGTTTCCCGCCAGACAACGAAGCAAAAATATCCTCAATCCGCAGAAGCGGATACTGCACCGTGTGAAGCACCGGATTAACGGTGATTTTGAAATCTCCACAGATGCGAACCTTCCCTGGTTCTCCTGGCTTGTTGCTCGAAGGACGTTTCATAACGGGAACAATGGGCGTAGCCCACTCACTCCAATCTACCTTAGACAGTACACCTGAACGTTCTAGCGCTTCCAGTTCCGCTTCTACGGTAGGTCGTATTGCATAGGGTACCGGTCCGGCTTTGAAAAATTTTGGGTGTGCATGTTCATCAATCTTGATGTTTGCCGTAATTCCTCTCAGTGTTCCCAGTCCCTGCTGGAACACCTCTTTAGCATCATCCAATATTCTGGACAATTGTTTAGGTTTGACATCTGTTTCCCCGGAATCTACCGTTAGTGCCTTTAAGGAGTGCCAGTCCATATTCATTTTCCTAATCCACTCCCGTCCCAGTAGTGGTGGACCTCCTTCAGGTAGCACATATAAGTCCATTACTTGGCTTTCTTTGCCCTTGTGGACCACTTTTACCTCTATCTTTCCGATGGGGTACACTCTTTGCCCCGTGTATGTTTTCAATATAATCTCCGTATCCCGTAGGGGAATATGTTGGAATAAACTTTTGTAATCTTTCTTATTCATGACCGTCAATGCCGATCCAGTGTCCAATTCCATCTTTACTTGGACTCCTGCTATCTGAAGAGTGACCCAAATTGTCTGGAGATCTGCATCCTTACCAACGTTGTGTACTCTTAAGCTACCCAGTTCATTACTGCTGGCGTCTGAATCTGACTTCTGTTCGTTCGAACTGTTCTTTGTCACCTTGTGTACCTTTATGTATTTTCCTTGCGGTGACTTTTTGTTGCTGGTCTTCTTTCCTGACCGGCACACTTTAGCTATGTGGCCAAGCCTGCCACACGTTCTGCATTCTTGGTTTTTAAACCAATACTGGTTCTGATCGTGCGTTGTCTTTCCACAATGATAACATTTTACAGTACTCAAAACCAATTGATTTGTACTGAGTTCCGGTGACCGTAGCTGCATTACTGCCGTGCCTCTCGCTGCCGGTTTGTGTGATGCTGCCATAGTGACCGCTTTCTCAAGCGTCAGCTCATTCTCCTCGAGCAGTCGCTTTTGTGTATCTTCTTTTAATAATCCACACACAAATTTATCTCTTAGCGCATCTGTTAGTCCCGTTCCAAACTGACAGTACTTTGTTAACTTACGCAATTCCATTAAATATTCAGCATTGCTTTCATCTTTCAGCTGCTTTCTGCTGTAAAATTTAAATCGTTCCGCTAGCATCAGCGGCGTGGGGTTTAGATGATTTCTCAGGACAGTAACAATCTCCTCGAACGTCTTCTCCACCGGTTCATCTGGTGATAAAAGGTGTTTCAATTGCCCGTATGTCTTCGCACCCATTAAGTTTAATAAAGTTAATGCTTTCTCATCATCTGGGATTTTATTTGCTTTACAATAATTTTGTATGCGTTCTACATACGTGGCCCAATCTTCGATGTCGCTATCAAAGGTATTAATGTTCCCATGTTTAGGCATCATTGCAATTGTTTTTTTAGTGATTTCCCTTTTTCCAAGATGGCGGCTTCCCGCTCTTGTCTTCATCCTCCGCCTACAAAATGGCGGTTTCCCGCGCTTGGCGGTCTTTCCCGCGCTCGCCTTCTTCACCCGCTGGCTGCAATGGCGTTTGGCGTGCCGCTGCTGCTCCCCTTTCCCAGCAGTTAGTAACTCCCCCGACGCCGTCTCCGCTTCACCGCGGCTCCCTCGGGCATTCGCGCTTCCCCGATGTCGTGCCTCGCAGCCCTTCTTGCAGCCCGGTTATTAGCACCGGCTGCGTTCGCCTTCACCGCGGCTCTCGCGCCTTCAGTCGCCCCAGACGCTGCGCCTTTTTGGCCCGAATGCGGCCCAGCCCTTATCACCAGCCGCGTTCGATGTCCCCGCGCTGCGCCTTTTGGCCCGAATTCGGCCCGGCCCTTATCTCCGGTCGCGATCGATCTCACCGCCCTTATTCCTCCGTCTTCCCTCCCCATCTGTACAGCCAACGCGGCCGACTTTCTGCTCGCGTCGCTGACCGGCTTACCCACCACCGAGGTAGAAGGAAGATAGCTGACTGCCGCTGATGGAGGCTTCGAGTTCAGGATATCTTCTGCACTCCGGGTTCTCGATGCCTGCCGCGCGACGTGTCTTCCAGCAGGGTGATGAGGGTGGATGCCTCTCTTCGACGCCCGTTCTGTGGACGAAGCCGCCGTGGATATAAACTGCCGCAGGGTAAGAATCGGACTCGTCGCCACTGTTAAGTCTGTGTGTTCTAGTTGTATTTAAGATTAATTACTGACACAGACTACAAGGATAACGTTTCAACAGGTCTTTACTAGTTGGAGGTCAGGGCTATCCTAACAGCAATATCACTACACAGTACTTATATACCGGTGGTCACCACCGGTATTACGTATACAGCAGCCAAAGAAAGTAGTACATCTCTTCAGGTGGAACAGGCTTAAGTTCTCTTAAGGTGGAACAGGTTACATACACCACAGTTCGGTACATAGATATTAAAAAGATCGCAATTAAATCCCTCCAATTTTACCCTTAGCCGTAAAAATCTCCCCTCAGTGTCCTTGTCCACCAAGGCAACGTTCTCTTCTATGGACGGACTCACCAAAACAGCCACCCCTCTACGGTTATTGTTTGCACAACTTGCAAACACCTCTCCCTTCCAAACCTTCTGAACTCTTTCTAGAATATCCTCATCCCAAAAGGTTTCTTGCAGACACAACAAGTCCATGCCTTTAAAACCCTGCAACAACTGCTGCAATTTCTTCTCACCCCTCAGTCCGTTCACATTGATCGAGACCAATGTAATCATGGCTCCAAAGAAGGAACGTATGCCCAATAATCTCCCCATCATTTAATCTCTGGCTCTTCCCTCCTCTCATGCTCCTTCTCAACTTTTCGGGCAGCTGTTGCTTTTTCCTGCAGCCTCCGGCTCTTTTTCCCCTCCTGTTTGACCCCCCCTGCTGTTTCAGCCTCTTCCTTGCCTTAAGTTTGGACCCATGAGCTGCCCTTTCTCCCTCCTTCTGCCCCTCACTAACCTTTCCCTTTCCACATGATGCCACCCCATCCCCGACTTCCATGTCTCTGTCCCCCTCTAATTCCTCACACTCAAGCTCTTCTGCAACCCCCTGTGCCTGCTCCCCGTCAGATACATAATCCTGCTCCCCGTCAGATACTTCATCTCCCATAGAGAGTCTTCCTGCTATCGCAGTTTCTCCCACTGTGCCGCCCCCTTCGACCACGTCTCTACCTCTGACCCTTGCACCTTGTTCCCTCACTCCATGGGACAATGGCGCACCTAAATTGTTCCCTTCTGACGCCTCTATCGCGCCGATCCCATTCTGCTGTCCCTTTAAGGCTCCTGCCTCTTGCACCCTCTCCCCGCCCTGCCCCCTCCCGCTCACCACAATATCCGACTCCCCGCCTCTCCCCGGAGCACTCACTTCCACCACACACCCCGCTCCTGCCTCCTCTCCTCCCGCAGACACCAGACTCCCCAGGGGAAGCCGAACTGCACTAAGGCTCGAGTCTGCACTCGACCCTTGCTGCCTGCTGCTGTCTTTATTCTCCTCCATAGCACTCGCCGTGTTTTCCGCCATCTCCATCTCGATCTCCGCTCTGCCAACCTCTGCCTCTTCCTGTGCTCCTTTTTCCTTCATTTTACCGGCTGTGTCCTCCGACTGCACCGCACCTCCGGCCGTTCCACACTCCTCTCCTGCTCCTTCTCCCATCTCCTCATCACTCATTTCGCTCCCTTCTGCCACACACTCACAGCGGGCGGGGCCTTTACGACACACCCCACAGCTCTCCGCCATGCAGCTCCGCGCGATATGTCCCGACTCACCGCAATTGTAACAATACAAATCAGGACAGTTTCTTACGAGATGGTCATGTCCCAGACAATAGTAACACACCTTTACTTGGTTATCGTGCAGCACACGAAAGTATTGTACTCCTTCCAGTGTCTCGAACTTCATACTGTAAGGCAAAGACCTCACCCCCTCTGGGAACCGCACCTTTACATACTGGGTTCCGTCTGCTACCCGTGTTCCCGGATAGTACCTCCTCTTTATTTCGGAACAGATTTTAATGTCCCATGACTCCAACTTTTTGCTCAGCACTTCGTCCTCGATGTACACAGGCAAGTTCAAAAATGAAACCACCACCTCCTCTGAATATAGCAGAGTCACCTCCAAAAATTTCTCCCCAACTTTCAGACTGAGCAGCAGTTTTTCCACCTCCTCACGGCCACTGACCGTCACCTCAAATCCCACACTTGGTTTTGGTCGGCAGGCAAAACAGCTTCCCTCACCACAGTTCTCATGAACCACCTGGATTATATCCCAGGCTCGAATCTTCTTATCTTCACATTGCACCACCACCGTATTTTCTTTACCAAACCTCCTGAGGTCCCGGCCCAAATCTTTGGCCCTTTTTTTCCCCCTTCCCACCACAGTTTCTTCCCTAATAAAATTCCTCTCAGGAATAATGTCCTCTGAGGGGCCCGGCACTCCGGACCCCTCAGCAGCCATTTGGCTGTTTTTTGTGGGCCATAAAGGCCCTAAAACCTGAAAACAACACCCCAAAACCCTCCACCAACTTTTTACAAAACTTCCTCCAACACCCAGCTGCAATTAGGCAACCAGTCACACCTGGCTCACTCCTAGCCCCTCCCACCTAGAGAGTGCTGCCCACGGAGCCACAGCTGACTGTGTACATTTGTCAATGGGCCGAATTCTTGGAACTCCCCATCAAACAGCACTGTGGGAGTACCTTCACCACACAGACTGCAACAGTTCAAGAAGGCGGCTTGCCACCACCTTCTCCAAGGTAACTAGGGATGGCAATAACCACGCCCACATCCCGAGAATTAAGGATTTTTTTTTAAACTGCACCAACTGAGCGTGATCACCAGGGGTTGATCTTTTCCATTCGGCTGAGTTTTAAGAATTCAGAGCAAAAAATATAATCTGGACATCTTTGAGGTAACACTAGAAAAGGCAACTTACATTTGGTGCCCTGGTTGTAATTATTCTTTTAAGAACAGTGGGCTCAGTGTGCAGTGCCAAGGGGTCTGTCCAAGGTCAATGGGAACATTTGAGAGGTTTGTGGGAACCCAGGGACCAGATGGTGCAGAGTTAAGACTTTACATCAGCATTCTCCAAAATGTGGGCACAGTGTGTCAAGTGGAGTCGACAGGAAGTGCCTGTAGATGCAACAATTTTTTTTCGAAGTGAAAATAGACTTGCATTTCTATAGCGCCTTTCACAACCTCAGGACATCCCAAAAGTGCTTTACAGCTAATGAAGTACTTTTTGAAGTGTAGTCACTGTTGTAATGTAGGAAACGCGGCAGCCAATTTGCGCACAGCAAGCTCCCACAGACAGCAATGTGGTAATGACCAGATAAACTGTCTTTTTTTTAAGTGATGTTGATTGAGGGATAAATTTTAGGACACCGGGGAGAACTCCCCTGCTCTTGTTCGAAATAATGCCATGGGATCTTTTACGTCCACCTGAATGAGCAGACGGGGGCCTCGGTTTAACGTCTCATCCAAAAGACGGCACCTCCAACGGTGCAGCCCTCCCTCAGCACTGCACTGGAGTGGAGTGTCAGCCTGGATTTTTGTGCTCAAGCCTCTGAAGTGGGACTTGAACCCACAACCTTCTGACTCAGAGGCGAGAGAGTGCGACCCACTGAGCCAGTGTTAACACCACCTATAATGGAAGGATATAACAGTGACTTTAAACTGATGAGTGAGTGACATCTGCATGCCCAGCCTCTAACGCCACATCACACGACGATTATACTTGGCTTGGACTCCCTCATGTGGAGCATGGTTGCTGGAAAAAAAATTCAGATTGTTGAAAATAAAAAAGAAATAATAATGTCTTTGCTGTCAACTTGTTTTGTCACTTCAAAGATTTCCTTTCCCCGAGCATTCAGATGCAGGTTGACGATCCCAGGAGAATGCAACGTCTCTGGAGTCATCAATCCCAAATTACATATTTCAAGATACTCACAAGCACCTACCTTCTCTAATCATCACCTCTCACGGTGCATACGGCTTTGGAAGCGGCTGAAGATGTTGTCACAGCCGCCGGCTGGTGCCCAGATCTATTCGGATCGAATCCTGGCAAACCTCAGCTCGCCCCCGCTTGAATCTTTTTCCGGTCACATCTCCATCAGAGCGAGGGAACTTCAATATTGCTCCAGTTTCCTTCCAAACTCTTCATAAAAACGCGTGAGTTAGCCGCGGTGCAAACAGAAATCATATCCAAGGCCTGGGCGCAGATGTAGCTCCATCTTTTATTCCCTTTCCTTCAAAATTATTTCAGGCTTCCAAAGAGGAATAACAGCCAAGTACCTGCAGAAATAATTAACAAGGTTATTGAAAGGGTATATTAAAGTTTATTCAGGATCTTTCATTATTCTGCAATTCCCGCACCACTGAACTTGCCAAAATAATAAAAAAGGGGGGAAAATTGCAAAATCTAAGATAAATATTCAGATAATTGGCAAAAGAACCAGGGGAGAGATGAGCGAGTTATGATGATGATCTGGAATGCACTGCCTGAAAGGCAACTCCAGCAACCCATAGCAACACTGGACACCAGGAATACACGGATGTCCCTTGTACCTTCAGTTGCTAGGGTACAAATGACAGGTGCCATATTTCACTTCATTTGCCTTCCATTACTCCCAGCGCAGTACCGAGGGTGTGCTGCACTGTCGGAGGTGCCGTCTTTCGGATGAGATGTTAAACCAAAGCTCTGCCTACTCTCTCAGGTGGATGTAAAAGATCCACGGCACTATTTCAAAGAAGAGCAGGGGAGTTCTCCCCGGTGTCCTGGCCAATATTTATCCCTCAACCAACATCACTAAAAAACAGATGATCTGGTCATTATCACGTTGCTGTTTGTGGGAGCTTGCTGTGCACAAATTGGCTGCTGCGTTTCCTACATTACAACAGTGACTACTGGCCAATATTTCTCTCAAACACCACCTAAAACAGATGATGATCTGGTCATTGCTCTCACTGCTCTTGCGCAAATTGGCTGCCTCGTTTCTTACGTCACATCACAACAGGGACAACACTTTGACGTAAGAAAACTACTAGGCACTTGGTCTGAGTATTAAACAAGGCTTTAATCAACTGTTTTACAACATGGAGGTCTAGTTGTGTCCTTCACTAGTTCCTGTTAAAGAATGTCCTGAGCAAGCTGGGCCCATGCCCGAGTATTTATACTCTCCCTGGACAGCGCCACCAGCAGGCCGCCCAGTATTACTTCATAAGTCATTTCCACATGAATGACAAGATTCATGTCACACTTCATAGGCTGTAAAGCACTTTGGGACATCCTGAGGTTGTGAAAGGACCAATAAAGAGGCACGTCTTTTTTATAATACATGTTCCCATATTTAGATTTACTAGAGTGGTACCAGGGATGAGGGACTTCAGTTATGTTGGAGCTGGGGTTGTTCTCCTTAGAGCAGAGAAGTTTAAGGTGAGATTTAATAGAGATGTTCAAAATTAATGAGGGGTTTCGATGGAGTAAATAAGGAGAAAGTGTTTCCAGTGGCAGGAGGGTCGGTAACCAGAGGACACAGATTTAAGGTAATTGGCAAAAGAACCAGTGGGGAAGAGGAGAAGAATTTTTTTTATGCAGCGAGTTGTTGTGATCTGGAATGCGCTGCCTGAAAGGGCGGTGGAAGCAGATTCAATAATAAATTTCTAAAGGGAATTGGATAAACACTTGAAAAAGCAAAATTTGCAGTGCTATGGGGAAAGAGTCGGAGAGTGGGACTAATTGGAGAGCTCAAAGAGCCGGCACAGGCACGATGGGCCGAATAGCCTCCTTCTGTGCTGTGATTCATATCTGGGCAGATGCATTATATGCTTGTCATCATTCCTGGCAGAAGATGCCGTTGGTTGGGGGGACAAGGAGCTGGCAGAATGACTCCCATGGTCAAGTTAAGCCGCTTCACAGCAGCAGGGCAGGAAACTCGGGGCTCCTCTTTACAGGTCTTAACTCAGGGGGGTGTTGGCTGCTGCAGTGGGCATCCATGGCGATTCTCCCACTTCCACTCACTGAACATTATCGATCAGAACTCCACAAACATGCGCACCCGCCAAAACTGTCTTCAAAGGACCCGCTCTTTCTCCGAAATGGTTTCCCTTTTTTTCTCCTCCTCCTCCTCGATCGCAACATTCAACAGAGATTGAACAGCTCTGATTGCAAGAGGCAAAATAGGATTCATCGAAATTGTTTAGGAATGGAGTCATTGGTCTAATTATGATGAATGGCGAATGGCTTGGGTCAGCAGAACATAGGGAGGTGAGCAATTCTGTACTTTTGCTGAATTTTAATAGCACAGCTACGAAAATTGGTGGGGTGGTAAATAGCGAGGAGGGAAGCCTCAGGCTACAGGACGATATAGATGGGTTGGTTAGATGGGCAGAACAGTGGCAAATGGAATTTAACCCTGAAAAGTGTGAGGTGATGCATTCTGGGACGACTAACAAGGCAAGGGAATACACAATGAATGGTAAGACCCTAGGAAGGACAGAGGATCAGAGGGGCCTTGGTGTGCATGAACATAGATCCCTGAAGGCAGCAGGACCGGTAGATAAGGTGGTTAAAAAGGCATATGGGATACTTGCCTTCATTAGCCGAGGCATAGAATATAAGTGCAGGGAGGTTATGATGGAGCTGTACAAAACGCTGGTAAGGCCACAGCTGGAGTACTGTGTGCAGTTCTGGTCGCCACACTACAGGAGGGATGTGATTGCATTGGAGAGGGTGCAGAGGAGATTCACCAGGAAACAGGAAACCTGGGCTGGAGCGCTTCAGCTATGAAGAGAGACTGGACAGGCTGGGGTTGTTTTCCTTAGAGCAGAGAAGGCTGAGGGGGAACCTGATTGAGGTGTACAAAATTATGAGGGGCATAGATAGGGTAGATAGAAAGGAACTTTTCCCCTTAGTAGAGGGGTCAATAACCAGGGGGCATAGTTTCAAGGTAAGGGGCAGGAGGTTTAGAGGGGATTTGAGGAAAAACTTTTTCACCCAGAGGGTGGTTGGTGTTAAGTATTGTGTGTTCTCCTCCCACCTGTGGTGGCGCTGTCACAGCAGATAAATGGTTGGGTGTTCTCTTGGTTAAGTTTAGCTCTCTTTGTTCAGAACTCTCCAGAACTTCCTTTTCCCTTCGAATAAAGCACTTCATGTTTGAAACATAGAACATAGAAATATAGAAGATAGGAGCAGGAGTAGGCCACTCGGTCCTTCGAGCCTGCTCCGCCATTCAATAAGATCATGCCTGATCATCCAAATTCAGTACCCTGTCCCTGCCTTCTCCCCATATCCCCCGATCCCTTTAGCCTTAAGAAATATATCCAACTCTTTCTTGAATATATTTAATGAACTGGCCTCCACCGCCCTCTGTGGCAGAGAATTCCACAGGTTCACCACTCTCTGGGTGAAGAAATTCCTCCTCATTTCAGTCCTAAATGGCTTGCCCCTTATCCTTAGACTATGACCCCTGGTTCTGGACTCCCCGGCCATCAGAAACATCCTTCCTGCATCTAGTCTGTCCAGGCCTGACAGAATTTTATAGGTTTCGATGAGATCCCCTCTCAATCTTCTAAACTCCAGTGAGTATAAACCCAATCGACACAATCTCTCCTCATACGTCATTCCTGCCATCCCAGGTATCAGCGTGGTGAATCTTCGCTGCACTCCTTCCATGGCAAGAACGTCCTTCCTCAGGTAAGGCGACCAAAACTGCACACAATACTCAAGGTGCGGTCTCACCAAGGGACTGTACAACTGTAGCAAGACATCCTTGTTCCTGTACTCAAACCCTCTTGCTACGAAGGCCAACATACCACTTGCCTTCTCAACCGCCTGTTGCACCTGCATGCTTACCTTCAGCGACTGGTGCACAAGAACACCCAGGTCTCTTTGCACTTCCCCTTCTCCCAATCTATTGCCATTCAAATAATAATCTGCCTTCCTGTTTTTGCCACCAAAGTGGATAACCTCACATTTATCCACATTATAGTGCATTTGCCATGTTTCTGCCCAATCACACAACCTGTTCAAATTGTACTGGAGTTTCACGACATCCTCCTCACAGCTTACCCTCCCACCCAGCTTTGTGTTGTCTGCAAATTTGGAGATATTACATCCAATTCCCTCGTCCAGATCATTAATATATATTGTGAACAGCTGGGGTCCTAGGACCGATCCTTGCGGTACCCCACTAGTCACTGCCTGCCACTCGGAAAACGACCCGTTTATTCCAACTCTTTGCGATCTGTCCACCAACCAGTTCTCTATCCAAGTCAATACCTTGCCCCCAATCCCATGTGCCTTAATTTTGCACGCTAATCTCTTATGTGGGACCTTATCGAAAGCCTTCTGAAAGTCCAAATACACCACATCCACTGGTTCTCCCTTGTCTATTTTACTAGTTACATCCTCAAAAAATTCCAGTAGATTAGTCAAGCATGATTTACCTTTTGTAAATCCATGTTGACTTTGTCCGATCCTGTCACTGCTTTCCAAGTGCTCTGCTATTACATCTTTTATAATAGACTCTAGCATTTTCCCCACTACCGATGTCAGGCTTACCGGTCTATAATTCCCTGCTTTTTCTCTACCACCTTTTTTGATTAGTGGGGTAACATTAGCTACCCTCCAATCCATGGGTACTGTTCCAGAGTCTATCGAGTTCTGGAAGATGACCAGCAATGCATCTACTATTTCTAGGGCCACTTCCTTAAGTACCCTGGGATGTAGATTATCAAGCCCTGGGGATTTATCGGCCTTCAGTCCCATCAATTTTCCTAACGCCATTTCCCTACAGATACTGATTTCTTTCAGTTCCACCCTTTCATCAGACCCTATGTTCCCCGGCATCTCTGAGTTCTGAGTTCTAATTATGTCTAGGTAAAAAAAGTACCGACACAACAAAGTGGCGACGAGGATGGGATGAATTTGCGTACGTTACGGGTGCAATGAGTAAACAGAAATTTACATTTGAAACGTGAGATGGCTACTATATTAGTAAACATCAGTGATTTTGATGAAAATGTGGAGCAATGGAGCGCTTATATGGAACGTTTTGACTATTTTGTCTTGGCGAATGCGGTTGCAAATGAAAAGGTCGTGCCTACCTTTTTGAGTGTAATGGGGCCGAAGACATTCAATTTACTTCGCAGCCTTGTGCAGCCAGATAAGCCAGGAACTAAAACATATAAGCAACTAGTGGAAATTCTTGGAGCACATTTTTCTCCAAAACCTTTGGTTATTGCTGAGAGATTTAGATTTCACAAACAGAATCAAGAGGAGGGGGAATCAGTGACGATGTTTATTGCTGCTTTAAAAAGGTTGTCGGAACACTACCAGTTCAAGGAGGTGCTGAATGACACCATTAGAGACAGACTTGTGTGTGGTCTGCAAAGTGCAGCCACACAGAAGCGACTTCTTACTGAGGACAACCTTACTCTTGAAAAGGCCATTGAAGTTAGTGTCTCCATGGAGATGGCGGAAAAGGAGGCTCACCAGTTGAGTTCAACAGGGAGAGTTCACAAGGTGTCATCTGAGCCTAAAGGTGCGCGGAACAGCACATGTTACCATTGTGGGAAAACGGGCCATCACGCTAATGACTGCTGGTGTACGGAGCTGGAATGCCGAAATTGTGGCAAAAAGGGTCACATTGAACGCGCCTGTAGAGGTAAAAAAAGAACAGACAAAGCTGGGAAGCATGGAAGCAAAATGTCTGTATTTGGACAAGAGAGGAAAAAGAGCGTTCATTCAGTGCAGTATGATGGAACAAGCAAAACAGAGGGGAGCGACACCTCTGAGGAGGAAGAGGTGCACATACTGACGGTTGCAGGTGGTTCAAATGGCTACTGGGTGTCACCACTGGTGGAGGGACAATCAGTGCGGATGGAGGTGGACACAGGCGCGGCTGTGTCCCTTGTTTCAGACACTGTCTACAACAAAATGCTAAAGCATCTTACCCTTCAGCCAACAAACATTGTGCTAAAGACGTATACCGACGAACCTGTGGCCATGTGAGGCGCCATTGAGGTGACAGTTAAATTGAACGTACAGACTGCAAAACTGCCACTATATGTGGTAAAGGGAAATTACCCATCGCTACTGGGACGTGCGTGGCTAGAGAAAATCACATTGGACTGGCCTGCAGTCCGCATGATGTCAAAAGGGGAGTCAGGTCTGACTGCAGTGTTAAACAAACATGCAGAACTCTTCAATGGGGAACTTGGGAGCATGAAGAAGATCAGCGTGAGACTGGACATTAAACCTGACAGCAAGCCGAAGTTTCACAAAGCCCGACCTGTACCCTATGCAATTAGGCCAAAAGTTGAGGCTAACTTGGAGGCCTTAGTCGAGAATGGAGTCCTGGAGCCTGTGAGCGTGAGCAAATGGGCCACACCCATTGTTCCTGTCCTGAAAAAGGATGGATCTGTTCGAATCTGCGGGGATTTTAAAGTGACTATTAACCCGGTGCTGTCTGTGGAACAGTACCCTCTTCCCCTCATTGATGATCTTTTTACGGGCCTGGGCGGAGGGCAAAAGTTCAGCAAAATAGACTTATGCCAGGCTTATCTACAAATGCATGTCGATGACAAATCAAAGGAGCTGCTGACAATTGTGACACACAAGGGGCTATACAGGTACTGCCGCCTTCCGTTTGGAATTACATCGGCCCCTGCTCTATTCCAAAGGGCAATGGATCAGATTTTGAGTGGACTGCCAGGAGTCCAGTGCTACCTGGACGACATCCTTGTCACTGGGACAAATGAGGAGGATCATCTTCTGAACTTGGATGCGACACTACAACGACTGAAAGAGTACGGACTCAGAGTTTGTAAAGACAAATGTGAATTCTTTCAGTCTTCAGTTGAGTACCTGGGGCATGTGATTGACGCTACTGGCCTGCATAAGGCGCCATCAAAGGTCAATGCGATCGTGGAGGCCCCAGCACCCCAGAATGTGAGCCAGTTACGTTCATTTCTGGGGCTACTTAACTACTATGGGAAGTTTATTCCAGACTTAGCAACATTGCTGAAGCCGTTACATCAGTTGCTATGTCAAGGCAAAACATGGAAATGGACTTAACTGTGCAACGAAACTTTCGCCCAAGCAAAGAAAGCATTGCTGAAATCGGAGGTCCTGACACACTTCGACCCAAAGCTACCCGTGCAGCTAGCATGTGATGCATCACCATATGGTGTGGGAGCAGTCATATCCCACATCATGCCTTCGGGTGAAGAGAAACCTATCACCTTCGCATCACGCACCTTGAACAAGGCCGAGAGTAACTATGCACAGATCGAGCGTGAGGCCTTGGGAATCGTTTTTGGAATTCGAAAATTTCATCAATACCTGTTTGGGAGAAGGTTCACACTCCTGACGGACCACCGTCCATTGACTTCAATCTTCGGGCCCCACACCGGAATTCCGTCTCTCGCTGCAAGCAGGATGCAAAGGTGAGCTTTACTGTTGTCAGGACACACATACGACATCAAATATCGCAAATCAGACTTGCACGGCAACGCAGACGGTCTCTTGCCTGTTACTCCCCCAGAGCCTCGTCAGATAGACATCTTCTACTTTAGACAAGTGGAGGGAGCACCTGTCACTGCAGTTCAGGTGCGAAGGTACACCCGCAATGATCCAGTCCTGTCTGAGGTAATGGACGATGTCATTCGAGGGAGAGCTATAGGAGATTCTCCTAATTTGAAACCTTACATTTCAAAAAGAAATGAGCTCTCCGTCCAAGCAGGTTGTCTTCTTTGGGGACGCCGTGTCATCATTCCGCCACCTCTGAGGGAACCTATACTGCAACAACTTCATACAGGCCACAGTGGGATGCTTCGGATGAAGGAAATGGCAAGAAGCTACTTCTGGTGGCCAGGTCTCGATGGGAATACTGAGGAGAAAGCCAAAACATGTTCCCCATGTCAAAGGGTCCGGAATGTTCCACAGCTGGGATTGGCCTGCAGAAGTGTGGCAGCGAGTACATGTGGACTTCGCCGGTCCTTTCGAAGAGAAGATGTTTATGGTGGTTGTGGACACTCGTAGCAAGTGGCCGGAGGTCACTGTGATGAGGTCTACCACGGCAGAGAAAACAATTGAGAAACTTGGTGAGATGTTCAGCCATTATGGCTCACCAGAACAACTCGTAAGTGACAACGGTCCACAATTTGTATCACAGGAGTTTGCAACCTTCCTGCATGTGAATGGTGTCCAACACATCAGGTCTGCGCCCTATCATCCCTCTACTAACGGCTAGGCGGAAAGGTTCGTGCAAACTTTGAAGCACGCCTTGAAGGCATCGCAAGGTCAGGGCTCAATCCACCAACGTCTGAACAGCTTCCTGTTGTCCTACAGGAACGAGCCGCATGCCACAACCAAAACTTCCCCCGCTTCGCTCATGATGAAGAGGCAGTTGCGGACAAGTTTTGACTTACTCAAACCTCCAAGGGCAGAGCAGGTTGTCCATCGTCAACAACAAGCTCAAGTTGAAAAGAGAGAGAAAAGAGCCAAGGAGAGACGGTTTCACCCTGGAGAGCACGTCCTAGCTCGAAACTACAACACTGGACCGAAATGGGTTCCTACTACGGTGATCGCGCAGATGGGCCCTGTGTCTTACACGGTTGAGACTGCTGAGGACGTCGTCTGGAGAAGACACACATATCAACTGTTGCTAGTAGCAGAGACAGCCACAGAGGCTCCAACGGCTAGTTGGCCTGAACTGTTTCCGGATGATACCGCAAACCAGCATCCTTTGCCACAGTGCTCTTCTCCAACACAGGAAGTCAAAGAGACTGTTCCACCTGTGCAAACTCAAATCAAATCAAATCAAATCAACTTTTATTGTCATTGTTAGTGCATAAGTGCATTACAACGAAATGTAGGCTTGCGGCTCCCGAGAGTGTACATTTAGATTAAGACATTTAAACATTCCACATACATTAACATAAACATAACCATAATAAAGTGCATTGGCAGATGTGCAGGCTTTAGAGTTTATTTGTGGAGTTCAGTAGGATGACAGCCCTGGGAAAGAAGCTGTTCCTAAATCTGGTCGTACGGGTGCGAATGCATCTGTAGCGTCTCCCAGATGGCAGGAGGGCGAACAGACTGTGGCTGGGGTGGGTAGGGTCTTTGATGATGGACCGTGACCTCCGTAGACAGCGTTTCTGGTATATGTGCTCTATGGTCGGTAGCCGGGTGCCGGTAATGCGTTGGGCAGTTTTGACTACTCGCTGCAGGGCTTCCCGGTCATAGTAGCTACAGCTGCCATACCATACTGTGATACAGTTTGTCAGGATGCTCTCTATTGTGCAGCGGTAAAAGTTAGAGAGGATCAGGGGTGACAGGTTACATCCCTTCAGCCTCCTTAGGAAATATAGGCGCTGCTGGGCCTTCTTCACCAGAGAGGAGGTATTGAGGGACCAGGAGAGGTCTTCCGTGATGTGGACTCCGAGGAACTTAAAGCTGTCCACCCTTTCCACCACAGCCCCATTGATGTGGATGGGGGTGTGACTACCGCCTTTAGACTTCCTGAAGTCCACAATGATTTCTTTGGTTTTCCTGATGTTAAGGGCCAGGTTGTTATCGGCGCACCACTTCACGAGATGCTGGACCTCCTCCCTGTAGGCTGACTCATCGTTGTTGGTGATCTGGCCTACTACCGTGGTATCATCCGCAAACTTGATGATGGTGTTGGAACCATTAACAGCCACACAGTCGTGGGTGAAGAGGGAGTAGAGGAGGGGGCTCAGCACACATCCTTGTGGGGCCCCCGTGTTCAGGGTCAGGGGGGGGAGAGGTGTGGTTACCTAATTTGACAGACTGGGGTCTGTTTGTTAGGAAGTCCAGGGTCCAGTTGCAGAGGGAAGTGTTCAGGCCAAGAGTTTGGAGTTTGGTGGCCAGCTTGTTGGGGACGATAGTGTTGAATGCTGAGCTGTAGTCTATGAACAGCATTCTGATGTAGGTCTCCTTACCATCTAAGTGATTCAGTGCCGAGTGTAGAGCAGTTGTGATTGCATCCTCCGTTGATCTGTTTGCACGATAGGCAAACTGGTGTTGGTCAAGAGAGGCGGGAACACTGGCTTTGATGTGAGCCAGGACCAGTCTCTCGAAACACTTCATTATGATGGGTGTGAGTGCGACAGGTCGATAGTCGTTCAGGCACGTCACAGCCGTTTGTTTTGGCACAGGAATAATGGTAGCGGTCTTGAAGCATGTAGGGACTATTGCCTGGGCCAATGACAGATTGAAGATGGCGGTGAAGACATCAGCCAGCTGATCAGCACATTCCTTGAGTACCCGTCCAGGGATGCTATCTGGTCCAGCAGCCTTTCGTGTGTTCACTCCGCGTAGAACACCCCTTACGTCAGAGGTCGACAGAGTGAGCACCTGGTCTTCCGGGGGTGGCAAGGCTTTGGTAGCCGGCTCCCTGTTGTCCCTGTCGAAGCGAGCGTAGAAGTTGTTAAGCTCCTCCGGAAGGGAGGCATCGCTAACCGGGGGGCTGGTGTTTTTGCCCTTGTAGTCAGTGATGGACTAGATGCCTTGCCACATGCGCCGGGGGTCCGAGTTGTTGCGGAAGTTATCCTCTATCCTTTTGGCAGTCCTGATCCCCTTTTTTAGGTTGGTCCTAGCTGCACTGTAAGCCGCCGCGTCGCCAGATTTAAATGCTGCGTCGCGTGCTTTCAACAGTGAGCGGACCTCTCCGTTCATCCAGGGTTTCCGGTTGGGGTATGTCCTGATATTTTTATGGGTCGTGACGACCTCGACGCAGCTGTTAATGTAGAATAGCACTGTGGATGCGTATTCCTCGATGTCGTTATGGGCAAACATGCCCCAATCAGTGCGTTCGAAGCAATCCTGAAGCTCCGATACTGCCCCCTCTGGCCATACTTTCACTGCTCTCACTGATGTTCTCCCTCTTTTGATGAGCGGTTTGTATGCCGGGGCTAGAAACAGGGAGAGGTGGTCAGACTTCCCAAGGTGGGGGCAGGGAATGGCCTTATAAGCGTCTACAATGCTCGTGTAGACTTGATCCAGAGTGTTCTCCCCTCTTGTGGGGCAGGAAACATTCTGGTGGAATTTCGGTAGTACAGTTTTTAGGTGTATGTGATTGAAGTCCCCCACGATGATAAAAGCTCCGTCTGGGTGCGCAGTTTGTTGTTCGCTGATGGCCCTGTAGAGGTCCTTCAGTGCTAGTTTGGCATTAGCATGTGGTGGGATGTAGACCGCAGTGATGATAACAGCCGTGAATTCCCGAGGCAGGTAGAAGGGTCTGCACCTTACCATGAGGAATTCCAAATCAGCCGAGCAGGATCTATCGATTATGTCAGTGTTAGTGCACCAGGCATCGTTCGTGTAAATGCACAAACCGCCTCCCTTGCTCTTACCGGAGTCTGCAGTTCTGTCTCCTGACTTTCGACTGACACAGGTACCTTCTCCATCTAGGCCTGTGTCAATGCCTACTGCTGTGGAAGCCAGCGATGACCGCCGGTATCCTGTCAGAGAGCGGCGGCCTCCAAGACGCTTGGATCTGTAGGCTTAGCGACTTACCCACAAGACTGGGGCAGAATAAACCCCAGGGTAAAGTCAGGGGTTGAGGCAGTCTACCTCTACCCTAGGTTAGTTGAGTGCATTGAAAGTAACTTACCTGTTGAGGAATAATGTGGACCTTCCATTTAAGAGGGGAGGAATATGTTATGTATTGTGTGTTCTCCTCCCACCTGTGGTGGCGCTGTCACAGCAGATAAATGGTTGGGTGTTCTCTTGGTTAAGTTTAGCTCTCTTTGTTCGGAACCCTCCAGAACTTCCCTTTCCCTTCGAATAAAGCACTTCATGTTTGAATCTCTGAGTTCTGAGTTCTAATTGTGTCAAGATAAAAAAGGTACCGACATAACAGTTGGAATCTGGAACTCACTGCCTGAAAGGGTGGTAGAGGCAGGAACCCTCACAACATTCAAGAAGCATTTAGATGAGCACTTGAAATGCCATAGCATACAAGGCTACGGACCAAGTGCTGGAAAATTGGATTAGAATAGACAGGGCTTGATGGCCGGCGTGGACACGATGGGCCGAAGGGCCTCCTTTAGTGCAGTATAAATCTATGACTATGACTCTACGTAACATATTTGAGCACAGAGTTTCTGCTCCAGGTTGAGTTTATGCTTTGCTGCCCCGTTGCTGGTGCAAAGTTAACCAGCAGCGGACTGGACCGATTTGCCCCGCACCCCCCCCCCGACCTTTCTGTAGTTGGTTGAATTGAATTATCCACTTAAGTAGCTTTGGGCATGTGCAGGGAGCTCATTTAATGGGCCGGGGGGAGGGGGAATGTGGAGCAGGTCAAATTTGAGAAAGACGGTCACACTTACAGGCAAGTGGTTGCATATGGGGGACACGTATTAGCTCAATCTTTGGAATGCACAGGCAGATATAACGAATTGTTCAAGGAAACCAACTGTAGAGGCACGAGAGAGTCTGTGGGCAAGTGACAGAGTGGTGCTAGCATCAGACGGGGTTTGATGGGCTGGCAATGTAAGGTGTGTGAAGAGGTTTGTTGAAGCGTCAATGGTGTGTGGTACGAGAGAGATTGGGGGATAGACAGACAGACACTAGTAATGAGGCACCGATACGTAGTGGGAAAGAGCGCAATGTTGGGGAACCAGTGTGTAATGAGAGAGTGCAGGATGTGGGGGAGAGAGAGGGAGAGGAGGATAATGGGACACCAATACATAGTGGGAAAGAGCGCAATGTTGGGGAACCAGTGTGTAATGAGAGAGTGCAGGGTGTGGGGGAGAGAGAGGGAGAGGAGGATAATGGGACACCAATACATAGTGGGAAAGAGCGCAATGTTGGGGAACCAGTGTGTAATGAGAGAGTGCAGGATGTGGGGGAGAGAGAGAGAGAGGGGGATAACGGGACACCAATACGTAGTGGGAAGGAGTGCAATGTTGGGGAACCAATGTTTAGTGAGAGTGAAGTGTCTAAGTGTGTTGGGATTGCTAGTGTGTAGTATTTGTTCCGAGGATGTGGGTGACACTGGCATGGCCACATTTATTGCATTACGAGTCAATCAGGATGGTGTGGGACTGGAGTCACATGTAGGCCGGACCGGGTAAGGGCAGCATGGTTCCCTTCCCTGAATTTTATTCGGGAGCAAGTTGGGTTTTTAAATGGCAATCCGGCAGCTTTCATGGGACATTTCATCTGGTGCCAGATCACAAATCGCCAGATTCAATAAATTCCATTTCCCATGGTGGGATTTGAATGCGCCACCTCAAGATTGCTGGTCTAGTACCTTAACCACGAGGCTATAGCTTATGCTTCGCGTTGCCTGCATCTGGTTCTTGTCCCATAAAGATCTACAAACAATTTGTTAGTGGGACTTTCCACTGGAGAATCCTTTATTAATTGATAACATCTCATTAATATGAGCAAGTTATCACAATCTAAGTAACACTGGTCATTAATAATGAACGGTCCATATGGTTTCTTGCGCGATGGAGTGATTGGCACTAAAAAAAAGCGCTGGTTCATTTTTTATTGACTTGTCACTTTAGGTTACTGAGAACATATTGCACTGTGTTAGCAGGAAGGTTATTGCTCAATAAAGCTGGGCCAGCCCATTAGATCAGCAATGAAATATTGAAATATCTGTAGTTCAAGAGTTGAAGTTACATAGGATATTGTAATATAGGTGGGTAGAATAAATGAAGGACAGAGACAGGATGAGTTGCTAGGCCATGTGCTTGCTTTACTAGGCCAGAGCGAACTGCGCATGCTCATACTAAGCCATGTGACAAACCATGTGACAATACATTACACTGCTTTCCCCTTTAAAAAAAATGCACATATTCGACACTCAAATACAACAAAACTATGCTTCCACCTTTCCCAGCATTACATGTACCACATAAAAAAAAGCCAGGTGTTTTTGTTCCTTTTAATTGAACTACAAATTCAGTTTAATAACAGGTTTGCGAAGCCTTCCTGATCTCCTTACAAAAGGTTTTGGTGTTGAACCAATTTTCCAGCTGTTTTGTTTTGGTTTCGAACTGAAAGAAGAAAGTACTACCACTGTTTCCCCACTTGATACAATCTTGCTCACAAGACAATTCACTATAATTTGTTTTCATACACCCTTTTGAGTCTGGGTCGTCGACAACAATTTGTATTTATATCTTCTCTTAGGCAGTCCCTCAGAACCGATGATGTGGAGATGCCGGTGTTGGACTGGGGTGGACAAATGTAGGAAGTCACACAACACCAGGTTATAGTCCAACAGCTTTATTTTAAATCACAAGCTTTCGGAGCGCTGCTCCTTCGTCAGGTGAAGTCACCTGATGAAAGAGCAGCACTCCGAAAGCTTGTGATTTCAAATAAAGCTGTTGGACCATAACCTGGTGATGTGTGACTTCCTATCTCAGAACCGAGGATGAATTGCTTCCACATTAAAAGTGAGTTCTCAGGTGACTGATGAGTCCAATGCGGGACCTACAGTCTCTGTCACAGGTGGGGCAGACGTTGGTTGAAGGGGCGGGTGGGTGGGGTGCTTGGGTTGACGTGCGCTCCTTCCACTGTTTGCACTTGGCTTCCACTTGCTCCCGGCGAAGAGACTCGAGGTGTTCGGTGCCTTCCCGGATGCTTCTCCTCCATTTTGTGCGGTCTTGAGTCAGGGATTCCCAGGTGTCAGTGGGGATGTTACACTTTTTCAAGGAAGCTTTGAGGGTGTCCTTGAAGCGTTTCCTCTGCCCACCTGGGGCTCTCTTGCCATGTTGGAGCTCCAAGTAGAGCGCTTGTTTTGGGAGTCTCGTATCGGGCATGCGGACAATGTGACCCATCCATTGGAGCTGATTGAGCGTGGTCAAAGCTTTGATGCTGGGGATGTTGACCTGAGCAAGAACACTGACGTTGGTGCGCCTATCCTGCCAATGGATTTGCAGGATCTTGCGGAGGCAGCGTTGGTGGTACCTCTCCAGTGCTTTGAGGTGTCTGCTGTATATGGTCCATGTCTCTGAGGCATACAGCAGGGCAGGTATCACTGCTGCTCTGTAGATCATGAGCTTAGTGCCGGGTTTGAGGTCCTGGTCTTCAAACACTCTCTTCCTCAGGCAACCGAAGGCTGCACTGGCACACTGAAGGCAGTGTTGGACTTCGTCGTTGACGTCTGCCCTTGTTGACAGTAGGCTCCCAAGGTATGGAAAGTGGTCCACGTTGTACAAGGCCTTGTTGTGGATTTTGATAATCGGGGGGCAGTACTGTGTGGCGGGGGCAGGTTGGTAGAGGACCTTTGTCTTACGGATGTTTAGTGTAAGGCCTATGCTCTTGTACGCTTCGGTGGAGGTGTTGATGATGGTTTGGAGTTCGACCTCCGAGTGAGCGCAGGCGCAAGCATCGTCTGCATACTGTAATTTGACGACAAAGGATGGGATGACCTTGGATCTGGACTGGAGGCGATGGAGGTTGAACAGTTTCCCGTTTGTTCTGTAAATTAGCTCCACTCCAGTGGGGAGCTTACTGAGGGTGAGATGGAGCATTGCAGCAAGGAAGATCGAGAAGAGTGTTGGTGTGATGATACAGCCTTGCTTGACACCGGTTCGTACGTGAATTGGGTCTGTGGTGGAACCGTTGGTCAGGATCACGGCTTGCATGTTGTCGTGAAGCAGGCGGAGGATGGTGACAAATTTTGAGGGCGGCCGAATTTGAGGAGGACACTCCATAATCCCTCATGGTTGACAGTGTCGAAGACCTTTCTGAGATCAAAGGCGGCCATGTACAGCGGTTGGTGCTGTTCCCTCCATTTCTCTTGTAATTGATGTGCAGTGAAGATCATGTCCATTGTGCCCCTTAGTGGGCGGAATCCACATTGCGACTCTGGAAGGAGCTCTTCAGCCACTGGGAGAAGGCGATTGAGGAGGATTATTGCGATGACTGTCCCTCAAATCAAATCAAATCAAATCAAATCAACTTTTATTGTCATTTTTAGTGCACAAGTGCAGTACAACGAAATGTAGGCTTGCGGCTTCCCTGTGCCAGACAGCAGGGAAACTCCTCTGTAATTACCGCAATCGGACTTTAGCGCCTTTAAGGAAGTGAAATGTCCCAAGGCGCTTCACAGGAGTATTAAAAGACAAAAAACATTTGACACACAAAAAGGAGAAATTAGGGCAGGTGACCAAAAGCTTGGTCAAAGAAGTAGGTTTTAAGGAGCGTCTTAAAAGGAGGAGAGGTAGTGAGGCGGAGAGGTTTAGGCAGGGAATTCCAGAGCTTAGGGCCCAGGCAATGGAAGGCACGGCCACCAATGGTTGAGCGATTATAATCAAGGATGCTCAAGAGGGCAGAATTGGAGGAGCACAGAGATCTCAGGGGGGGTGGTGGAGATAGGGAGGGGCGAGGCCATGAAGGGATTTGAAAACAAGGATGAGAATTTTGAAATCGAGGTGTTGCTTAACTGGGAGCCAATGTAGGTCAGCGAGCACAGGGGTGATGGGTGAACGGGACTTGGTGCGAGTTAGGACACGGGCAGCTGAGTTTTGGATGACCGCAAGTTTACGTAGGGTAGAATGTGGGAGGCCAGCCAGGAGTGCATTGGAATAGTCACGTCTAGAGGTAGCAAAGGCATAGATGAGGGTTTCAGCAGCGGATGAGCTGAGGCAAGGGCGGAGACGGGCGATGTTACGGTGGTGGAAATAGGAGGTCTTAGTTATGCTGCGAATATTATCTGATTATTATCTGAATGGCAATAGATTGGGAGAAGGGGAAGTGCAACGAGACCTGGGTGTCCTTGTGCACCAGTCGCTGAAGGTAAGCATGCAGGTGCAGCAGGCGGTTAAGAAGGCAAATGGTATGTGTGGTAAACCACTGTTAACCTGTACATGCCTGTGTGGTAAACCACTGTTAACCCTGTACAAGTCCAGGCATGTCTCAGCTCCTGGCTCCACCCCTAAGCCCGGGTATAAAGGTGACTCACCACCCTTCCCCCGAGAGCTCTTAGGATGGATTCACTAGCAGAGGCATGCTCTAGTTCTTAGTCAATAAAAGCCTACTTCATATAAGTCCATTTCGTAGTCTTTGGTATTGTTGATAGCGCATCAATTTTATTGACTAATTTTCAACATGGAGCAAATCTTGAAGCCGGAACATTTAGACCTGGATCCTTAAGCAGCAGATGCAGCCAATAACTTTGAACACTGGCTGAGCTGCTTCGAAGCCTTCCTGGAGGCCTCCAGCACCACTGTCACTACAGATGACGCGAAACGGCTTGTCTTGAACTCACGGGTGAGCCACCGAGTCTACTCGATCATCCGAGACGCCACTACTTACGTGGCCGCTATCACGACGCTAAAGGAACAATACGTGAGGCCTGTTAACGAGGTCTACGCCAGACACCTCCTGGCTACCCGAAAACAGCGCCCCGGGGAATCGGGCGCTGAATATTTACTGGCACTGAGAGTCCTCGGCCGGGACTGTAATTGCAAAGCGGTGACGGCCAAGGAATGCACGGAAGACCTGATCCGAGACGCCTACGTAGCCGGCATCAGGTCCAACTATACTCGGCAGAGGCTGCTGGAACAGAGGGGGCTCGACCTGCAGAAGACGGTGGCCCTCGCTAACTCGTTAGACGTGGCCCTCCAGAACATGGACACCTACCCCCCTGACCGGATGGCCACGTGGATGCCACGGGAGCAGCCATCTTGGGACCCGGTAAGGCCACAAGCCGCCAGCAGCCCAACTACAGCTGCAATGACCAGAGGCCAGAAATGATACTTCTGCGGCCAGGCCAAGCACCCCAGACAGCAATGCCCAGCAAAGGACGCGACCTGCTCCAAATGCGGCAAGAAAGGCCACTACGCGAGAGTGTGCAAGGCGAAATCGACCCCCAATTCCAGCAGCGCCGCGTGTGAACCGTACAGGCCGCCATTTTGGACCCCACCAACCACGTGTGAGCCGTGCGGGCTGCCATTTTGGACACCACCAGCCGAGGGGGAGCCGCCATCTTGGACACCATCTCGGGACCAGGCCCTCGGCGCGGGCGAATACTACAGCGACCCACCGACCTCGACGATGGCCTCCATCACCCTGGACCAATCTAGGCCCCATCAACTAGCCAGGTCCTTGATGAACGTAAAGGTAAATGGCCATGCCACAAATTGCCTTTTCGACTGCGGAAGCACGGAGAGCTTCATCCACCCCGACACGGTGCGACGCTACTCCCTATCGGTTATGCGCACACGCCACCAGGTCTTTATGGCCTCAAAGTCCCATACGGCGGACGTCGGTGGCTACTGTGTAGCGACTCTGACAGTGAACGGCGTGGAGTACAGAGAGTTTAAATTCCTCATCCTGCCACAGCTCTGCGCTCCCGTACTGCTAGGATTAGACTTCCAGTGCCATCTGGAGAGCGTCACGATGGCATATGGCGGGCCCCTACCCCCACTTACAGTCTGCAGCCAGCAGAATTTAAACACGGCGCCGCGCAAAGTATGCAGCCTGTCCACCCTGAAGGTCAAACCTCCCCGTTGTTCGCTAACCTCGCCAAAGACTGCAAGCCAATTGCTACTAAAAGCAGGCGGTACAGTGCCGGGGATAGGAGCTTTATTAAATCAGAAGTACAAAGACTCCTGAGGGAAGGGATTATCGAGGGCAGCACCAGCCCATGGCGAGCCCAAGTGGTGGTAGTAAAGACCGGCGAAAAACAGCGCCTGGTTATTGATTACAGCCAGACGATCAATCGATACATGCAATTAGATGCATACCCACTTCCCTGCATATCTGACATGGTCAACCAGATAGGACAATACCGGGTATTCTCGACGATTGATCTGAAGTCGGCATACCACCAGCTCCCCATCAGGCCTGAGGACCGCCAGTACACGGCCTTCGAGGCTGACGGTCGCCTCTACCACTTCCTCCAAGTCCCCTTCGGCGTCACCAACAGGGTCTCAGTCTTCCAAAGGGAGATGGACCGGATGGTTGACCAGAACGCGCTGCAGGCCACCTTCCCCTATCTAGACAACGTCACCATCTGCGGCCATGACCGGCAGGACCACGACGCCAACCTAGAAAAATTCCTCCGTACGGCCCCACGGCTGAATCTGACATACAACAGAGAAAACTGTATGTTCCGCACTGCGCGCCTCGCTATTCTTGGCTGCGTGGTGGAAAACGGAGTCATCGGCCCCCAGACGCCCTATCCCGTGGGACATGTGCCAACGCACAAGTCGATAGGCTACGGACCCTCCACAATGATCTCTGCCACCCGGGGGTCACCGGGTTCTTCCACTTTATTAAAGCTCGCAACCTGTCTTGCTCCATCGAGGAGGTCAGGACCATGACCAGGAACTGCCAGGTCTGCGCCGAATGCAAACCGCATTTTTATAGGCCAGACAGGGCACACCTGATTAAAGCCACCCGCCCCTTCGAACGTCTCAGCGTCGATTTCAAGGGGCCCCTTCCCTCCTCTGACCGCAACACGTACTTCCTCAACATTATTGACGAGTACTCCCATTTCCCCTTCGCCATCCCCTGCCCGGACATGACCAGCGCCACAGTCATCAGGTGCCTCCACGACCTGTTCGCCATATTTGGCTTCCCCAATTACATCCACAGCGACAGGGGCTCGTCGTTCATGAGCGACGAGCTGCGCCAGGAGCTGCTCGAGAAGGGCATAGCCACGAGCAGGACTACCAGCTACAACCCCCGGGGTAACGGACAGGTAGAGAGGGAGAACGCAACGGTGTGGAAGACCGCCATGCTCGCCCTAAAATCCAAGGGCCTCCCAATCTCCCGCTGGCAAGATGTCCTCCCCGATGCGCTCCACTCCATACGATCACTGCTCTGTACTGCCACAAACGCCACCCCTCACGAGAAGATGTTCGTCTTCCCCAGGAAATCCACCTCGGGGACATCACTACCGCCATGGCTGACGTCTCCGGGACCCGTCCTGCTCAGGAAACACGTGAAGAGCCATAAGACGGACCCCCTGGTCGAAAAGGTTCACCTCCTCCACGCCAACCCACAGTACGCCTACGTGGCGTATCCTGACGGGCGGGAGGACACAGTCTCAATTCGAGACCTCGCACCCTCAGGTACCACCCGAATCACCATCGATCACCATCCATTACCTCCACCCACCACCACTACCCATGACGCACCACCGGGGTGTCTACCACGAACTGACGACATGCCGGTGCCATCCCTACCCCGAGAGGACGACACGCCAGTGCTCCGTCCCACGCGAGAAGCGGCCGCGGGCAAAGAACCGCCGCAACCGGCACCACGAAGATCATTACAGCAGACAAGACCCCCGGAGAGACTTTCGTATACGAACTTTTGAAACACTTCACCCCGCCGGACTCTTTTTTAAACGAGGGGTGAATGTGGTAAACCACTGTTAACCTGTACATGCCTGTGTGGTAAACTACTGTTAACCCTGTACAAGTCCAGGCATGTCTCAGCCCCTGGCTCCACCCCTAAGCCCGGGTATAAAGGTGACTCACCACCCTTTCCCCGAGAGCTCTTAGGATGGATTCACTAGCAGAGGCATGCTCTAGTTCTTAGTCAATAAAAGCCTACTTCATATAAGTCCATTTCGTAGTCTTTGGTATTGGCGCATCAGTATGTTGGCCTTCGTAGCGAGAGGGTTTGAGTACAGGAACAAGGATGTCTTGCTGCAGTTGTACAGGGCCTTGGCGAGACCACATCTTGAGTATTGTGTGCAGTTTTGGTCACCTTATCTAAGGAAGGATGTTCTTTCCATGGAAGGAGTTCAGCGAAGATTCACCAGGCTGATACCTGGGATGGCAGGAATGACGTATGAGGAGAGATTGGGTTGATTGGGCTTGTACTCGCTGGAGTTTAGAAGAATGAGAGGGGAGCTCATTGAAACTTATAAAATTCTGACAGGACTGGACAGACTAGATGCAGGAAGGATGTTCCCGATGGTCAGGGAGTCCAGAACCAGGGGTCACAGTCTAAGGATAAGGGGTAGGCCATTTAGGACAGAAATGAGGAGGAATTTCTTCACCCAGAGAGTGGTGAACCTGTGGAATTCTCTACCACAGAAGGCAGTAGAGGCCAATACATTAAATATATTCAAGAAGGAGTTAGATATATTTCTTAAGGCTAAAGGGATCAAGGGGTATGGGGAGAAAGCAGGGACCGGGTTCTGAATTTGGAAGATCAGCCATGATCGTATTGAATGGCGGAGCAGGCTCGAGGGGCCGAATGGCCTACTCCTGCTCCTATCTTCTCTGTTTCTATGTGGTCAGAAGCTCAACTCAGGGTCAAATATCACACCAAGGTTGCGAACAGTGTGGTTCAGCCTCAGACAGATGCAAGGGGTTGGATGGAGTCAGTGGCTAGGGAACGGAGTTTGTGGCGGGAACTGAAAACAATGGCTTCGATCTTCCCAATATTTAATTGGAGAAAATTTCTGCTCATCAGAACTGGATGTCAGACAAGCAATTTAGAGACCGTGGAGGGGTTGAGAGAAGTGGTGGTGAGGTAGAGCTGGGTGTCATCAGCGTACATGTGGAAACTGACGCTGTGTTTTCGGATGATGTCACCAAGGGCCAGCATGTAGATAAGAAATAAGAGGGGGCCAAGGATAGATCCTTGGGGGACACCAGAGGTAACGATGTGGGAGCGGGAAGAGAAGCTGCTGCAGGTGATTCTCTGGCTACGATTAGATAGATAAGAATGGAACCAGGCGAGTGCAGTCCCACCCAGCTGGATGACGGTGGAGAGGCATTGGAGGAGGATGGAGTAGTCAACTGTTTCAAAGGCTGCAGACAAGTCAAGAAGGGCGAGGAGGGATAGTTTACCTTTGTCACAGTCACAAACAATGTCATTTGTGACTTTGATGAGAGCCGTTTCGGTACTGTGGCAAGGGCGGCAATCTGATTGGAGGGATTAAAACATGGAATTGCGGGAAAGATGGGAAAGTCTTTGTCAACTGCACCTAGCGTGAAAACTCGCACCTTCACTCCGAACACGAGTCTTCATGTGACAACCTGGACAAGACATCTGTGATTGTGTTTGCTTTGAAGTGCGATATTCAATTGTGTAGTCATATTGTGATAACAACACTGCCCAACGTTGCATTCTTGATGCGGCCATTGCAGGGATGGCAGAGTTGGGCCGCAATATTGCTTGGAGCGGTTTGTGATCGGTTATCAGGGTAAACTTTCTGCCGAGCAGGAACTGTAGAAATTTCTTGATTCCAAACACTATGGCGAGGGCTTCCTTTTCAATTTGCATGTAGTTGTGCACAAGTAGAGCATCACTAGAGAGACTTCTCTTATAAGCGTCATAAGCTTCCTGTTGCGCTTTCATCCATTTCCACAGAGCATCCTTCGAGGAGCTCGTGCAATGGAGCTAACATGGTCGCTAACTCAGGTAAGAAACGTGCGTAGTACTGGACAATTCCAAGGAAAGATCTTAACTCCGACACATTCTGTGGCTTTGGAGCATTGATGACAGCATCAACCTTTTCCTTAACTGGTTGCAAGCTATTTGCATCAACTTTCAGACCAAGGTACATGACCTCGGGCTGCACAAAAGCACATTTTCTCCTTTTCAATTTGACCTTGTGGGAATTCAACCTTTGAAGCACTAAATCTAAGACTTCTAGATTTTCTTCCTAGCTGCTTGTTGCGATCAGTCTTGACTGCATAAGCAATTTGGAATTCCTTGCAAAATCTTATCCATCGTAGCCTGGAAGATCTTGGGGGAGGACGTTACACCGTGCGGCAGCTTGGTGTATGAGTACAGTCCCCTGTGTGTGTTGATAGTGTTAACTTTGTCAACATTCAGCTGAGCGTAAACGTGTGACAGGTCAAGCTTGGAGAAAGCTTTTTACCCAGAGAGTGCTGCATACAAATCTTGTGACGTAGGTAACGGGTACTGTTCATCATCAACCGCTTGGTTGATAGTAACTTTGTAGTCACCACACAATCGTACAGTTTTGTCTGCTTTGGGCACTACCACAATCAGGGTAACCCAGGGGACCGGCCTTGCCTTACAATAGACAGGCTTCACATTGGACTTGATGCGGATATGTGCGTCGTACCCAGTGATGCCCTCATAACTGTCTGAGAACATACTTTTATACTTGTTCAGCATTGTGTCAAGTCGCTTCTTTGAAGCATCTACACTGAAGATGTTTTTCCAGTCTAGTTTTAACTTTCTCAACCAGTCTTTGCCCATGAGGGTTGGCCTGCGCTACAATAATAGGCAGCGTTACTGGCTGGCCATTGTGCTGAACTATACATTCCACATGTCGCTAGGATTTCTCCGGAGTAGGTTTTTAACTCGACGGTACTCTTTGTAAGTGGTATTTGATTAAACTTACTCTCATATGTGTCCTTACTCATGATAGAGCAGTCCACCGCCGTGTCGATACACATATCAATATATTGGCCATTGATCACAAGTTTTGTACAGAAGTCTGTCTCACGGCTGCTAGCATTTCCGCTCATAGCATAGATACTGTAGATGCCTAGTTCTTCAACATCAGGTGTGTTCACTTCAATATTGTGAACTCCTCCCTTTTGTTGTCGCTGCTTTGCATTGCCACTAGAATGGTTCTTACTTCCTGCTTTAGATTTAGCTCTGCAAGCTGTTGAAATATGGGGAGAGGACATATAAACTAAATGGTACAATCCTTGAAGGTGGCAGGGCAGGTTGAGAAAGCAGTTAAAAAGGTTTATGGAATCCTGGGCTTCATAAATAGAGGTATAGAGCACAAAAAGTGTGAAATGATGAACCTGTATAAAACACTGGTTCGGCCTCAGAGCGGCGAGAGTGGCGGACCTGCGAGGAGCGAGGCGGCGGTGATTTAAAAGCGCGGCAGAGACCAGGTAGACCTCAGAGCGGCCAGAGCGGCGGACCTGCGAGGAGCGAGGGGGCGGTGATTTAAAAGCGCGGCAGAGACCAGGTAGGCTTGCCAATCTCCAATCTCTGAGCTCAGGGAGAGGAAGAGAAGTAAAAAGTAATCGAAGTGTGACGTCACCAGAAAGCAGGTAAGTGATTGGTTGGTGAGTATTTTTCTCTTTTTTAAACATTAACTCTGTGGTTAGTTTTTAAGGTCTCTGTAGTGTAGAGGGGACTGTTGGTAAACCAGGGCCCTTAAATATACCATTTAACTGTAGTGTAATTGGTGGGATTGATTTGATTTAATTTAATTTCAATTGATTTAATTTAATTTCAATTAATTAAAGGGTAAGTCATGGCAGGACAGCCCGGTCCCGTGGTATGCTCCTCCTGCGCTATGTGGGAACTCAGGGACACTTCCTGTGTCTCTGACAACTATGTGTGCAGGAAGTGTGTCCAGCTGCAGCTACTGGCAGACCGCATTGTGGCGCTGGAGCTGCGATTGGATACATACTGGACCATTCGCGATGCTGAGGACGTCGTGGATATCACGTTTAAGCAGTTGGTCACACCGCAGGCAAAGGTTGGATAGGCAGAAAGGGAAGGGGTGACCAACAGACAGAGTAGTAGGCGCAGGCAGGTAGTGCAGGGGTCCCCTGTGGACATCCCCTCTCAAACAGATATACCACTTTGAATACTGTTGGGGGGGGGATGGCTTATCAGAGGAAGGCAGCAGCAGCCAACTTCCTGGCACCAAGGGTGGCTCTGCTGCACAGGACGGGAGGAAAAAGAGGGGTAGAACTATAGTAATAGGGGATTCTATTGTAAGGGGAATAGATAGGCGTTTCTGCGGCCGCAAACGAGACTCCAGGATGGTGTGTTGCCTCCCTGGTGCAAGGGTCAAGGGTGTCTCAGAGCGGCTGCAGTACATTTTGGAAGGGGAGGGTGAACAGCCGGTTGGCGTGGTGCATATAGGTACCAACGATATAGGTAAAAAACGGGATGAGGTCCTAAAAGTTGAATTTCGGGAGTTAGGAGGTAAATTAAAAAATAGGACCTCAAAGGTAGTAATCTCAGGATTGCTACCAGTGCCACGTGCTAGTCAGAGTAGAAATAGAAGGATATTTCAGATGAATACGTGGCTAGAGGAATGGTGCAAGGGGGAGGGATTCAAATTCCTGGGACATTGGAACCGGTTCTGGGGGAGGTGGGACCAGTTCAAACCGGATGGTTTGCACCTGGGCAGGGCCGGGACCGATGTCCTAGGGGGAGTGTTTGCTAGTGCTCTGGGGGAGGGTTTAAACTAAAATGGCAGGGGGTTAGGAACCTGAGCAGGGAGACAGAGGAAAGGGAAACAAGGATAAAAGCAAAATATAGGAAGGAGAAAAACAAAAGTGGCAGTCAGAGAAATCAACGGTTTAAATCAAACATGGCCACAGCAAATAATAATTCTAATAGGTCTAAGAGCGTTAAAATGTCTTAATGCAAGGAGCATTCGTAATAAGGTGGATGAATTAGCTGCGCAAATAGAGGTAAACGAATATGATTTGATTGGGATTACGGAAACATGGCTCCAGGGTGGCCAAGGCTGGGTACTCAACATCCAGGGGTATTCAATATTCAGGAAAGATAGGCAAAAAGGAAAGGGAGGTGGGGTAGCATTGCTGGTTAAAGAAGGGATTAACACAATTGTAAGGAAGGATATTTGCTCTGATGATGTGGAATCTGTATGGGTAGAACTGAGAAATACCAAGGGGCGGAACAAGTTAGTGGGAGTGGTATATAGACCTCCAAACAGTAATGCGGAGGTTGGGGATGGCATTAAAAGGGAAATTAGAGAAGCCTGCAATAAGGGCACAACAGTCATCATGGGTGATTTTAATCTACATATAGATTGGGCTAACCAAATTAGTAACAATACTGTGGAGGAGGAATTCCTGGAGTGTTTACAGGATGGTTTCCTGGACCAATATGTCGAGGAACCAACCAGAGATCAGGCCATCTTAGACTGGGTATTATGTAACGAGAAAGGATATGCAATGGAAAACATTCAAAGATCGCATGGATGAACTACAGAATTGGCATAAAAATAAAACAAAAAAGGTGACACAACCGTGGCTAACAAGGGAAATTAGGGATAGCATAAGATCCAAGGAGAGGACATATAAATTGGCCAGAAAAAGTAGTAAACATGAGGATTGGGAGCAGTTTAGGATTCAACAAAGGCGGACAAAGGGATTAATTAAGAATGGGAAAATAGAATATGAGAGTAAACTTGCAGGGAACATAAAAACTGACTGTAAAAGCTTTTATAGATATGTGAAGAGAAAAAGATTGGTGAAGCCAAGCGTAGGTCCCTTGCAGTCAGAATCAGGGGAATTTATAATGGGGAACAAAGAAATGGCAGACCAATTAAATACATATTTCGGTTCTGTCTTCACAAAGGAGGACACAAATAACATCCCAGGGATGTCGGGGAACATAGGGTCTGATGAAAGGGAGGAACTGAAAGAAATCAGTATGTGTAGGGAAATGGTGTTTGGGAAATTGATGGGATTGAAGGCTGATAAATCCCCAGGGCCTGATAATCTACATCCTAGGGTACTTAAGGAAGTGGCCCTAGAAATAGTAGATGCATTGCTGATCATCTTCCAACATTCGATAGAATCTGGAACAGTACCCATGGATTGGAGGGTAGCTAATGTTACCCCACTATTCAAAAAAGGTGGTAGATAGAAAACGGGGAATTACAGACCGGTAAGCCTGACATCGGTAGTGGGGAAAATGTTAGAGTCCATTATAAAAGATGTAATAGCAGAGCACTTGGAAAACAGTGACAGGATCAGACAAAGTCAACATGGATTTACAAAGGGTAAATCGTGCTTGACTAATCTACTGGAATATTTTGAGGATGTAACTAGTAAAATAGATAAGGGAGAACCAGTGGATGTGGTGTATTTGGACTTTCAGAAGGCTGTCGATAAGGTCCCGCATAAGAGATTAGCGTGTAAAGTTAAGGCACATGGGATTGGTGGCAAGGTATTGACTTGGATGGAGAAGTGGTTGGCAGGCAGAAAGCAAAGAGTTGGAATAAACGGGTCTTTTTCCGAGTGGCAGGCAGTGACTAGTGGGGTACCGCAGGGATCAGTCCTTGGACCCCAGCTATTCACAATATATATTAATGATCTAGACAAGGGAACTAGATGTAATATCTCCAAATTTGCAGATGACACAAAGCTGGGTGGGCATGTGAGCTGTGAAGAGGATGCCGAGAAACTCCAGGATGATTTCGACAGGTTGGGTGATTGGGCAGAAGCATGGCAGATGCAATATAACGTGGATAAATGTGAGGTTATCCACTTTGGTGCAAAAACGGGAAGGCAGATTATTATCTGAATGGCAATAGATTGGGAGAAGAGGAATTGCAACAAGACCTGGGTGTCCTTGTGCACCAGTCGCTGAAGGTAAGCATGCAGGTGCAGCGAGAAGGTTTGAGTACAGGAACAAGGATGTCTTGCTGCAGTTGTGCAGGGCCTTGGTGAGAGCACATCTTGAGTATTGTGTGCAGTTTTGGTCGCCTTATCTGAGGAAGGATGTTCTTGCCATGGAAGGAGTTCAGCAAAGGTTCACCAGGCTGATACCTGGGATGGCAGGAATGACGTATGAGGAGAGATTGGGTCGATTGGGCTTATACTCGCTGGTGTTTAGAAGAATGAGAGGGGATCTCATTGAAACATAAAATTCTGACAGGACTGGACAGATTAGATGCAGGAAGGATGTTCCCGATGGTCGGGGAGTCCAGAACCAGGGGTCACAGTCTAAGGATAAGGGGTAAGCCATTTAGGAGAGAAATGAGGAGGAATTTCTTCACCCAAAGAGTGGTGAACCTGTGGAATTCTCTACCACAAAAGGCAGTAGAGGCCAATTCATTAAATATATTCAAGAAGGAGTTGGATATATTTCTTAAGGCTAAAGGGATCAAGGGGTATGGAGAGAAAGCAGGGACCGGGTACTGAATTTGGATGATCAGCCATGATCGCATTGAATGGCGGAGCAGGCTCGAGGGGCCGAATGGCCTACTCCTGCTCCTATCTTCTATGTTTCTAAGGCCTCAACGGGAGTATTGTGTCCAATTCTGGGCACCACACTTTAGGAAGGATGTGAAGGCCTTAGAGAGGGTGCAGAAACGATTTACGAGAATTATTCCAGGGATGAGAGACTTCAGTTACGTGGATTAACTGGAGAAGTTGGGGTTGTTCTCCTTAGAGCAGAGAAGATTGAGAGGAGATTTGATGGAGGTGTTCAAAATCATGAGGGGTCTAGACAGAGTAGATAGAGAGGAACTGTTCCCATTGGCAGAAGGGTCGAGAACCAAAGGACACAGATTTAAGATGACTGGCAAAAGAACCAAGGGCAATGTAAGAAAAAACTTTACACAGCGAGTGGTTAAGATCTGGAATGCACTGCCTGAAAGGGTGGTGGAGGCCGACTCAATCTTATCTTTCAAAAGGGAGTTGGATGAGTATGTGAAGGAAAACAATTTTCAGGGCTACGGGGAAAGGGCGGGGAGTGAGGCTAGCTGAGGTGCTCCTGCAGAGAGCCGGCACGGGCTCGACGGGCCGAATGGTTACAGCTCGGAAGGCCATTCTATAGGGAAATTTTGCATGCTATGTCAAACGTTAGCTTCGCAGTGTTCAGTAACTTGGGCAGTGTGCGCTCATCCACCAGTCGACACACAAACTTATCTCGCAACGCACGATCCAAAAATGAGCCGAAGTTACAATGCAGAGACAGGTTCTTAAGAGCTACAATGTACTCAGTGATGGTTTCACTTTGTTTTTTGGTTTCTGGTACCAAACTTCAGCTCTGCTATTTTTAACGCGAAATGGTCCAAGTTTCTCGACAATGTCTTCAGAGGCTGAGCATCCTTCGCTTTCCCTGGTGCAAGTTCTGTAGACATCTGGCCCGATCTCCGTTAGAAAAATTGCATTTTTACATTCACAAATTACTTTATTTTGAGCTTGAACATTCTCATCTGCACCTTTGGTCTCAATAATGTTGTTGGCCTTAAAAAACAGCTCCATCCGCTCAATGTATAAACTGAATGGTTCGTGAGCTTGGTCATACGCGCCAAGGCTTCCGATGAATGCCGTAGATGATTGTTCAACGGAACCTTGAATATTGTGTGCAGTTTTGGTCACCTTATCGGAGGAAGGATGTTCTTGCCATGGAGGGAGTGCAGCGAAGAATCACCAGACTGATACCTGGGATGGCAGGAATGACGTATGAAGAGAGATTGGGTCGATTAGGCTTATATTCGCTAGAGTTTAGAAGAATGAGAGGGGATCTCATTGAAACTTATAAAATTCTAACAGGACTAGACAGACTAGATGTAGGAAGGATGTTCCCGATGGCCGGGGAGTCCAGAACCAGGAGTCGCAGTCTAAGGATAAGGGGTAAGCCATTTAGGACTGAGATGAGGAGGAATTTCTTCACCCAGAGAGTGGTGAACCTGTGGAATTCTCTACCACAGAAGGCAGTTGAGGCCAACTTATTAAATATATTCAAGAAGGAGTTAGATCTATTTCTTAAGGCTAAAGGGATCAAGAGATATAGGGATAAAGCAGGGACAGGGTACTGAGTTTGGATGATCAGCCATGATCTCATTAAATGGCAGAACAGGCTCGAGGGGCCAAATGGCCTACTCCTGCTCCTATCTTCTATGTTTCTACGTTTCTATGGGACAGTGACTCAGCACGCTACCTGTGTACCTGTGAGAATCAGTGCCGCTGTTGCTGTATACAGGCACACGAAGGCAAATCACAGACGATTCTGCATCAGCATTAACGGTAAAACATCGCAAAAATTCAGTTTAGGTGCCATAAATTCACCTTAAACTTTTCCACTCAAAGGTTGAACACTGTGTGCTTCCATGTTCCCAAAAAATGGCTTTGGGATCCCATCCTCATTGCCGAAATATTGGGCCTGAATTTACAAGACCTACGCATTTACCTGGTGGTCCGAGAGATACAGAGGCTCGCGATCCTGGGCTTCTCCGGGTAGAAATGCGCAGAGTCCCAGGTATCCCAGGGGCGCAGGCGGTTCGCAAGCGCCCCTGGGATCACGTGGGCCGGCCCAACCAATGAAAGAAGGGAATCCCCATCCGTACGCACAGAACTCCCTCAGTATGAATGGGGATGGCTTAAAAATACATGAACAAATGAAATAAATTACATATAAAATTAACTAAAATGGCATTTAAATATTTTAAATAAAAATTAAATTTTTTTGAAAAGATTTTTTTTAACAAGGCTAAATACAAACTTAACTTATTAGACAGGGTTTTTAATGTATAAGTGAGAGATAAAAAAGTAGAAAAATAACATTTTAAAAACTCTTAGGCTGGTAAAAGCAGGCCTTAAGCTTTCACCAGGCGTAAGAATTCCACGGCCTTTCAGCGGGCGGAAGTTGGGCAAATAGCGCAACTCTCCTCCCGCAGAGGCCCATCTCCTGGGGATTTGGAGGATATGTCAAGATTCTTGACAGATCACAAGTGCCAGTTTTCAGCGCATTAATATTGAGAGGGAGGAGGTACTAGCGGTTTTAGCGGGCTTAAAAGTGGATAAATCCCCAGGCCCAGACGAGATGTATCCCTGGCTGCAGTGTGAGGCAAGGGAGGAGATTGCAGGGGCTCTGACACAAATTTTCAGAACCTCTCTGGCCACAGGGGAGGTGCCAGATGACTGGAGAACAGCTAACTGTAACGTATATACCTTTAAGGGAGGAACTATCTTTTACAGCTCATGTATACTGCAGTACCGGCAGTGACCACACCTGTATATAGCACTGAGCAGTAATCTGTACAGATCAGTTCCAGTGTGAGCCCCGTTGAGTAAACACCTGTTGTACCGTTCTCCTGCAGTCTGTGTCTTATTATAGACGGACACAACATTGGCGACAAGGCAAGTTCGAACCTACCTGCAACTCTGCATCACCTCCCGGGGATTCGTTCCTGGAGATCAGTGGATTGGAGGTCAAGGCCAGAGACTCGGGCGTCGACCACAGGCAACCGCCCAGTCATCCAGCAGAGACTCGAGAATTGCGGGGGAGGCTGTCAAGAGCCAGGCTTGGCAACAGGTAGTGCGCAGACCCTTCCCGGACAGCGTCGGGCTAGAGCCCGACCGAGCGGCACAGCAAAGGGCCGAGCAGCATCGACGGGGGAGAGAGAGAGAGGGCAAAGCGCACAGGGCGCAGCCGGTGTTCAGGGGCCGAGCAGCGTCGAAGAGAGGGAGAGAGAGACGCACAGAAACCCGCGAAGCGCCGCCATTGCCACGAGGACCGCCGAGAGCAGCGTTGGCAGCAGCGCAGGAGAAGCACGCGAAACCTACAGGGCGCCGCCATTGCCACGAGAACCGCCGGGAGCGGCGTTGGCAGCAGCGGGGGAGGAAGGAAAGCGCGGGAGACGCCATTTTAAGCCATTGGGAGACGCCATTTTAAACCACACCCAAAATTCCGAAGAGTGGCAGTATCACCGCATTTGACAATGAAGTCGAAGATTGGACTACATATGTCGAACGAATAGAGGTGTACTGCAAGGCAAATGAGGTGTCAGATGACAAGAAAGCATCGGTATTGTTAAATTTAATGGGTGCAAAGACGTATGGTTTATTACGAAATCTAGTAACCCCAACGAAGCCAATGGAAAAGAGTTTTGAAGACATAGTAACGATACTACAGGAACATTTAAACCCCACACCGCTGCTGATAGCAGAAAGATTCAAGTTTCACAAACGGAACCAGCATAAGGATGAAAGCAATGCTGATTATTTAACAGAACTGCGCAAACTATCGAAACACTGCCAGTTTGGAGCGGGACTGGCAGATACCTTAAGGGACAAGTTTGTGCGTGGGCTTCAAAGTGAAGGAACCCGGTAACGGCTTTTATCTGAAAAGGAACTTACGCTGTAAAAGGCTTTCAGCATTGCGGTATCATATGAAGCAGCAGCACGGGGCGCTGCAGAGATACAGCAGAGATACAACAGAGACCGCAAGAATATAGCACAAACGAAATGTCATATGGAACAGAGAAGTGCTATCGCTGCGGCAGAACAACACACGACCAGAATGATTGCTGGTTCAAAGACAAAGTGTGCAGACAGTGTGGAAAAGTAGGACACATAGCACGAGTCTGCAGGTCGGGAAAGAAAACCAGCAATAAGAAACCTACCAAAGAAAAGTACAAGAAGGTACATAAGATGACGGAGAATAGTTCAGACGAACAAAAGAGTGATAACGACTCCGAAAGCAGGGAACTGAGTTGTCTGAAACTACATAATGTGATCACAACGGAGGATCACCGAACCATTTGGGTCACTCTCAAGATAGCAGGAGTCCAGGTAAAGATGGAATTGGACACAGGATCAGCCCTAACAGTCATAAACCGACGGGACTATGAGCGGCTATTCTCACACATACCCTTGAGAGACACAAAAATTATTTTGAAGACGTACACGGGGCAAAAAGTCTACCCCAAAGGAAAAATAAGGGTGACCATTATATATAACGGTAAGGAAACACCAAAACTAGACCTGTATGTATTGCAAGATGGAGGACCACCATTACTGGGAAGTGAATGGATCCGGAAAATACAACTGGATTGGCATTCCATACAGGCACTGACTGTGGCTGACAAAAAGGATGACGTCACACCTGGGCGACAGTCAAAGATCCTAACTGACGCGAAAGAAGTGTTCCAGCAAGGACTCGGAACACTAAAAGGCATGACAGTGACGATTAAAATTGAAGAAAACGCAAGCCCAAAATTTTTTAAGGCCAGACCGGTACCTTATGCGATCCGCCCAGCCGTCGAAGCAGAGCTGGAGAGTCTGGAACGTTCAGGTGTACTGTCCAAGGTAGACAAGAGCGAGTGGGCTACACCCATTGTCCCTGTGATGAAAAAGTCGTTGAGTAGCACGCCTGGGGAACCAAGGAAGGTTCGCATCTGTGGGGACTTTAAGGTAACAGTGAACCCGGTCCTTCACACCGTACAATATCTACTTCCACGGATTGAAGATATTTTCGCTTCGCTATCTGGAGGGAAATGCTTCACTAAGATTGATCTGGCCCAGGCGTATCTGCAAATGGAGGTAGAAGAAGCATCAAAAAAATACCTCACAATCAACACCCATAAAGGTCTCTACCAATACAACCGGCTGGTATTCGGGGTAGCATCAGCTCCGGCTATTTGGCAGAGGAAAATGGAACAAGCCCTGCAAGGGATGCCAGGGACCCAGTGTTATTTGGACGACATCCTGGTCACGGGCGAAAATGACAGTGATCACCTTGTCAACCTGGAGCAGGTGCTCACTAGATTGCAGGAATATGGGCTCCGAGCTAACCGCCCCAAATGCGAGTTTTTTAGAAAACAGATCTTGTATTGTGGCCACGTTATCGATAAATAGGGGTTACATAAGTCCCCAGAGAAGATTGAGGCAGTAGTCAAGGCTCCAGCACTGGAAAATGTGTCACAACTGAGGTCGTTCCTCGGGCTGGTAAACTACTACCATAAGTTCTTGCCAAATTTGTCTACAATACTACACCCACTGAACACCCTACTGCAAACTGGGGTGCCATGGAAGTGGAGTGAAGAATGTAGACGAGCTTTCCAGAAGAGCAAAACACTAATCACATCGAAAGAGGTATTGGCCCATTACAACCCAGCTCTACCAATTTGGTTGGCATGTGATGCGTCACCCTACGGCATTGGAACGGTGCTGTCGCACAAATTCTCAGACGGCTCAGAGAGGCCAATAGCCTTTGCGTCACGGTCACTAACCTCAGCCGAGCGTAACTACGCCCAGATTGACAGGGAGGCCCTCAGCCTAGTGCGGGGAGTGAAAAAGTTCAATCACTATCTGCACGGGCAGAAATTCCACCTTGCTGACTGATCACCAGCCTCTTGTCTCCATTTTTAATCCGAAGAAGGGCGTTCCGGTGATGACTGCGCAACAACTACAAAGATGGTCACTTTTTCTAGGGGCGCACCACTATGAGATTGAATATAAGGGCACGAAACAGCATGGAAATGTTGATGGGCTATCACGCCTGCCACTGCCTACTGCGGAGGAAGCACCAGCAGTGGATCCTGTCGAAATATTCCATTCGACTATAGTTGAATACCTACCGGTAACTAACGCTTGTATCGAAAAGGAAACCCGAAATGAACCGACACTGTCTCAGGTATATGATTTGACGGTGAAGGGATGGCCAGCACATGGCGACTCACTGTTGCCAGCATTCTCGACAAGGAGAGAACAGCTGTCAGTGTGCCGGGGGACCTTGATGTGTGGATCCCGAGTGGTAATTCCACCCAAGTTAAGGGATAGAGTGCTCAATGAGCTTCACGAGGGTCATCTGGGAGGGGTAAAAATGAAAAGCCTAGCCAGGGCTTATGTGTGGTGGCCAGGAATCGATAAACAAATTGAGGACCTGACCAAGAGCTGCTCAGGATGCCAGAAAGTCCAAAATGCACCACCACAGGCCCCTCTGCACCCATGGGAGTGGCCCTCATCTCCATGGCAACGGGTGCATATTGATTTTGCTGGTCCATTCATGGACCCAATGTTTTTAATAGCCGTGGATGCGCACTCGAAATGGCCTGAGGTCATCAAAATGTCCTCCACCACCACGGAGAAAACTATTGCAGTCCTACGGACCATTTTTGCCAGGAATGGCTTGCCAGAACAGATTTGCTCCGACAACGGACCACAGTTTGTGTCCGAAGAGTTCCGGAGGTTCTTGAAAAAGAATGGGGTAAGGCATTGCACATCCGCCCCGTATCATCCAGATGGATTGGCTGAGAGGTTCGTACAAACTTTTAAGAAGGCAATAAAGGCTATGTACATTGACAACATTCCACTGCAGCACAAGGTGGACAATCTCCTGTTCGCCTACCGGAATGCGACACATGCAGTCACCAACCAGGCCCCAGCCATGATGTTCTTTAACCGAAGGTTAAGATCTCGCCTGGATTTGCTCAGACCAAACGTACGAAGAGATGTTGAGTGTAAGCAATTCCAGCACATCCATGAGAAGCCAACAAGGAGCTTCAATGTAGGGCAACCAGTCTTGGCCCGCGACTACTGAACAGCAAAATGGCAGCCAGGAACGATATGCACATGGCAGGGCCCACTAATGAACAGAGTGGACGTTGGGGAGAGCATCGTGCGACACCATGCTGACCAGATCCTAGAGTCACAGGAACAAGTCAACCCCATGCCTCGCCCATACGTACCTGGTGATGAACCCGACGTACAGGTTGCATCTACCCCAGAAACAGTAGCATCGGAAGCTGATGAACCAACCGACGACAGGGGGCCAGAATCGCCTCCGCACCAAGAGCAAGACACTCGGGAAAGGCGCTATATAGAAAGGATCAGGAAGCCTCCCCAAAGACTGAATATATAAATAGACTATTTTCAGCTAATGTTGCATGTTAAAAGTGTTAATTGTAATTAGTTTGATATTTAATTGTTAAATGAGTGTTATGGTACTGTTAATCTAAAAGGGGAGGAATTGTAATGTATATGCCTTTAAGGGGGGAACTATCTTTTACAGCTCATGTATACTGCAGTACCGGCAGTGACCACACCTGTATATAGCACTGAGTAGTAATCTGTACAGATCAGTTCCAGTATGAGTCCCGTTGAGTAAACACCTGTTGTACCGTTCTCCTGCAGTCTGTGTCTTATTATACACGGACACAACACTAACGTAGTACCATTATTCACAAAGGGTAGTAGGGATTAACCAGGGAATTACAGGCCAGTGAGCCTAACTTCAGTGGTAGGGAAATTATTGGAAAAAATCCTGAGGGACAGGATTAGTCTCCACTTGGAGAGGCAAGGATTAATCAAGGATAGTCAGCATGGCTTTGTCACGGGGGAGATCATGTCTAACCAATTTAATTGAATTTTTCGAGGGGGTGACTAGGATTGTGGATGAGGGTAGTGCAGTTGATGTAGTCTACATGGACTTCAGTAAGGCTTTTGACAAAGTCCCACATGGGGGACTGGTCAAGAAGGTAAGAGCCCATGGGATCCAGGGCAATTTGGCACATTGGATCCAAAATTGGCTTAGTGGCAGGAAGCAGAGGGTGATGGTCGAAGGTTGTTTTTGTGACTGGAAGCCTGTTTCCAGAGGTGTACTGCAGGGATCGGTGCTGGGTCCTTTGCTGTTTGTAGTGTACATTAGTGATTTAGATATGAATGTAGGAGGTATGATCAGTAAGTTCGCAGATGACACGAAAATTGGTGGAGTGGTAAATAGTGAGGAGGGAAGCCTCGGGCTACCAGACGATATAGACGGGTTGGTCAGATGGGCAGAACAGTGGCAAATGGAATTTAACCCTGAAAAGTGTGAGGTGATGCATTTTGGGACGACTAACAAGGCAAGGGAATACACAATGAATGGTAGGACCCTAGGAAGGACAGAGGATCAGAGGGACCTTGGTGTGCATGTACATAGATCCCTGAAGGCAGCAGGACAGGTAGATATGGTGGTTAAAAAGGCATATGGGATACTTGCCTTCATTAGCCGAGGCATAGAATATAAGAGCAGGGAGGTTATGATGGAGCTGTACAAAACGCTAGTTAGGCCACAGCTGGAATACTGTGTGCAGTTCTGGTTGCCACACTATAGGAGGGATGTGATTGCTTTGGAGAGGGTGCAGAGGAGATTCACCAGGATGTTACCTGGGCTGGAGTGCTTCAGCTATGAAGAGAGACTGGACAGACTGGGGTTGTTTTCCTTAGAGAAGAGAAGGCTGAGGGGGGACCTGATTGAGGTGTACAAAATTATGAGGGGCATAGATAGGGTAGATAGAAAGGAACTTTTCCCCTTAGTAGAGGGGTCAATAACCAGGGGGCATAGTTTCAAGGTAAGGGGCAGGAGGTTTAGAGGGGATTTGAGGAAAAACTTTTTCACCCAGAGGGTGGTTGGAATCTGGAACTCACCACCTGAAAGAGTGGTGGAGGCAGGAACCCTCACAACATTCAAGAAGCATTTAGATGAGCACTTGAAACGCCATAGCATACAAGGCTATGGACCAAGTGCTGGAAAATGGGATTAGAATAGACAGGGCTTGATGGCCAGCGCGGACACGATGGGCCGAAGGGCCTCTTTCTGTGCTGTATAACTCTATGACTCTATGGTTACAAATGCTTCAGGCTTGTCTTTTGCACTCACGTGCTGGGCTCCACCATCATTGGGGATGGGTATATTTATGGAGCCTCCTCCAGTTAGTTGTTTAATGGTCCACCACCATTCACGACTGTATGTGGCAGCACTGCAGAGCTTTGATCTGATCCGTTGATTGTGGGATCACTTAGCCCTGTCTATATAATGCTGCTTCTGCTGTTTAGCATGTATGTAGTCCTGTGTTGCAGCTTCCCCAGGTTGGCACCTCATTTTTAGGTACGCCTGGTGCTGCTCCTGGCTAAAAGCTGGCGCAAAGGGAGTGATTCAAGAGCTATTGGGAAAATTCTTACAGAATGCTGTTGAAGCATTAAATGCTTTGGCACATGGAGTGGTTAAGGCAGAGACTATTGCATCTTAAGTGAAGAGTAGATATATGTCTGACACAGGATGACGGCACTGGAATATGTTGGGGTGGGGCGTGCGGGGTGTGGCAGTGGGATTAGTTTTGGACTGCTTTATCAAAGACATGGGCCGAACGGCCTCCTTCTGTGCTGTAAAGTTCTATATACCCTCTATCTTACAAGCCCATACACGATCGAATAACTGTGCCAACTCACAGCTCCTTATACACACTTTGAGACTCCAACACAGACCAGAGAGAATTGGTACAACCATTTGCCGAAGGGGCGGTTTAGGAGAGTAAAGGAAAAACGACTTTGGCAAGCATTATGTCCCCTTCTCTTGCCGCATAATGCTTTTTGCGGTTGCAACTCTACCCAGGATAGGCAGCCAAAGCATTAACCCCCTCCCCGCAGAATCCCTCCAACATAAACCCTCTATCAACAAACTTAGGCACCAGCACGATACTGCCATTCCAGCCATTCTTGTGACGTTTCTCAGGGGAGAGCAGCAATTCAGTTTTGCAACAAATTGCAGGCGTCCCCTTACAACTGGATCAAGACAGCCTCACGCACATTTCATTTAGGGTCCTTCAATCCAGCAGTGGGGGCGGGGGGGTGGGAAAGGGAGCAGGCACGATGGGCCGAAAGGCCTCCTCCTGTGCTGTATGATTCTACGACGACAGAGGATGGGACGGCCTTGGATCTGGACCGGAGGCGACGGAGGTTGAACAGTTTCCCGTTTGTTTGCGTCGACGCTTGCGTCTGCACTCACTCGGAGGTCGAACACTAAACCATCGTCAACGCCTTCAACAAAGCGTACGAGAGCATGGGCCTTACACTAAACATCCGTAAGACAAAGGTCCTCTACCAACCTGCCCCCGCCACACAGCACTGCCCCCCGATTATCAAAATCCACAACAAGGCCTTGGACAACGTGGACCACTTTCCATACCTCGGGAGCCTACTGTCAACAAGGGCAGACGTCGACGACGAAGTCCAACACCGCCTTCAGTGTGCCAGTGCAGCCTTCGGTTACCTGAGGAAGAGAGTGTTTGAAGACCAGGACCTCAAACCCGGCACTAAGCTCATGGTCTACAGAGCAGCAGTGATACCCGCCCTGCTGTATGCCTCAGAGACATGGACTATGTACAGCAGGCACCTCAAAGCACTGGAGAGGTACCACCAACGCTGCCTCCGCAAGATCCTGCAAATCCATTGGCAGGATAGGTGCACCAACGTCAGTGTTCTCGCTCAGGCCAACATCCCCAGCATCAAAGCTTTGACCACGCTCGATCAGCTCCGATGGACGGGTCACATTGTCCGCATGCCCGATACGAGACTCCCAAAACAAGCGCTCTACTCGGAGCTCCAGCACGGCAAGAGAGCCCCAGGTGGGCAGAGGAAACGCTTCAAGGACACCCTCAAAGCCTCCTTGAAAAAGTGTAACATCCCCACCGACACCTGGGAATCCCTGGCCCAAGACCGCACAAAAGTGGAGGAGAAGCATCCGGGAAGGCGCCGAACACCTCGAGTCTCTTCGCCGGGAGCAAGCGGAAGTCAAGCGCAGGCAGCGCAAGGAGCGCACGTCAACCCAAGCACCCCACCCACCCGCCCCTTCAACCACCATCTGCCCCACCTGTGACAGAGACTGTAGGTCCCGCATCGGACTCATCAGTCACCTGAGAACTCATTTTCAATGTGGAAGCAAGTTATCCTCGGTTCCGAGGGACTGCCTAAGAGAGAGAGATGATTCTACGATTTTGCCTGGATTTAAACCCCAAGTCCCAGAAGAAGTGAAAGGGCCAGGCAAAAACCTACTTTGCCACCCAGTCCTTGCGATAGAAACATATTTAAAATCAAGCCATTAGCTCGATGGGCACGAACTGCATCATGGCACTGAACCAAATCCAGCGGTGCCACATGATGCAGAAACAAATAAACGGTAGCCCAGTGAATTGTACGGCGATTTCGGACGTGCTTCCACTGGTGGGACCATCCAAGGGCATTAATGTCCAGATGAAAAAAAACCAAAATGTCTGAGTGTATGAATGTGGGACAGGTCATCAAGGCTTGTGCCTGGACGCAGGCCAGTTGTGCTACAGCAGGTATTTGATGGATTTGTAGCCAATGATAAAAAAGGGTTTTTCCCCATTTTCCTCAATGGGAGTGCTCAGTTGGTAGCGCTCTGGCCTCGAAGATCATGGGTTCAAGCCCACAAATCAAGCCACCGAGGTGCTTCTCACAGAATAGTACAGGTGCAGAGTCTGCGCTGGCTCTTTCGAAGAGCATCGAGCGAGTCCCACTCCCCCGCTCTTCCCCCCTATCTGTAAACAACAAAGCCAAATACAATGCAGCCCAATGATTTGCACAGCGTTTCTTGACGCACTTCAATTGTAGGGACCATGATACCGCACAGAAGGAGGCCAGTCAGGCCCAGTGTGTCTGTGCCGGCTTTGACACAGCTGTCCAATTTGTCCCACTCCGCCCGCTCTTTCCCCAGGGCCTGACCAAATCCTCCCCCCCCCAACCTCCCCCCACCCAAATCAAGTATTTATCCAATTCCTTTTTTGAAAGTTACTGTTGAATCTCCTTCTATCGTCATTTCGGGCAGCGCGTTCCAGATCACAACAACTCGCTGTAGTGTAAATCTGGAGTCACAGCCCAAGCAGGAGGGGTTTGAAACCTGAAGTCTGCTCAGAGCCTGAATCCAAATTTACACTACAATTTCTTACCATTGTAAAAGGAGAAAAAAGTTGCCGGGATATAGAAGCATAGAAGATAGGAGCAGGAGTAGGCCATTCGGCCCCTCGAGCCTGCTCCGCCATTCAATGGAATCATGGCTGATCATCCAAACTCAGTACCCTGTCCCTGCTTTCTCCCCATATTCCTTGAACCCTTTAGCCTTAAGAAATATATCTAACTCCTTCTTGAATATATTTAATGAATTGACCTCAACTGCCTTCTGTGGTAGAGAATTCCACAGGTTCACCACTCTCTGGGTGAAGAAATTCCTCCTCATCTCTGTCCTAAATGGCTTACCCCTTATCCTTAGACTGTGACCCCTGGTTCTGGACTCCCCGACCATCAGGAACATCCTTCCTGCATCTAGAAGATAGAAGATAGGAGCAGGAGTAGGCCATTCGGCCCCTCGAGCCTGCTCCACTATTCAATGAGATCATGGCTGATCATCCAAACTCAGTACCCTGTCCCTGCCTTCTCCCCATATCCCATTAATCCCCTTATTTTTTTTATTAATACAGTTTTTTTAATACAGTTATATGGGGAAAGAACGAGACTGACTGGTTGCTGTTCGAAAGAGCTGGCGCAGACTCGATGGGCCGAATGGCCTCCCTGTGCTGTACTATTCGGCGATTAGCACATTTGGAACGCATTTGCAGCCTGAATGAACCCTCCACTTGTTTAAAAAAAAAGAAAAAGTGGCTCCTTTGACAGTGCTGTGGGCGACAGGATGCTCCCCGTGGTGACATTCACTGCTGCTGGTGGCACATAGCAGACAGTTGCCCGTCTCTCCCTGTTGGTCCCTGTGGTCCAGCTGGCACACCTCAGTCACAGCCTCCCTGAGGTAGAAGATCAGCCATGATCTTAGTGAATGGCGGAGCAGGCTTGAGGAGCCGTATGGCCTACTCCTGCTCCTGTTGTGTCATGTTCTTATGAGTCAGTGTCTCCGAGACTGCCCTCTGATCTTCCTCCTATGTCGGAGGTGCCATCTTTCATATGGTATTACAAAGTCCCCATCTGCTTGTTAAAGTGGACATAAAATGGCATTAGTCGAAGAACAGATCGTTCTGTATCCTGGCCACTGCGTTCCTCAAACAACTCCAACAAAACAGACTCTCTGGTCATTATCGCGTTGCTGTTTGTAGCATCTTGCTGTGCATAAATTGGCTGCCGCGTTTCCGACATTACAACTGTGACTACACTTCAAAAAGTACTTCATTAGCTGTAACGCGCTTGGAGATGTCCGGAGGTCGTGAAAGACGTGATAAATGAGAATTCTTTCGTTCCTTCTTCAATCCTCCTTCTGCTCTCCCGCCATTTAACTGCTAATGGAAGCTGTGCTCAGTCCCTGGGGCAAAGATTCCTTTTTATAATTCACTTCTTTTACACTTTGATCAAACTTTGATTTATGCCCTTTTCATTAATTGAGCAATCGCCAAGTCCAACCTAAACTAAAAATTCAGCTCCTGATTTAGCTGAGGGTTGTATCAGGTCAGCATTAATGAGCTTAACAGGACCTTAACGAGCAAAAAAAAAAGACTCTTTCTCTGCACCTCCCCCCTCTCCGCCCCCCCCACCTCTCTGCCCCACCCCCAGCCGCCGCCTCCCTCCTCCCTCTCCGCCCCCCTCACTCTCCGCACCTCCCTCTCCGCCCCCCCTCTCCGCGCCCCCCCTCTCCCTCTCCACCCCCTCCCTCCTCCCTCTCCACACCCCCTCCATCCCTCTCCATGCCCCCTCCCTCCCTCCTCCCTCTCTGTCCCCCTCCCTCCCTCCTCCCTCTCTGTCCCCCTCCCTCTCCGCCACCCCCCTCCATCCTCCCTCTCCGCCACCCCGCTCTCCCTCCTCCCTCTCCGCCGCCCCCCCCCTCTGCCCACCCCCTCCGCGCCCCCCTCTCCCATTCCACCCCCCTCCCCCCGCCCCTCCTCTCCGCGCCCCCCTCTCCCACTCCGCCCCCCTCCTCCCCCCCTTCCTGCCCCCCTCTCCGATCCGCCCTCCCTCCCCCGCACCCCCTCTCCGCCCCCCCCTCGCCACGCACCCCCTCCCTCTCCGCCCCCACTCCCTCCTCCCTCTCCGCCCCCCCCCCCCCGCCCCCCCCTCAGTTCACTAGCCTTTTGTTTTTACTCTATTTTGTTGGAGAGGGTGGGGAATTTTGAGAACAATACTCGGTTAATGTCTCATCCGAAAGACAGCACCTCCGACATTACAGTACTGCACTGAAGTGTCAGCCTGGATTATGGGCTCAGGTCTCTGGATTTGTATAGCCCCTTGCATCACAGGCTCTTAAAAAAAAATCCACAAAAAAAAAATCGCAAAAACTTTTTAAAGGAATGGATGTCGGGCACCTTTTCAATTCTTGATGCAAAATACAAAATGATGTCCGAACATGAGCACAGGTCATCAAGGCTTGTGTGGATACGTGACAGTTGTGCTATACTGGATACTTGACAGAGTTGCAGCCAATATGATGAAGGTTTCCTCCAGTGAGGTGTATTTCCCTCAAATGAGAGTGATTCAGTGGGCAGCGCTCTCGCCTCTGAGCCAGAAGGCTGTGGGGACAAGTCCCACTCCAGAGACTTGAGCACATAAAGCTAGGCTGACACTCCCAATGCAGTGCTGAGGGAGGCAGCAGGCACCTCAAAGCACTGGAGAGGTACCACCAACGCTGCCTCCGCAAGATCCTGCAAATCCACTGGCAGGATAGGCAGTGTTCTCGCTCAGGCCAACATCCCCAGCATCGAAGCTTTGACCACGCTCGATCAGCTCCGATGGACGGGTCACATTGTCCGCATGCCCGACACGAGACTCCCAAAACAAGCGCTCTACTCGGAGCTCCGACACAGCAAGAGAGCCCCAGGTGGGCAGAGGAAATGCTTCAAGGAAACCCTCAAAGCCTCCTTGAAAAAGTGCAACATCCCCACCGACACCTGGGAATCCCTGGCCCAAGACCGCACAAAGTGGAGGAGAAGCATCCGGGAAGGCGCCAAACACCTCAAGTCTCTTCGCCGGGAGCAAGCGAAAGCCAAGCGCAAACTGCAGAAGCAGCGCACGTCAACCCAAGCACCCCACCCACCTGCCCCCTTCAACCACCGTCTGCCCCACCTGTGACAGAGACTGTAGGTCCGACATTGGACTCACCAGACACCTGAGAACTCATTTTTAGTGTGGAAGCAAGTCATCCTTGTAATGTATATACCTTTAAGGGGGGGAACTACTTTTTACAGCTCATGTATACTGTAGTACCGGCAGTGACCACACCTGTATATAGCACTGAGTAGTAATCTGTACAGTCAGTTCCACTGTGAGCCACGTTGAGTAAACACCTGTTGTACCGTTTCTCCTGCAGTCTGTGTCTTATTATACACAGACACAACATTGGCGACAAGGCAAGTTCGAACCCACCTGCAACTCTGCATCACCTCCCGGGGTTTCGTTCCTGGAGATCAGTGGATTGGAGGTCAAGGCCAGAGACTCGGGCGTCGACCACGGGCAACCGCCCAGTCATCCAGCAGAGACTCGAGAATTGCGGGGGAGGCTGTCGAGAGCCAGGCTTGGCTTTCCAGTCGAGGTGGTCCAGCGAAACGGGCTGGCAACAGGTAGTGCGCAGACCCTTCCCGGACAGCGGCGGGCCAGAGCACGACCGAGCGGCACAGCAAAGGGCCGAGCAGCGTCGACGGGGGAGAGAGAGGGCAGAGCGCACAGGGCGCAGCCGGTGTTCAGGGGCCGAGCAGCGTCGGAGAGAGGGAGAGAGAGATGAGCAGAAACCCGCGAGGTGCCGCCATTGCCACGAGGACCGCCGAGAGCGGCGTTGGCAGCAGTGCAGGAGAAGCGCGCGAAACCTACAGGGCGCCGCCACTGCCACGAGAACCGCTGGGAGCGGCGTTGGCAGCAGCGGGGGAGGAAGGAAGGCACGGGAGATGCCATTTTAAGCCATTGGGAGACGCCATTTTAAACCACACCCAAAATGCCGAAGAGTGGCAGTATCACCGCATTTGACAATGAAGTCGAAGATTGGACTACATATGTCGAACGAATAGAGGTGTACTGCAAGGCAAATGAGGTGTCAGATGACAAGAAAGCGTCGGTATTGTTAAATTTAATGGGTGCAAAGACGTATGGTTTATTACGAAATCTAGTAACCCCAACGAAGCCAATCGAAAAGAGTTTTGAAGACATAGTAACGATACTACAGGGACATTTAAACCCCACACCGCTGCTGATAGCAGAAAGATTCAAGTTTCACAAACGGAACCAGCATAAGGATGAAAGCAATGCTGATTATTTAACAGAACTGCGCAAACTATCGAAACACTGCCAGTTTGGAGCGGGACTGGCAGATACCTTAAGGGACAAGTTTGTGTGTGGGCTTCAAAGTGAAGGAACCCAGAAACGGCTTTTATCTGAAAAGGACCTTACGCTGTAAAAGGCTTTCAGCATTACGGTATCATATGAAGCAGGCACGGGGCGCTGCAGAGATACAACAGAGACCGCAAGAATATGGCACAAACGAAATGTCATTTGGAACAGAGAAGTGCTAACGCTGCAGCAGAACAACACACGACCAGAATGATTGCTGGTTCAAAGACAAAGTGTGCAGACAGTGTGGAAAAGTAGGACACATAGCACGAGTCTGCAGGTTGGGAAAGAAAACCAGCAATAAGAAACCTACCAAAGGAAAGTACAAGAAGGTACATAAGATGACGGAGAATAGTTCAGACGAACAAAAGAGTGATAACGACTCCGAAAGCAGGGAACTGAGTTGTCTGAAACTACATAATGTGATCACAACGGAGGATCACCGAACCATTTGGGTCACTCTCAAGATAGCAGGAGTCCAGGTAAAGATGGAATTGGACACAGGATCAGCCCTAACAGTCATAAACCGACGGGACTACGAGCAGCTATTCTCACACATACCCTTGAGAGACACAAAAATTATTTTGAAGACATACATGGGGCAAAAAGTCTACCCCAAAGGAAAAATAAGGGTGACCGTTATATATAACGGTAAGGAAACACCAAAACTAGACCTGTATGTATTGCAAGATGGAGGACCACGATTACTGGAACGTGAATGGATCCGGAAAATCCAACTGGATTGGCATTCCATACAGGCACTGACTGTGGCTGACAAAAAGGATGACGACGTCACACCTGGGCGACTGTCAAAGATCCTAACTGACGCGAAAGAAGTGTTCCAGCAAGGACTCGGAACACTAAAAGGCATGACAGCGACGATTAAAATTGAAGAAAACGCAACTCCAAAATTTTTTAAGTACCTTATGCAATCCGCCCAGCCGTCGAAGCAGAGCTGGAGAGTCTGGAACGTTCAGGTGTACTGTCCAAGGTAGACAGGAGCGAGTGGGCTACACCCATCGTCCCTGTGATACAAAAGTCATTGAGCAGCATGCCTGGGGAAACAAGGAAGGTTCGCATCTGTGGGGACTTTAAGGTAACAGTGAACCCGGTCCTTCACACCGTACAATATCCACTTCCGCGGATTGAAGATATTTTCGCCTCGCTATCTGGAGGGAAACGCTTCACTAAGATTGATCTGGCCCAGGCGTATCTGCAAATGGAGGTAGAAGAAGCATCAAAAAAATACCTCACAATCAACACCCATAAAGGTCTCTACCAATACAACCGGCTGGTATTCGGGGTAGCATCAGCTCCGGCTATTTGGCAGAGGGCAATGGAACAAGTCCTGCAAGGGATCCCAGGGACCCAGTGTTATTTGGATGACATCCTGGTCACGGGCGAAAATGACAGTGATCACCTTGCCAACCTGGAGCAGGTGCTCACTAGATTGCAGGAATATGGGCTCCGAGCTAACCGCCCCAAATGAGAGTTTTTTAGAAAACAGATCTCGCATTGTGGCCACGTTATCGATAATGAGGGGTTACATAAGTCCCCAGAGAAGATTGAGGCAGTAGTCAAGGCTCCAGCACCGGAAAATGTGTCACAACTGAGGTCGTTCCTCGGGCTGGTAAACTACTACCATAAGTTCTTGCCAAATTTGTCCACAATACTACACCCACTGAACACCCTACTGCAAACTGGGGTGCCATGGAAGTGGAGTGACTAATGTAGACGAGCTTTCCAGAAGAGCAAAACACTAATCACATCGAAAGAGGTATTGGCCCATTACAACCCAGCATTACCAATTCGGTTGGCATGTGATGCGTCACCCTACGACATTGGAGCGGTGCTGTCGCACAAATTCTCGGGCGGCTCAGAGAGGCCAATAGCCTTTGCGTCACGATCACTAACCTCAGCCGAGCGTAACTACGCCCAGATTGACAGGGAGGCCCTCAGCCTAGTGTGGGGAGTGAAAGAGCTCAACCACTATCTGAACGGGCAGAAATTCACCTTGCTGACTGATCACCAGCCTCTTGTCTCCATTTTTAATCCGAAGAAGGGCGTTCCGGTGATGACTGCGCAACGACTACAAAGATGGGCACTTTTTCTAGGGGCGCACCACTATGAGACTGAATATAAGGGCACGAAACAGCATGGAAATGCTGATGGGCTATCACGCCTGCCACTGCCTACTGCGGAGGAAGCACCAGCAGTGGATCCTGTTGAAATATTCCATTCGACTATAGTTGAATACCTACCGGTAACTAATGCTTGTATCGAAAAGGAAACCCGAAATGATCCGACACTGTCTCGGGTATATGATATAACGGTGAAGGGATGGCCAGCACATGGCGACTCACTTGTAGTGTATGTACCTTTAAGGGGAGAACTACTTTTTACAGCTCCTGTATACTGTAGTACTGGCAGTGACCACACCTGTATATAAACCCTGAGTAGGGATCTGTACAGTTAGTTTTAGAGTAACCCTCATCCAGTAAACACGTGTTGATTGTTCCCTGCAGTCTCTTGTCTAATTATTGAAGGACACACAACATCAAGATACACGGATCTAACATTGGCGACGAGAAGATTCAAACCTACCTGCAACTCTGCATCACCTCCCAGGGATTCGCTCCTGGAGAACAGTGAAAGAAGAAGGCCGAGTCCAGAAGCACGGGCGTCGACCATCCAGCGGAGACTTGAGCATCGCAGGGGAGGCTGTTGAGAGCTGGGCTTGGTTCTCCAGTCACGGTGGTCCAGCGAAACGGGCTGGCAACAGGTACGGTGCAGACCCTTCCCAGACAGCGTTGGCTAGAGCCGACCGACGGCACAGAAAAAGGCCGAGCAGCGTCGACGGGAGAAGAGACAGGGTAGCGCGCACAGGGCGCAGCTGGTGTTCAGGACCGAGCGGCGTCGACGGGAGGAGAGAGGGTAGAGCGCACAGGGCGCAGCCGGTGTTCAGGACCGAGCGGCGTCAACGAGAGAGAGCAGAGCGTAGCCGGTGTTCAAGGGCCGAGCAGCGTCAACGAGAGAGAGAGGCGCGCAGGAAAACACGCAGAGCGCAGCCGGTGTTCAAGGGCCGAGCAGCGTCAGCGGGGAAGAAAGGAAAGCGCGGGAGACGCCATTTTGAGCCGCAGCGAAGAAGGGAGAGCGCGGGAGACACCATTTTGAGCCAGTCTAACCACACCCAGGGATGCCGAAGAGTGGCAGTGTCACAGCGTTCGACAATGAAGTCGAAGATTGGACGACATATGTTGAACGCATAGAAGTGTACTGCAAGGCGAATGAAGTGCCAGATGACAGGAAAGCACTGGTATTGTTGAATTCAATGGGTGCAAAAACGTATGGCTTACTGCGAAACCTAGTAACCCCAGAGAAGCCAGTGGAAAAGGATTTTGAAAACATAGTGTCAATCCTACAGGACCACTTAGACCCCACACCGCTGCTGATAGCGGAAAGATTTAAGTTTCACAAAAGGAACCAGCATAAAGATGAAAGTAATGCTGAGTTTTTAACCGAACTGCGCAAGTTATCGAAACACTGCCAGTTTGGAATGGGACTAGCAGATACTTTAAGGGACAAGTTTGTGTGTGGGCTGTTGTGTATGTACCTTTAAGGGAATAACTGGTCTCAGACTGCAGTACCGGCAGTGACCACCCCTGTATAAAAGGCCCTAGCAGGCTTCTGTAGTTTCAGTTTCCAGGTTGTCTCCATTCAGTAAAGACTTGTTATAATCAACTCCTGCAGTCCGTGTCTCAATTATACACGGACATAATACTGGCGACGAGTAAGAAACGAACTTACCTGCAACTCGGCAGCACCTCAGACGACGTTATTGAAGGTCGAAGCCAGAAGAAAGAAAAAAAAAAAAAATAATCCAAAGAAACTCGAGAAACGGGCGTCGACCGTGGGCAACCGCCCTCCAAATCATCGAATTGAAAAGTGCAGGAGAGACTGTCGAGAGCCAGGCTTGGTTCTCCAGTCTGTGGTTTCCCAGCTAATCGGGCTGGTGGCAGGTAGTGCACTGATCCTTCCTGGGCTGCGGCGGGCTAGAGCTCGATCGGGTGGCTCTGCAACGGGGCCGGGCAGCGAGTCGGGAAGCAAAGAGAGAGAGGGTGGAGCACACAGGGCACGTCCGGTGCATCGAAGCCAGGCAGCGTTCGGACCTAAGAGGGAGGGAAGTGTCCCAGAGGGTCCGCTCCATGACGGGAATGGTTCTTCAATTAACGGAGCAAATAGTGAAGCGCAATAAAAAAATTAAAATACCGCGGAGAGCGGCGTTGGCAGCAGCGATCGGGGAGGCGCGAAGACCATAGGGCATCGCCATTACAGGATAGTAAAATAAATATAATCGCCAGCAACAGCGTTGGCAGCGGCGGCAGCGGCGGGAAAGCGCGGGAGGCGCCATCTTAACTCGGCGGGGAAGAAGGAAAAGCGCGGGAGGCGCCATTTTGATCCGTCGGGGACGAAGGCAAAGCGCGGGAGGCGCCATCTTAGATTTTCAAGATGCCAAAGACTGGCGATATCACTGCCTTCAATAATGCAATAGAAGACTGGACCACGTATGTGGAAAGAGTCGAGGTATATTGCGAGGCAAACGAAATAGCCAATGAGAAAAAGGCATCGGTATTGCTAAATTTAATGGGCACAAGAACATACGGCCTATTGCGAGACCTGATTACTCCAGCCAAACCGAAGGCGAAGAGTTTTAACGAAATTGTTGCTATCCTACAGGAACACCTAAATCCTACACCGCTGCTGATAGCAGAAAGATTTAAATTCCACAGGAGAAATCAGCATAAAAATGAGAGCAATGCTGATTACCTTATGGAACTACGCAAGCTATTAAAGCACTGCCAGTTCGGAGCAGGACTGGCAGATACCTTACGGGACAAATTTGTCTATGGACTCCTGAGTGAAGGAACCCAGAAGAGGTTACTCTCAGAGAAAGAGCTGACGCTAGATAAGGCTTTCAGCGTGGCAGTATCATACGAAGCAGCAGCAAGGGGAGCTGCGGAAATACAACAAAAGCCACAGGAATACGGCACCCACGAAATGACACGGGGATTTGCAAAATGTTATCACTGCGGCAGAACAAACCATGACCAGAAGGACTGCTGGTCCAAGGACAAAATATGCAGGCAATGCGGAAAGATGGGACACATTGCACGAGTTTGCAGGTCTGGGAAGAAGACCAACGACAACAAAAAGGCTACTAAGGAACCGTACAGGAAAGTACAAAAGATGACAGACAGTAGTTCCGAAGACCAGATGAGCGATAGTGAATCCGGGAACAAGAGACTAAGCTGTCTCAAACTTCACAACGTAATCGCAAAAGAGGATCACCGAAACATTTGGGTCACCCTCACAATAGCAGGGTCCCAAGTCAAAATGGAATTGGATACAGGATCAGCTCTAACCGTCATGAATCGACGAGACTACGAGCGGCTATTCTCACACATACCCTTGAGAGAGACATCCATTGTCTTGAGGACGTATACGGGGCAAAAAGTATACCCCAGAGGAAAAATAAGGGTGCCTGTCGAATACAACGGCAAGAAAATACAGAAATTGTATCTCTACATTCTGCAAGATGGTGGACCACCGTTATTGGAACGTGAATGGATCAGAAAGATAAGTTTAGACTGGCACTCCATTCAGGCACTGACAGTGGCTGGTAAAAAGGATGACGACGTCACTCCTGGACGATTGTCAACAATCTTAGCTGACGCCAAAGAGGTATTTCAACAAGAACTGGGCACTCTTAAAGGCGTAACCGCCTCGATAAAAATAGGAGAATAATGCAATTCCCAAGTTTTTCAAAGCAAGACCGGTACCATATGCAATTCGCCCAGCCGTCGAGGCAGAGCTGGAGAATCTGGAGAATGCAGGCGTGTTATCTAAGGTAGACTGGAGCGAGTGGGCGACACCCATCGTTCCTGTCATGAAGAAAACGTTAAACAATAAGTCTGAGGAGCCAAGGAAGGTTCGCATCTGTGGGGACTTCAAGGTGACGGTGAACCCAGTCCTTCACACAGTACAATATCCTCTTCCAAGGATAGAAGATATCTTCGCCTCACTATCTGGAGGGAAGCGTTTTACAAAAATTGACCTAGCACAAGCATATTTGCAGATGGAGGTTGAAGAATCCTCTAGGAAGTATCTCACGATAAACACTTACAAAGGTCTTTACCAGTATAATCGACTGGTATTCGGAGTAGCATCAGCTCCGGCGATATGGCAAAGAGCGATGGAACAAGTCCTGCAAGGGATTCCGGGGACTCAGTGTTACTTGGACGACACCCTAGTGACAGGTGAAGATGACAGTGAACACCTTGCCAACCTAGAGCAGGTGCTCACTAGGCTACGTGAACATGGGCTACGAGCCAATCGCCCCAAGTGCGAGTTTTTTAAGAAACAGATATCGTATTGTGGCCACGTGATTGATGAAGAGGGGTTGCATAAGTCCCCTGACAAAATTGAAGCGGTAGTTAAGGCTCCAGCGCCTGAAAATGTGTCGCAACGGAGGTCATTCCTCGGATTGGTGAATTACTACCATAAGTTTTTGCCGAATTTGTCCACAATTCTGCATCCACTGAACGCCCTACTACGAACGGGAGTAGCATGGAAATGGAGCGATGAATGTAAGTGGGCCTTTCAGAAGAGTAAGGACCTAATCACTTCAAGAGAAGTATTGGCTCACTACAACCCATCACTACCGATAAGACTGGCGTGTGATGCGTCTCCCTACGGCATTGGGGCGGTACTGTCACATAAATTCCTTGATGATTCAGAGAGGCCGATAGCTTTTGCGTCACGCTCGTTAACTTCAGCCGAGCGTAACTACGCCCAGATTGACAGAGAGGCCCTCAGCCTGGTGTGGGGGGGGGAAGAAGTTCAATCACTACCTGCACGGTCAGAAATTTACTCTACTAACTGATCATCAACCTCTCGTCTCCATTTTCAACCCTCAGAAGGGCGTACCGATAATGACGGCACAACGGCTACAGAGGTGGTCCCTTTTCCTAGGGGCACACCAATATGACATCGAGTACAAAGGAACTAAACAGCATGGGAATGCTGATGGATTGTCGCGCCTACCGTTGCCGACGGTGGAAGAAGAACTGGCAGTGGATCCAGTGGAGTTATTCCACTCGACTATAGTCGAATGTCTCCCTGTGACGAATGCAAACATAGAAAAAGAAACACGAAATGACCCGACACTCTCCTGGGTCTATGATTTAACGGTGAAGGGATGGCCAGCACATGGTGAACCACTGCTGCCAGCATTCTCGCCGGGAAGAGAACAGCAGTCAGTGTGCAGAGGAACCTTGATGTGTGGATCCAGAGTAGTAATTCCACCCAAATTGAAGGATAGAGTGCTCAATGAACTTCATGAGGGTCATCTGGGAGGGGTAAAAATGAAGAACTTAGCCAGAGCGTTTGTGTGGTGGCCGGGAATCGATAGAGAAATCGAAGAGATGACCAAGAGCTGTACAGGATGCCAGAAGGTCCAAAACGCCCCACCACAAGCCCCTCTACATCCATGGGAGTGGCCCTCATCTCCATGGCAAAGGGTGCACATTGATTTTGCTGGTCCCTTTATGGACTCGATGTTTTTAATTGCGGTGGATGCACATTCAAAGTGGCCAGAGGTAATAAAAATGTCCTCAACCACCACAGAAAAAACTATCACAGTCTTACAAACCATATTCGCCAGGAATGGGCTGCCTGAACAGATTTGTTCTGACAATGGACCACAGTTTGTGTCTGAAGAGTTCCGGAGGTTCTTAAAGAACAATGGTGTTAAGCATTACACATCCGCCCCATATCATCCAGCCACTAATGGATTGGCCGAGAGGTTTGTTCAAACATTCAAGAAGGCTATCAAGGCAATGTGTAATGAAGATATACCCCTACAACACAAGGTGGATAACTTCTTGTTTGCCTACCGGAATGCGACACATGCGGTTACCAACCAAACTCCAGCCATGATGTTCTTCAATCGAAGACTACGATGCCGCTTGGATTTGGTTAAGCCAAACGTCAGAAGAGATGTGGAGAACAGGCAGTTTCAGAATATGAATGAAAGGCCGACCAGGAGTTTTAAGATAGGTCAACCAGTTTTGGCCCGGGACTACCGCACAGAAAAATGGCAGCCAGGAACGATCTGTACACGGCAAGGACCTCTAATGTATACCGTGGACGTTGGAGAGAGCATTGTAAGACGCCATGCTGACCAGATTCTAGAGTCACTGGAAAATGTCAACTCCACACCACGATCTGATACACCTGGCGATGAAACCGAAGTACCAATTGCATCTACCGCAGAATCGGTGATATTGGAAGCAGACGAACCAAACAACGACATTGATCCCGACTCAACCTTGCCAGAAGAACCTGATATCCCAAAGAGGCGTTATCCAGACAGAATCAGGAAGCCTCCTCAAAGACTGAAGTTATAATTGCTTAACTTCAACCAATGTATCTAGCAACCGTAATTGTAATTGTAATTAGTTATTATTTAGTTGTTAAATGAATGTTATGTACTGTTTATCTAAAAGGGGAGGAATTGTTTTATATGTACCTTTAAGGGAATAACTGGTCTCAGACTGCAGTACCGGCAGTGACCACCCCTGTATAAAAGGCCCTAGCAGGCTTCTGTAGTTTCAGTATCCAGGATCTCTCCATTCAGTAAAGACTTGTTATAATCAACTCCTGCAGTCCGTGTCTCAATTATACACGGACATAATATGGGCTTCAAAGTGAAGGAACCCAGAAACGGCTTCTATCAGAAAAGGATCTTACGCTGGACAAGGCTTTCAGCATGGCAGTATCACACGAAGCAGCAGCACGGGGCGCGGCAGAGATACAACGGAGACGGCAAGAATATGGCACAAATGAAATGTCACACGGAACAGTGAAGTGCTATCGCTGCGGCAGAACAACACACGACCATAAGACATAGAAATCGGGCAAGGGGACTGTGACATACTTGAACATATTAGCATCGAGAGGGAGGAGGTACTAGCGGTTTTAGCAGGCCAAAAAGTGGATAAATCCCCAGGCCCGGACGAGATGTATCCCAGGCTGCTGTGGGAGGCAAAGGAGGAGATTGCAGGGGCTCTGACACTAATTTTCAGAACCTCTCTGGCCACAGGGGATGTACCAGAGGACTGGAGAACAGCTAACGTAGTACCATTATTCAAGAAGGGTAGCAGGGATAAACCAGGGAATTGCAGGCCAGTGAGTCTAACATCTGTGGTGGGGAAATTATTGGAAAAAATTCTGAGGGACAAAATTAATCTCCACTTGGAGAGGCAAGGATTAATCGGGGATAGTCAGCATGGCTTTGTCAAGGGTAAATCATGTCTGACAAATCTGATCGAATTTTTCGAGGGGGTGACTAGTGGGGTGGATGAGGGAAATGCTGTGGATGTGGTTTACATGGACTTCAGTAAAGCTTTTGACAAAGTCCCGCATAGGAGACTGGTTAAGAAGGTAAGAGCCCATGGGATCCAGGGTGCCTTGGCGCGTTGGATTCTAAACTGGCTGAGTGGCAGGAGGCAGAGGGTGATGGTTGAAGGTTGCTTTTGTGACTGGAAGCCTGTGTCCAGTGGGGTACCTCAGGGATCGGTGCTGGGTCCCTTGTTGTTCGTGATCTACATAAATGATTTGGATGAGAATGTAAAAGGTATGATCAGTAAGTTCGCAGATGACACGAAAATTGGTGGGGTGGTAAATTGCGAGGAGGAAAGCCTCCGGCTACAGGACGATATAAACGGGTTAGTCAGATGGGCGGAAAAGTGGCAAATGGAATTTAACCCTGAAAAGTGCGAGGTGATGCATTTTGGACGGACAAATAAGGCAAGGGAATACACAATGAGTGGTAGGACCCTAGGAAGTACAGAGGGTCAGAGGGACCTTGGTGTACATGTACATAGATCCCTGAAGGCAGCGGAGCAGGTAGATAAGGTGGTTAAAAGGGCATATGGGATACTTGCCTTCATTAGCCGAGGCATAGAATATAAGAGCAGGGAGGTTATGATGGAGCTGTACAAAACGCTGGTGAGGCCACAGCTGGAGTACTGTGTGCAGTTCTGGTCGCCTCACTATAGGAAGGATGTGATTGCTTTGGAGAGGGTGCAGAGAAGATTCACCAGGATGTTACCTGGGATGGAGCGCCTCAGCTATGAAGAGAGGCTGGACAGGCTGGGGTTGTTTTCCTTGGAGCAGAGAAGGCTGAGGGGGGACCTGATTGAGGTGTACAAAATGATGAGGGACATAGATAGGGTAGATAAAGAGGAACTTTTCCCCTTAGTGGGGGGGTCAATAACAAGGGGGCATAGATTCAGGGTAAGGGGCAGGAGATTTAGAGGGGATTTGAGGAGGAACTTTTTCACCCAGAGGGTGGTTGGAATGTGGAACTCAATGCCTGAAAGGGTGGTAGAGGCAGGAACCCTCACAACATTCAAGAAGCATTTGGATGAGCACTTGAAATGCCATTGCATACAAGGCTATGGACCAAATGCTGGAAAATGGGATTAGACTGGACAGGGATGGATGGGCGGTGCAGACACGATGGGCCGAAGGGCCTCTTTCTGTGCTGTAAAAACTCTATGGCCTAGAAATTCGGTTTTGGCGCAGCGAGGGCTTTAGCGCCGGAAGTTAGTGCTGGCGCTAAGTCCCCCTGCGCGCGCCAAAAATTCAGTAGCGCCGCGCCCAAACGGCTGCCGGCGCTACTGAGGGGTCTCAGCGCCTCAAAACTGGTGCCACGCGCCGCATTGCGGCGCTATTCCGGCGCTGCGGCGCCCGCTGCGGTGCGGCAGGCTCGGGAAGTGCAGGCCTCCTCCTTCCGTTAAGGAGGAGCTGCCTGCACCCGGCCGCGGCCCGCGATAATCTTTTTTAAAATGAGCCCGGCACCTCAGACAAGTGCCGGGCTTGCTTCTGTTCCGGGGGGGGGGGGGGGGGAAGTCCGGGGAGGGAGCTGCGGCCAGGCAGCCGGCGGGAAAGCGGCCGGCCGCCGCGGGGCCTTTAATGCGCCGGCGCAAAGTTCTGTAAGGCACCTCTGCCAGAACGTTGCTTGCGGCTGCCACGGGCGAGGCGGCCGCAACTCAATTTCCGAGTTCGGGCGGGTTACCATGGCAACCGGGATGCTGCACACACCGATGACGTCATCGGTGCCGGCGCAGCGCTACCGGCCTAACGCCGATTTAGGGCCCCTGTCAATTTCTAAACTGGCCATAACTTCGGCGCTAGGCCCTCTAGCGCCTCAAAAGCGGCGCTAAGGCCAGTGAATTTCTAGGCCTATGACTCTACTCTATGACTCTATGACATAAGGATTGCTGGTTCAAGGACCAAGTGTGCAGACAGTGTGGAAAAGTAGGACACATAGCAAGAGTCTGCAGGTCGGAAAAGAAAACCAGCAGCAAGAAATCCCCACAGGAGAAGTACAAGAAGGTACATAAGGTGACGGAGAGTAGTGCAGATGAACAGAAAAGTGATACAGACTCTGGAAGCAAGGAGCTGGATTGTCTGAAACTACATAATGTGATCAAAACGGAGGATCACCAAACTACCTGGGTTACGCTCAAGCTAGCCGGAGTCCAAGTGAAAATTGAATTGGACACAGGATCAGCCCTAACAGTCATAAACCGAAGGGACTACAAGTGGCTGTTCTCACATATACCCTTGAGAGAGACAGAGATTGTCTTGAAGACGTACACGGGGCAAAAAGTCTACCCCAAAGGAAAAATAAGGGTGAACGTTATATATATAACGGCAAGGAAACACCAAAAATTGACCTATATGTATTGCCAGATGGAGGACCACCACTACTAGGACGTGAATGGATCCGGAAGATACAGCTAGATTGGCATTCCATACAAGCACTGACTGTAGATGCCAAAAAGGATGACGACGTCACACCTGGACGACTGTCAAAAATGCTAACTGATGCACAAGAAGTGTTCCAGGAGGGACTCGGAACACTAAAAGGCATAACAGCGATGATCAAAATAGAGGAAAATGCAAGCCCAAAGTTTTTTAAGGTCAGACCGGTACCTTATGCAATCCGCCCAGCCGTCGAAGCAGAGCTGGAAGGTTTGGAACATTCAGGAGTACTGTCCAAAGTGGACTAGAGCGAGTGGGCTACACCCATCGTTCCTGTAATGAAGAGGTCGTTGAGTAATACGCCTGGGGAACCAAAGAAGGTTCGCATCTGTGGGGACCTTAAGGTGACAGTGAACCCAGTCCTTCACACTGTACAATATCCGCTTCCGCGGATTGAAGATATTTTAGCCTCGCTATCTGGAGGGAAACGCTTCACTAAGATTGATCTGGCCCAGGCGTACCTGCAAATGGAGGTAGAAGAAGCCTCGAAACAGTACCTCACGATCAACACTCATAAAGGTCTCTACCAATACAACCGGCTGGTGTTCGGGGTAGCATCAGCTCCGGCTATTTGGCAAAGGGCAATGGATCAAGTCCTGCAAGGGATTCCAGGGACCCAGTGTTATTTGGACGACATCCTGGTCACGGGTGAAAATGACAGTGATCACCTCGCCAACCTGGAGCAGGTGCTCACTAGATTGAAGGAATATGGGCTCCGAGCTAATCACCACAAATGCGAGTTTTTCCAGAAGCAGATCTCGTATTGTGGCCACGTTATTGATGAAGAGGGGTTACATAAGTCCCCTGAAAAGATTGAGGCAGTAGTCAAGGCTCCAGCACCGGAAAATGTGTCACAACTGAGGTCGTTCCTCGGGCTGGTAAACTACTACCATAGGTTCTTGCCGAATTTGTCTACAGTACTACACCCACTGAACACCCTACTGCAAATGGGGGTACCATGGAAGTGGAATGACGAATGTAAACGAGCTTTCCAGAAGTGCAAAGAATTGATCACATCAAAAGAGGTGTTGGCTCATTTCAACCCAACACTACCAATTCGGTTGGCGTGTGATGCATCACCCTATGGCATTGGAGCGGTGCTGTCGCACAAATTCCCGGACGGCTCGGAGAGGCCAGTAGCCTTTGCGTCTCGGTCACTAACCTCAGCCGAGCGTAACTACGCCCAGATTGACAGGGAGGCCCTCAGCCTAGTGTGGGGAGTGAAAAAGTTCAATCAATATCTGCACGGGCAGAAGTTCACCTTGCTGACTGACCACCAACCACTTGTCTCCATCTTTAATCCAAAGAAGGGCGTTCCGGTGATGACTGCGTAACGGCTACAAAGATGGTCCCTTTTTCTAGGGGTGAACCAATATGAAATCAAGTATAAGGGCACGAAACAGCATGGAAACGCTGACGGGCTATCACGCCTGCCACTGCCTACTGCGGAGGAAGCACCAGCAGTGGACCCTGTCGAAATATTTTATTCGACTATAATTGAACGCTTGCCAGTAACTAACGCTGATATAGAGAAGGAGACCCGAAATGACCCGACACTGTCTCGGGTATATGACTTGACGGTGAAGGGATGGCCAACACATGGCGACTCACTGTTGCCAGCATTCTCATCCAGAAGAGAACAGCTGTCAGTATGCCAGGGGACCTTGATGTGTGGATCCCGAGTGGTAATTCCACCCAAGTTAAGGGAGAGAGTGCTCAATGAGCTTCACGAAGGCCATCTGGGAGGGGTGAAAATGAAAAGCCTTGCTAGGGCTTATGTGTGGTGGCCGGGGATCGATCAGCAAATCGAGGACCTGACAAAGAGCTGCTCAGGATGCCAGAAGGTCCAAAATGCACCACCACATGCCCCTCTACACCCATGGGAGTGGCCCTCATCTCCATGGCAACGGGTGCATATTGATTTTGCTGGTCCATTCATGGACTCAATGTTTTTAATAGCCGTGGATGCGCACTCGAAATGGCCTGAGGTGATCAAAATGTCCTCCACCACCACGGAGAAAACTATTGCAGTCCTACGGACCATATTTGCCAGGAACGGCTTGCCAGAGCAGATTTGCTCTGATAACGGACCACAGTTTGTGTCCGAAGAGTTTCGAAGATTTATGAAAAGGAATGGGATAAGGCATTACACATCCGCCCCGTATCATCCAGCCACAAATGGATTGCTGACAGGTTTGTACAAACCTTTAAAAAAGCAGTAAGGGCCATGTGCGATGACGACATTCCACTGCAGCACAAGGTGGACAATTTCCTGTTAGCCTACAGAAATGCGACACATGCAGTCACCAACCAGACCCCGGCCATGATGTTCTTTAACCGAAGGTTGAGATCTCGTCTGGATTTGCTCAGACCAAATGTACGAAGAGATGTTGAGAATAAGCAATTCCAGCACATCAATGAGAAGCCAACAAGGAGCTTCAATGTAGGGCAACCAGTCTTGGCCCGCGACTACCGAACAGAGAAATGGCAACCAGGAACGATATGCACATGGCAGGGGCCACTAATGTACACAGTGGATGTTGGGGAGAACATTGTGAGATGCCATGTTGACCAGATCCTAGTCACAGGAACGAGTCAACCCCATGTCTCGCGTACCTGGTGATGAACCCGGCATACAGGTAGCATCTACCCCAGAAACAGTAGCATCGGAAGCTGATGAACCAACCGACGACAGGGGGCCAGAATCGCCTCCGCACCAAGAGCAAGACACTCAGGAAAGGCGCTATCCAGAAAGGATCAGGAAGCCTCCCCAAAGACTGAATTTATAAATAGACTATTTTCAGTTAATGTTGCATGTTAAAAGTGTTAATTGTAATTAGTTGATATTTAATTGTTAAATGAATGTTATGGTACTGTTAATCTAAAAGGGGAGGAATTGTAGTGTATGTACCTTTAAGGGGAGAACTACTTTTTACAGCTCCTGTATACTGTAGTACCAGCAGTGACCACACCTGTCTATAAACCCTGAGTAGGGATCTGTACAGTTAGTTTTAGAGTAACCCTCATCCAGTAAACACCTGTTGATTGTTCCCTGCAGTCTCTTGTCTAATTATTGAAGGACACACAACATCAAGATACACGGAGCTAACATCACTGTTACCAGCATTCTCGACAAGGAGAGAACAGCTGTCAGTGTGCCGGGGGACCTTGATGTGTGGATCCCGAGTGGTAATTCCACCCAAGTTAAGGGATAGAGTGCTCAATGAGCTGCATGAGGGTCATCTGGGAGGGGTAAAAATGAAAAGCCTTGCCAGGGCTTATGTGTGGTGGCCGGGAATCAATAAACAAATCGAGGACCTGACCAAGAGCTGCTCAGGATGCCAGAAAGTCCAAAATGCACCACCACAGGCCCCTCTACACCCATGGGAGTGGCCCTCATCTCCATGGCAACAGGTGCATATTGATTTTGCTGGTCCATTCATGGACTCAATGTTTTGAATAGCCGTGGATGCGCACTCGAAATGGCCTGAGGTCATCAAAATGTCCTCCACCACCACGGAGAAAACTATTGCAGTCCTACGGACCATTTTTGCCAGGAATGGCTTGCCAGAACAGATTTGCTCCGACAACGGACCACAGTTTGTGTCCGAAGAGTTCCGGAGGTTCTTGAAAAAGAATGGGTTAAGGCATTACACATCCGCCCTGTATCATCCAGTCACAAATGGATTGGCTGAGAGGTTCATACAAACTTTTAAGAAGGCAATAAAGGCTATGTACAATGACAACATTCCGCTGCAGCACAAGGTGGACAATTTCCTATTCGCCTACCGGAATGCGACACATGCAGTCACCAACCAGGCCCCAGCCATGATGTTCTTTAACCGAAGGTTAAGATCTCGCCTGGATTTGCTCAGACCAAGCGTACGAAGAGATGTTGAGAGTAAGCAATTCCAGCACATCCATGAGAAGCCAACAAGGAGCTTCAATGTAGGGCAACCAGTCTTGGCCCGCGACTACCGAACAGAAAAATGGCAGCCAGGAACGATATGCACACGGCAGGGCCCACTAATGTACACAGTGGACGTTGGGGAGAGCATCGTGAGACGCCATGCTGACCAGATCCTAGAGTCACAGGAACAAGTCAACCCCATGCCTCGCCCATACGTACCTGGTGATGAACCCGACGTACAGGTCGCATCTACCCCAGAAACAGTAGCATCGGAAGCTGATGAACCAACCGACGACAGGGGGCCAGAATCGCCTCCGCACCAAGAGCAAGGCACTCGGGAAAGGCACTATCCAGAAAGGATCAGGACGCCTCCCCAAAGACTAAATATATAAATAGACTATTTTCAGCTAATGTTGCATGTTAAAAGTGTTCATTGTAATTAGTTTGATATTTAATTGTTAAATGAGTGTTATGGTACTGTTAATCTAAAAGGGGAGGAATTGTAATGTATATACCTTTAAGGGGGGAACTACTTTTTACAGCTCATGTATACTGTAGTACCGGCAGTGACCACACCTGTATATAGCACTGAGTAGTAATCTGTACAGTTAGTTCCACTGTGAGCCACGTTGAGTAAACACCTGTTGTACCGTTTCTCCTGCAGTCTGTGTCTTATTATACACAGACACAACAATCCTCGGTTCTGAGGGACTGCCTGAGAAGACTGAGGGAGTGCTGCACTGTCGGAGGTGCCGTCTTTCGGATGAGATGTTAAGCATTAGACATTAAACAGTCTGCCTTCTCAAATGGACGTAAAAGATCCCACGGCAATATTCGCAGAAGAGTTCTCCCTGGTGTCCTGGGCCAATGTTTATCCCTCAACCAACATCACTAAAACAGATGATCTGGTCATTATTACATTGCTGTTTGTGGGAGCTTGCTGTGCGCAAATTGGCTGCCGCGTTTCCTACATTACAACAGTGACTACACTTCAAAAAGTACTTCATTGGCTGTAAAGTGCTTTGGGACATCCTGAAAGGCACTCTATAAAGGAATGTCCTTTCTTTAAAATAAAATATAATCACACATCTCGACTGAATGTTCGAAGCCCATTTTGATGCATTTACAGTGACGGCCATTGAGCTGGTCTGATGTTACAGTCTCAGGCAAATTATGAATTGTCTGCTACTGCATTTATTTAAGACAGCCTTTGATACCCGAACACAATGACAGCTGAAATGTCACAAATTGCAGCCAGACAATGCACTGTAGGCATTGGAGAAAGGCCAGGAACCAGTAATTGCTAATGAGATACTGCGAGTTCCTCTTGCAGTTCGAGATTGAGAGGCCTTTGCAAACACTTGATGCTTCGGGGAACAGCAAGAAAACACCCTGGGTCAGCGAGGCAGTCAGAACTCATCTCTTTGTATGTAGACACTGGGCCTCATTAAAAAAAACACTACTTCAGACAGTTCATTTTTTTTTTTTAAAAACACTCTGGTGAAATCAGGTCACGATGATGCTGATTAAAAATAATTGCAATACTATATGAACTGGACTTCTGTATCCGTTAATAGCTCCAGGGGAATGTTACTGAAACAAAAAAGCACTATTGAAAAAAAAAGACTAAAATATCATTATTGAGCTTTATTATTTCTGTCACTCTACCCGTGTTGGCCTTTATTGCAAGGGGGTTGGAGTACAAGAGTACCTGGGGTATTGCATCCACCTTTGGTCGCCTTATCGGAGGAAGGATATACTTGCCTTAGAGGCAGTGCAATGAAGGTTCACTAGATTGATTCCCAGGATGAGCAGATTGTCGTAGGACGAGAGATTGAGCCGATACTCTCTGCAGTTTAAAAGTATGAGAGGTGATCTCATTGAAACACAAGATTCTGAGGGGATTGACAGGTTATATGCTGAGAGGTTGTTTCCCCTGACTGGAGAATCTAGAGCTAGGGAGTCGACCATTCAAGACTGAGCTGTGAAAGGAATTTCTTCGCTCAGAGGGTTGTGAATCTTTGGAATCCTCTACCCCTAAGGGCTGTGGATGCCGAATCATTGAGTGTATTCAAGACTAAGATCGATAGATGTTTGGACTCTCGGGGAATCGAGGGATATAGAGATCAGGCAGGAAAGTGGAGATGAGGTAGAACATCAGTCATGATCTTATTGAATGGCAGAGCAGGCTCGAGGAGCTGCATGGCCTACTCCTGCTCCTACTTATGTTCTTAAAAAGAATATTAGAAGATTTGGCTCTTAGTTTTTTTGTGTTGGCAGCAATTTCCATTATTTTCTATAAAATTCTTAGTGATTCAATTGGACAACCTTTTTTCTGTCATTATAAATGCCCTGTGTAACTTCCTTTCCTTCCCTGTAATAGCTAGGCTACAGAGTAGGTGCAGCAGAGGTTGACCAAGATGATAACAAGGGTGAATGCCGTCAGTTCTGAGGAGAAACGAAGAAACCGGGCCCTAGAAATTTTTTCGCATCCAGGGAACAATCCCTTCAGCCTGAATGGATAGGCCCGAGGAGTTAGTCCCCTTCTTTGAATAGCCAAAAAGGACCCAACGCCCGTTTCAGGCATGGGCCCTCGTCGCCTATCTTTTGAGCCAATACCAATAGGGCGGGTAACGCATGGATTGAAAATTGGTTAACAGACAGGAAACATAGAAACATAGAAGATAGGAGCAGAAGTAGGCCATTCGGCCCCTCGAGCCTGCTCCGCCATTCTATGCAATCATGGCTGATCATCCAAATTCAGAACCCGGTCCCTGCTTTCTCCCCATACCGCTTGACCCCTTTAGCCTTAAAAAATATATCCAGCTCCTTCTTGAATTAATGAATTGGCCTCGACTGCCTTCTGTGGTAGAGAATTCCACAGGTTCACCACTCTCTGGGTGAAGAAATTCCTCCTCATTTCTGTCCTAAATGGCCTACCCCTTATCCTTAGACTGTGACCCCGGTTCTGGACTCCCCGACCATCGGGAACATCCTTCCTGCATCTAGTCTGTCCAGTCCTGTCAGAATTTTAAAAGTTTCAATGAGATCCCCTCTCATTCTTCTAAACAAGCCCAATCGACCCAATCTCTCCTCATACATCATTCCTGCCATCCCAGGTATCAGCCTGGTGAATCTTCGCTGAACTCCTTCCATGGCAAGAACATCCTTCCTCAGATAAGGTGACCAAAACTGCACACAATACTCAAGATGTGGTCTCACCAAGGCCCTGTACAACTGCAACAAGCCATCCTTGTTCCTGTACTCAAACCCTCTCACTACGAAGGCCAACATACCATTTCCCTTCTTAACCGCCTGCTGCACCTGCATGCTTACCTTCAGCGACTGGTGCATAAAGACACCCAGGTCTCGTTGCGCTTCCCCTTCTCCCAATCTATTGCCATTCAAATAATAATCTGCCTTCCTGTTTTTGCACCGAAGTGGATAACCTCACATTTATCCACGTTATATTGCATCTGCCATGCTTCTGCCCAATCACCCAACCTGTCCAAATCATCCTGGAGTTTCTCGGCATCCTCCTCACAGCACACACGCCCACCCAGCTTTGTGTCGTCTGCAAATTTGGAGATATTACATCTAGTTCCCTTGTCTAGGTCATTAATATATATTGTGAATAGCTGGGGTCCAAGGACCGATCCCTGCGGTACCCCACTAGTCACTGCCTGCCACTCGGAAAAAGACCCGTTTATTCCAACTCTTTGCTTTCTGTCTGCCAACCAGTTCTCTATCCAAGTCAATACCTTGCCCCCAATCCCATGTGCCTTAACTTTACATGCTAATCTCTTATGCGGGACCTTATCGAAGGCCTTCTGAAAGTCCAAATACACCACATCCACTGGTTCTCCCTTATCTATTTTACCAGTTACATCCTCAAAAAATTCCAGTAGATTAGTCAAGCATGATTTACCTTTTGTAAATCCATGTTGACTTTGTCCGATCCTGTCACTGTTTTCCAAGTGCTCTGCTATTACATCTTTTATAATGGACTCTAGCATTTTCCCCACTACTGATGTCAGGCTTACCGGTCTGTAATTCCCCGTTTTCTCTCTACCACATTTTTTGAATAGTGGGGTTGCATTAGCTACCCTCCAATCCATGGGCACTGTTCCAGATTCCATCGAATGTTGGAAGATGATCAGCAATGCATCTACTATTTCTAGGGCCACTTCCTTAAGTACACTAGGATGTAGATTATCAGGCCCTGGGGATTTATCAGCCTTCAATCCCATCAATTTCCCTAACACCATTTCCCTACAAATACTGATTTCTTTCAGTTCCTCCCTTTCATCAGACCCTATGTTCCCCGACATCTCTGGGAGGTTATTTGTGTCTACAGAGAGTAGGAATAAATAGATCCTTTTTGGGGTGGCAGGCGGTGACTAGTGGGGTACCGCAGGGATCAGTGCCTGGGCCCCAGCTATTCACAATATATATCAATGATTTGGATGAGGGAACAAAATGTAATATTTCCAAGTTTGCTGATGACACGAAACTAGGTGGGATTGTGAGTTGTGAGGAGGATGCAAAGAGGCTTCAAGGCGATTTAGACAAGTTGAGTGAGTGGGCAAATACATGGCAGATACAGCATAACGTGGATAAATGTGAAGTTGTCCACTTCGGTAGGAAAAACAGATAGGTGTAGGAATCTACGGATTCCGATCTGAATCACTGAGGTCGAGTCAGTTCAGTAAATTAACCGAATTTAATTAAACTGATGAACAAAACAAAATATGCAGGAGAAATCACAAACAGGTCTGTACAGTAGCTAGTTCCACGAGGACTGAACTGAGAACCGCCCACCTCTGACGTCATGACGTCGTCACGTTTCTCGCCACTCGGGGCACCACGTGACCAACTTGATGACGTCGTCGCGTTATTTCAGGGTTTTTACAGAAAGCTTGTTTACTCTCAGCAAACGGACCTAGGTGCTGTAACATTGCTTTAAAGACAGTTATTCACTTGTACAGGAGTTCTTTGGTGGTTTTACCACATAGGTAGAGTATTATTTAAATGGTGATAGGTTGGGAAATGCTGATGTACAAAGGGACCTGGGTGTCCTTGTACACCAGTCACTGAAAGCAAACATGCAGGTGCAGCAAGCAGTTAGGAAGGCCAATGGTATGTTGGCCTTCATTGCAAGCGGATTTGAGTACAGGAGCAAGGATGTCTTACTACAGTTATACAGGGCCTTGGTGAGACCACACCTGGAGTACTGTGTGTAGTTTTGTTCTCCTTATCTAAGAAAGGATATACTTGCCATAGAGGGAGTGCAGCGAAGGTTCACCAGACTGATTCCTGGGATGGCAGGACTGTCATATGAGGAGAGATTGGGTCGACTAGGCCTGTATTCACTAGAGTTTAGAAGAATGAGAGGGGATCTCATTGAAACATATAAAATTCTGACAGGGCTAGACAGATTGGATGCAGGGAAGGTGTTTCCCCTGGCTGGGGGGTCTAGAACGAGGGGTCACAGTCTCAGGATACGGGGTAGGACATTTAGGACAGAGATGAGGAGAAATTTCTTCACTCAGAGGGTGGTGAACCTGTGGAATTCTCTACCACAGAAGGCTGTGGAGGCCAAGTCACTGAATATATTTAAGAAGGAGATAGATAGATTTCTAGACACAAAAGACATCAGGGGGTATGGGGAGAGAGCGGGAATATGGTGTTGAGATAGAGGATCAGCCATGATTGACATGAATCTTGTCATTCATGTGGAAATGACTTATGAAATAATACTGGGCGGCCTGCTGGTGGCGCTGTCCAGGGAGAGTATAAATACTCGGGCATGGGCCCAGCTTGCTCAGGACATTCTTTAACAGGAACTAGTGAAGGACACAACTAGACCTCCATGTTGAGAAACAGTTGATTAAAGCCTTGTTTAATACTTAGACCAAGTGCCTCGTAGTTTTCTTACATCAATGATCATACTGAATGGCGGAGCAGGCTCGAAGGGCCAAATGGCCTACTCCTGCTCCTATTTTTCTATGTTTCTATGTAAGGAATGTGTGCTTCCTGTCTGCCATATCGGAGGCCTAGGCGCCTTACTTAGCACCCTAAAATGATGGCACGGTGCCATCAAATCCCAATGAGACGACAAAGACATTAATAGTATAAGACGACTAGAGAACAGCAAATGCCGGAATCGCACAGCCCGGAAAAAGGACAGGTCAGCATCTTGGGTGCAGATTGCCCACCACCCCCGCCCCCCCCCCCCGCTCTCGGCCCTTTCCCCCTCCCCACCCCACCCGAACTGTATTCTGACGAAGGGTCTACACCTGCAAAAACAGCCCACCTCCCCTCCCATGTGTTGTGCATCTCCAGCAAACCCTGCGTCAAAAACAAATGTTGGCAATAGCCAAGTAACGTTAAGACTAGAGGTCCAAGACTAATGGGCCGAGAAATTCAGCCCCTTGTTTGCACCTGTGAAGGGACGAACACCTGCCTCAGGTGTGGGGTAAAGGGCACCTCGTGTTTGTCCTTCCCCAATAGAGCGGGTGGCGCAGTTCCAGTGCACGTGCTTCCTGCCTGCCATTTTGGGGACTTTAAAAGGCCGCATAGCGCCTGCATGAAGGGAGGTATGTGATCCCATTTGGCGGGCAAAATGTTTCCCTAGACGCAGAGGGGGGGAAAATCTCCACCAGTTACTTTATTACTAATCAATCAGCGTCTATGTACTCATTTTCAAAAGGCGTTCAAGAAAGACAGTTCACTCTCGAAATTCCAACTCAAAGGAATGGATGAATTTCACCGACACTGGAAAGTGCGGAATAGTAATTACTAGCTCGCCGTTCTCCAGCAAGCACCTGTTTTCTCCAACGGCAGGGTAAAGCTTGTAGATGGACAGCTGTGTGGTAATTCTAATCATCCAGGGTTAGGTCCCCATTCAGCCATGACAAGAATGCCTAGTCTGCCACTTTTGGCAAACAGAAGTGACACTGCAGGATAAACCCAACCCTGACAAACCCGCAACGGTGCCAATTTCCCCTTTGGCCTCCCCCGAAGACAGGATTGAAACATTTGTGCCAGACCACCAGATCCCTTTGAAGCAGAGAAGTGGCATCAAATTGAAGCTCTCTCTAGATCCTCCCCCAAGCAAATCCCAGAAAGCTGAAACGTCTGCAGTGAATCTCAGGGCTGTGTTAACTGGAGAGTTGACCTGCCGTTTCTTGAAAGAGTCGGCCAGCCCATTGAAATTCTCCGTAGGCCACTTTGCTGATCTTCCCTCCAGCATCAGCTGTGCGATTCACTTCACTATTAAACAGCAGGGTTGCTGCCCCTTTCTCAGTCATCCTTTTCAATCGAAGAGCGCGGAATATTATTGCCGCAACTTACTCCAAACTGCATGCGCCAAACTTGATAAAAATGGACACTGCACGCAACGAACATTTAACAGTCCTACCGCTGTATCTGTAAAACCCAGTTTACAAAACCCTCAAAGTCTTCTTCCCCCCCGCCCCCTCTCTCGACATTAACAGGATGTTTCCTCAATTATTATACATTGAATCATTTCAATTCTCGTACAGGCTGAACAGATTTTGAATCTATGAGACTTCAAGCTGTAATCTCAAAGGCTCTTGCTCAAAAAAATGGCATTTCATTTCCTTTACTATAGTATCATGGAATATCATGTCACAGGCTCAATTTAGAAATGGAGAGAACCAATTTTCATTAGTAAATTCTTGAAGTGAGATCGAGGTGCCATGAATAATTTGGCGTGCAATTTGGAGTATTGAGCCCTGCTAAGATACAACAGATTAGAGTTTCTGCCTCACGGAGCACATCATCCCTGTTGCAGTTGACAGTTGCACACGGTATATAGATTTATATTCATGCCAGGATTAGCAGTCAGACCATAAACTGCTGCAACACGAAAGTACTAGTGGAGAAAAATCCTGCCTGGAGTTTACAAATATCCAGCGTACTTAACTTGGCAGTTTAGCCATGGGTCCATTCTTCATTTGCAGTACAAAACAGTAGCTGGTTTACTAATTTACATTTATAGTAGGTCCTTAAATGCACCAAAGCACCCCAATTTGATCTCGCTGATGCAAAGAAATGGCCACCAAGCAGTAGAAAGAGGCTATTAAAGGCTTGCTCGAGGAGATAAGCTTTGAGGAGGACTTTGATGGAAGGGAGAGTAGAGTAGAGTGGGTTAGGGAGAAAATTCTAAGAGTGTAGGCCAAAGTGGCTTAAGACTCTTGCCACCAAAGGGATACATGTACGGCAGGCCAGAATCGGAAGAGCAGGGGGCACGTGCGGCTGGAGGAGGTCGCGGGGGGCGGGGATTGGCAAATGAGGATTTTAAACACAACGCAATGATGGACAGGAAGCCAATGGGGACTGGCTGGCTGGACGTATTCCTGGAGGTTCCATCACGTGACCGCCTACCTCTGACCGCCCCGCCTGCACACTTCCACCATCGATCTCCTGGAGCGTCCACCCTCGCGGTTTACCGCCTTTCCCCCCCCCCACCGCCAATTGGAAGGCAAACAGACTGTCCGTTGGCCGATTGGGTGATTGTTGGCTGCATCAAATACCTTTTTAACCAACCAATCTCCAATATTTTTATAACAAGTTCTAAAGAAAATGAAAGGAAAAACAAACGTGGCTGCCCGTATGATTTGTGTCCCTTGGGTTGCTCACAGCAGTGTTCTGGAGATTAATCTTGCATTCCTTGAGACTCCAGGTCAATGCTGGAGGGTTGGCAATGAGGCGGGGGTGGTGAGGGGGTGAGGGGGGGGGAGGGAGGTGCAATAGGAGAGCTGGACTTCGTGTGTGACAGAAACACACTGCGGAATTGCGAACAAAAAACCTTTAAGAATTGAAATACAAACAGGGTTAACACAACAACTACATCAACTGGCAATTGTACTCCTTCCAAGATGATTATAGGGGAAAGCATCCCCCTCGAGGCTTGTAATCACCTTCAATGTTTATTTCAAAATAAACTATTGATTTTTTTTCCCCCATACATATAGCCTATATTGAAACTACTATACCTCATCAATCACTACACAGCTTTAAGGCAAAACTTTGAATAAATTCACTCACTGAGCAGCAGGCCCTGTTTATCTGCATCGCTGGGCAGGTGTTCCAGCTGCATTCTGGGTCATCACTAGGGTAGCCAACACCTCTAGGATTGTCCTGGAATCTCCAGGAACTGAAGATTAATCTCCACGACACTGCTGGGAGCAACACGCGGGAGAAAAATCATAGGCGGTTAACAAAATGGTGCTTTTTTATTTACATGAACACTTGTTTATTAGTTACAAAAATACTGGAGATGGTGGGGGGTGGGGTAAAAAAAAAGGCTGATTGACTGGGTGGGGCGGTTGGAGGTCATGTGGTAAAACTTCCCGACACGCTACACAGCCAATGAAGGACTGTCATTGTAATGTAGGAAATGCAGCAACCAATTTGTGCACAGCAAGCTCCCACAAACAGCAATGGTGTTGTTTGAGGGATAAATATTGGCCAGGCCAATGGATGGAGGGATGGATGGATTGGCAGAATAGGCACACCAACGTCAGTGTTCTTGCTCAGGCCAACACCCCCAGCATCGAAGCTTTGACCACGCTCGATCAGCTCCGATGGACGGGTCACATTGTCCGCATGCCCGATACGAGACTCCCAAAACAAGCGCTCTACTCAGAGCTCCGGCACGGCAAGAGAGCCCCAGGTGGGCAGAGGAAACGCTTCAAGGATACCCTCAAAGCCTCCTTGAAAAAGTGTAACATCCCCACCGACACCTGGGAATCCCTGGCCCAAGACCGCACAAAGTGGAGGAGAAGCATCCGGGAAGGCACCGAACACCTCGAGTCTCTTCGCCGGGAGCAAGCGGAAGCCAAGCGCAGACAGCGCAAGGAGCGCACATCAACCCAAGCACTCTACCCACCCGCCCCTTCAACCACCGTCTGCCCCACCTGTGACAGAGACTGTAGGTCCCGCATTGGACTCATCAGTCACCTGAGAACTCATTTTTAGTGTGGAAACAAGTCATCCTCGGTTCCCGAGGGACTGCCTAAGAAGAAGATTGGCCAGGACACCAGGAGAACTTCCTGCTCTTCTTCAAATAGTGCCATGGCATCTTTTACGTCCACTTTGAGAGGGCAGACGGTGTCTGGGTTTAACGTCTCATCCAATACAAACAACCACCACCTCTTATCGGGCCTTCAATGTAATAATACTCCTGTGAAGCGCCTTGGGATGTTTTATCAAACAAAAATTGATACCGAGCCACATAATAGAAATTAGGGCAGGTGACCAAAAGCTTGGTCAAAGGTAGGTTTTAAGGAGCCTCTTAAAAAGGAGGAAAGAGCAAGGCGGAGGTTTAGGGAGGGAATTCCAGAGCTTAAGGCCCAGGCAACAGAAGGCACGGCCGCCAATGGTGGAACGATTTAAATCAGGAATGCTCAAGAGGGCAGAATTGGAGGAGCGCAGATATCTCGGGGGGTTGTGGGGCTGGAGATTACAGAGATAGGGAGGGGCGAGGTGGCCATGGAGGGATTTGAAAACAAGGATGAGAATTTTCAAATCGAGCTGCTGCTTAACTGGGAGCCATTGTAGGTCAGCGAGCACAGGGGGTGATGGGCGAACGGGACTTGGTGCGAGTTAGGACACGGGCAGCCGAGTTTTGGACGACCTCAAGTTTACGTAGGATGGAATGTGGGAGGCCCGCCAGGAGTGTGTTGGAATAGTCGAGTCTCGAGGTAACAAAGGCCCGGATTCCAAGACCAAAATGAATGGAAACAATAGTATTGTGTATAGTTCTGGTCTCCATACTATGGCGGGCGGCACGCTCCCGGTCCGAAGTGCGTGCGAGCTTCCTGCCCGCCATTTTGGGGGGCGGGGGGGACTTGGGAGGCAGTGTAGCGCCTGAAGAGAACAGGCACTAGCCGGCCCAATTTCAACGCCACCCTGTTAGAGATCACCTACCACCTTTCCCGGAAAGCAGGCGTACACCAGAATCTCTCAGTGGTTCCCTTCCTGGATGCGATGGGGAAAATGAGATCCCACCAGGATCTAGCTCTGTACTATGAGGAGGACGATACG